>NC_143064.1:966590-1285454 GCF_052426305.1 Pelodiscus sinensis | reverse complement strand
ACCCTTAATGAATTCTTATTGGTTAGTCGACTATTCTACAGGCCGCAGGAGGTGGAGCTGGCAGCCAGTGCACTCTGGCCTCACTCCCGAAGAGCCACCTGCCACTCCGCATTGTTGCCTCTGATACAGAGTCAGCAGCACAGGTGGTGCCAGGGAGGAGCTGGTCCATGAGGGGAGCCAGTTTAAAAAACAACTTCACACACAGATCAGCTGCCTGCCATCCTGTGCTGCTGCCTCTAACAAACAGGCAGGAGTGCCAGGTGGCTGTTGGGAAGGAGGGGGGAGAGAAGGGGTCAGACGGGCTTACTGGCAATCAAAACAGGCCCAGGAAATGGGTTGAGAATGGGCCTTCCCCTTTTGACATCACTCCTGCGTGCCCCTCCCCCTTTCTCTGTGTGCAGGGCCAGCTCTAGGTTTTTTGCCCCCCCTTTTTTTGTCTGGGGAGGGTGTGCGCACAAATGCAGCTTGTGCAGCTTCCTCGGGTTTGGGGTGCTCGCTCCAGGGGGAGCCCAAACACCAGGGCATTTTCATCTCCTAGCACAAGCTCCTTCCTCTCCCACCTCTTTCCCCTATTTTTCCCCTTTCCCCTCCCCTATCTGGCTTCTGCTTTCCAGTTTGCGGAGCTGGAGTCTAAGATCGGGCCCCAGCTGCTTCCGGGGCTCCAGACCAGACCACATGCCGGACCTGGAGCTGGGCAGCGCGGTGCAACGCTGGGCCGGGCGGTTTTAAAGTCCTGGGCCGTGACATCACATCACGCCCGGGCGTCCCCCCTCTCACCTGTTGCGCAGCGTTTGAGCACACCATGCATGCGCTCCTTCAGCCTCACAGTGCCATGTACATGGCTGGCGCGCAGTGTTGGGGAATTTAAAGTGTAGGGCTGCGGCTCCCCGTCACAAATCCCCCTCCTCCTTCAGCAGCCACCATCCGGCCCTTAGGAGGACTACCCACCAGGAAATTCCTGGTATCCTAGCCAGTCCGCCCCTGGGGTCAGAGCTCCCGGACCTGGCACAAGCCATAACTGAGCCAGGCTGCCTGCCTGCCCAGCTCCTAATACAATTTAAACGCAGAGCTACAGCAGGGGTAAGCGCAAGCCAGGACTGAGCCAAGCTACTGGCCAGCCTGCTAAAAAATTTACTGCCAAAGGGTGGGGAGAGGAAAATGAGTGTAGTCTATAGCATTCGCCTATACGTTTTTGCCATGGCGTATGTGTGCACCCGTTGCAAGGAGCTCCTGACCCTCAGAGACCAAGTTCATGCTTTAGAGGCCAGGGTGGCTGAACTGGAGGAGCTAAGGGCGGTAGCGAGCTATGTTGATGAGACTTTCCGGGACACTGTAATACTGTCCCACCTCCAGTCTGAGAGCCCCAGTGCTCTTAAAGAGGATGAAAGTCTCAAGGGAACAGAGCATTCAATGGGAACTGAGGGAAACCATCCCGTAGTTGGGACCCTCCTTCCAGAGGATGTTGCGGTATCCTCTCACACTGAGGATACCTCTGAGGGTGAGGGAACGCCGGTTGTTAGGAAGAGGCAGGTGTTAGTAGTGGGTGATTCGATCGTTAGAAACATAGATAGTTGAGTTTGTGATGACCGGGAGAACCGTATGGTCACTTGCCTGCCTGGTGCGAAGGTAGCAGATCTCTCGAGGCATCTAGATAGACTTATGTTAGTTCTGCGGAGCCGCCAGTGGTCGTGGTACATGTAGGTACCAATGACATAGGAAAAGGTAGGAGAGAAGTCCTGGAGGCCAAATTTAGGTTGCTAGGAAAGAAACTGAAATCCAGGACCTCTATGGTAGCATTCTCGGAAATGCTTCCAGTTCCACGCGCAGGGCCAGGTAGGCAGGCAGAGCTTCAGTCTCTCAAGGTGTGGATGAGACGATAGTGTAGGGAAGAGGGGGTTGGATTTATTAGGAACTGGGGACACTTTTGGGAGAGGGGGAGCCTATACAGGAAGGATGGGTTCCACCTAAACCAGGGTGGAACCAGACTGCTGGCACTAAACATTAAAAAGGCCGTAGAGCAGTTTTTAAACTAAGAGATGGGGGAAAGCCAATTGGTGTGGAGATGCACGTAAATCAGATGGAGACTTCCCTTAGAGGAGAATCCATTGATAGAGATTCTCTAAGCTGTAGTCAGAAAGAAAGGAGGAGAGAGGACAAATCATGAGCCAGAGCAGACAAACAACCTCATATAAAGGAATCCAATGCATCAGGGAAGGGCAGACAAATGTGTAAAGTGCTTCTACACAAATGCTAGGAGTCTGACTAATAAGATAGTGAACTAGAGTACCTCGTATTAAAGGAGGAGATTGATATAATAGGCATCACTGAAACCTGGTGGAATGAGAAAAATCTGTGGGACACAATCATACCAGGATATAAAATATATCAGAAGCATAGAGCAGGCCAGGTGGGTGGCGGAGTGGCACTGTATGTGAAAGAGAATGTAGAATCAAATGAAATAAAAATATTAAGTGAATCAACATGTTCAATAGAATCGCTATGGATAGTAACTCCATGCTCCAATAATAAGAAATTAGCAGTAGGGTTATATTATCGACCACCTGACCAGGACAGCGATACTGACTTGAAATGCTGAGTGAGATTAGAGAGACTACCAAAATAGAGAACTCTATAATAATGGGGGATTTTAATTATCCCCATTTTGACTGGATACATGTCACCTCAGGAAGAGAAGCAGAGATAAAATTTCCCAATGGCTTAAATGACTGCTTCTTGGAGCAGCTGGTACAGGAACCCACAGGAGGAGACGCAATTCTCGATTTAGTCCTGAGTGGAGCGCAGGATCAGGTCCAGGAGATAACAGTCACAGGACCGCTTGGGAATAGTGACCATTTAACATTCCTGTGATGGGAAGAACACCTCAGCAGTCAAGCACTCTGGCATTTAATTTCAAAAAAGGGAATTACACAAAAATGAGGAGGTGAGTTAAACAGAAATTAAAAGGCACAATGACTAGAGCCAAATCCCTGCAAGCTGCATGGAAACTTTTTAAAGACACCATAATAGAGGCCCAACTTAAATGTATACCCCAAATTAAAAAACATAGCAAGAGACCTAAAAAAGAGTCACCGTGGCTTAACGACCATGTAAAAGAATCAGTGAGGGACAAAAAGGCATCTTTTAAGAAGTGGAAGTCCAATCCTAGTGAGATAAATAGAAAGGAACATAAATACTGTCAAATCAAGTTTAAAAATGTACTAAGAAAAGCAAAAAGAGATTTTGAGGAACAGCTAGTCAAAAACTCAAAAATAAACACCAAAATGTTTTTTAAGTACATTAGAAGCAGGAAGCCTGCTAAAAAACCAGTGGGTCCCTTAGATGATCAAGATATAAAAAAAGCAATCAAGGACGATAAAGCCATTGCGGATAAACTAAATGATTTCTCTGCTTCAGTCTTCACGGTTGAGGACGTTAGGGAGATTCCCAAATCTGCACCGTCCTTTGTGGGTAATGAATCTGAGGAACTGTCCCGGATTGAAGTGTCATTAGAGGAGGTTTTGGAACAAATCGAAAAACTTAACGTGAACAAATCACCGGGACTGGATGGCATTGACCCAAGGGTTCTAAAAGAACTCAAATGGGAAATTGATGAACTATTATCTGTGGTTTGTAACCTATCCTTTAAATCAGCTTCTATACCTTATGACTGGAAGGTAGCTAACGTGACACCAATATTTAAAAAGGGCTCTAGAGGCAATCCTGGCAATTACAGACTGGTAGGTCTAACTTCAGTACCGGGCAAATTAGTCGAAATAATAGTAAAGAATAAAATTGTGAGGCATGTAGAAGAACATAATTAGTTGGACAAAAGTCAACATGGTTTCTGTAAAGGGAAATCCTGTCTTACTAATCTATTATGCTGTGTCTACATGGGCGCGATCTTGCACCAAAGCGGCTGCTTTTGCGCAAAAACATGCTGCCTGTCTACACTGGCGGGGAGTTCTTACGTAAGAACACTGACATTCTTATGTGTGCAATCAGTGCTTCTTGCACAAGAACTATGATGCTCCTGCTCAGGAATAAGCCCTCTTGCATAACTGTTCTTGCGCAAGAGGCCAGTGTAGACAGGCAACATGAATTTCTTGCGCAAGAAAGCCTGATGGTTAAAATGGCCATCGGAGCTTTCTTGTGCAAGAGAGCGTCTACACTGGCATGGACGCTCTTGCACAAAAGCACATCTCTTGCGCACAGGCACCTGCCAGTGTAGACGCTCTCTTGCGCAAATACTGTAACGCAAAAACTCTTGCGTTAAAGAGTATTTGCGCAAGATCATGCCAATGTACACATAGCCCGAGTTCTTTAAACAGTTAACAAACATGCAGACAAGGGGGATCCAGTAGATATAGTATACTTAGATTTTCAGAGAGCCTTTGACAAGGTCCCTCACCAAAGGCTCTTGTGTAAATTACATGGCCATGGGATAAGAGGAAAGGTCCTTTCTTGGATTGAGAACTGGTTAAAAGACAGGAAACAAAGGGTAGGAATGGTAAATTTTCAGAATGGAGAGGGGTAACTAGTGGTGTCCCCCAAGGGTCAGTCCTGGGACCAATCCTGTTCAACTTATTCATAAAAGATCTGGAGAAAAAGGGGTAAGCAGTGAGGTGGTAAAGTTTGGGGATGATACCAAACTGTTTAGGATAATCAAGACAGAATCAGACTGTGAGGGTCTCCAAAAAGATCTCACCAAACTGAGTGATTGGGCAACAAATGGCAAGTGAAATTTAATGTGGATAAGTGTAAAGTAATTCACAGCAGGGAAAATAACCCCAACTATACGTACAGTATGATGGGGGGATAATTTGGCTATGACAAATCAGGAAAGAGACCTTAGAGTTATCGTGGATAGTTCTCTGAAAACTTCCACAGTATGCAGTTGCGGTCAAAAAGGCAAATAGGATGCTAGGATTTATTAAGAAAGGGATAGAAAATAAGACACAGAATATCTTACTGCCCCTGTATAAAACTATGGTATGCCCACATCTTGAATACTGTGTACAGATGTGGTCTCCTCACCTCAAAAAAGATATTTTGGCCTTGGAAAGGATTCAGAAAAGGGCAACTAAAATGATTAGGGGTTTGGAACGGGTCCCATATGAAGAGAGGTTAAAACGACTGGGACTTTCAGTTTAGAAAAGAGGAGTCTGAGGGGGGAATATGATAGAGGTATATAAAATCATGAGTGGTGTGGAGAAGGCAAACTAATAAATAACTTTATTCCCATAATAGAAGAACTAGAGGACACCAAATGAAATTAAGGGGTAGTAGGTTTAAAACTAATAAAAGAAAGTTCTTCTTCACACAGCGTGTAGGTAACCTGTGGAACTCCTTGCCAAAGGAGGCTGTGAAGGCTAGGACTATAACAGAGTTTAAAGAGAAGCTAGATAATTTCATGGAGGTTAGGTCCATAAAAGGCTATTAGCCAGGGGATAGAAATGGTCTCGTTGGCCTCTTTGTCAGAGGCTGGAAAAGGATGGCAGGAGACAAATCGCTTGATCATTGTCTTCGGTCCACCCGGTTCTGGCCACTGTTGGCAGACAGACTACTGGGCTAGATGGACTTTTGGTCTGACCCAGTACAGCCGTTCTGATGTTCTTATGCTTGTCAGTTAATCAACTACACTATTATATCCCTAACCAGGAGTTAAGTCAAATTTAGTTATTTCAAAATAATTTCCTAGTGTAGACATGTTCCGTCAGAGGCAGCAACACGGGAGTGGGAGGAGCAGGCAGTTCCATGGGATCCAGTGCTCATGGAAAGCTATCTTAAAAACCAGCTCCCACCCCCCTCCCTCTGATACAGAGGCAGCAAGAGGTGGAGTCAACAGGATTACCAATAAACCCAAGTTTATCAGTTAATCATATAGTCAACTACACGTTGACATCCTTAACAAGGATCACATTCGCTCACTTGCTAGAGTACAGTGCTTGTCAAAAGAACAGCCATGCTGGGGGTCAGACCAAAGGGCCATGTACACCAGCATCCTGTCCTCTAACAATAGCCAAAGCCAGGTGCCCTAGAGGGAATGACCAGGACAGGTAATCACCACATGATCTCTCCCGTTGCCCATTCCCACATTCTGACAGACACTAGGAACACCATTCTATGCCAACTCCCGGCACATACCAACTCCTAGGGAGTAGCCTGCTGCTCTGCACTGTTGCCTCTGAGGGTACGACTAGACTGCAGAGTTTTTCCGGGATGAAAAACTCTGCCACATCCAAGGAACACGTCTGCTTTTCCAAATATTTTCAGAAGAACAGATTTTTTTTGGCATCCCTGTAAACCTTGTTTTACAAGGAAGGAGAAATGTTCCAAAAAAAGGGCTTTCCCCCAACATTTGACCCAGGTTAGATGGGCCAAATGTCAGAAAAGCCTCTGCCAGAAAAAGATACGCAAACTGTGATTTGCAATTTGCGTAGCTTTTTCCGGAAGAACTGTGTAGTCTAGACACAGCCTGACACAGAAGAAGAAACACAGGCCAGCAGGTGGGAGCTGGTATGTGCAGGGAGCTGGCTTAAAAGTTGCCTCCCAGAGAGCCACCTGCCATCCCATGTGTAACTGCTGGAAATTCCAGCAGTTATACATACATTTTAACGTCCCTACTCCAAACCTCTAATCATTTTTATTGTCCCTTTCTGAATATGTTACAACCTTGGAGAAAATGGCTGTGCTGGCGCACAGCTAAATTGATTCAGACCAGCTGTGTGCTGCTGGTTGTAGGTAGCCAGGTTTCCTGCATGGGCACATCTGACATCCAAACTCAAAGGAAAGAACAGAGCACCCTGGGAACACAACAAGGTGCATCTCCTGGCCTCTCCCCCATCCGCACTCTGTCCCCTGCCACCCAACCCAAGGGCACAGCACTTCTTCCAGTATCCCCCTCAACCCCACCCCCGCATCCAGCTTAGGTGCAAAGTGCTGCTCCAAGCCACCACTCCTCCAAGCATCCAGCCCAGGTGCCCAGTGTTTTCACCCCCAGCTCTGCCCAACCCACCCCAATTGTGGAGTGTTTCTCCTAACCACCCCACTCATCCTGGGCACCCTGCCCAGGGCCACTGCTACTCCTGACACCCCCACCCCCCCCACTCCACACCCCTCAGCACCCTGCCCAGGGCCACTGCTACTCCTGACACCCCCCCCACTCCACACCCCTCAGCGCCCTGCCCAGGGCCACTGCTACTCCTGACACCCCCCCCACTCCACACCCCTCAGCGCCCTGCCCAGGGCCACTGCTACTCCTGACACCCCCCCCACTCCACACCCCTCAGCACCCTGCCCAGGGCCACTGCTACTCCTGACACCCCCCCACTCCACACCCCTCAGCGCCCTGCCCAGGGCCACTGCTACTCCTGACACCCCCCCCCCACTCCACACCCCTCAGCACCCTGCCCAGGGCCACTGCTACTCCTGACACCCCCCCCCACTCCACACCCCTCAGCACCCTGCCCAGGGCCACTGCTACTCCTGACACCCCCCCCACTCCACACCCCTAAGCGCCCTGCCCAGGGCCACTGCTACTCCTGACATCCCCCCCCCCCACTCCACACCCCTCAGCACCCTGCCCAGGGCCACTGCTACTCCTGACACCCCCCCCCACTCCACACCCCTCAGCACCCTGCCCAGGGCCACTGCTACTCCTGACACCCCCCCCACTCCACACCCCTAAGCGCCCTGCCCAGGGCCACTGCTACTCCTGACATCCCCCCCCCCCACTCCACACCCCTCAGCACCCTGCCCAGGGCCACTGCTACTCCTGACACACACCCCCACTCCACACCCCTCAGCGCCCTGCCCAGGGCCACTGCTACTCCTGACCCCCCCCCCACTCCACACCCCTCAGCACCCTGCCCAGGGCCACTGCTACTCCTGACACCCCCCCCACTCCACACCCCTCAGCACCCTGCCCAGGGCCACTGCTACTCCTGACCCCCCCACGCCACACCCCTCAGCACCCTGCCCAGGGCCACTGCTACTCCTGACCCCCCCCACGCCACACCCCTCAGCACCCTGCCCAGGGCCACTGCTACTCCTGACCCCCCCCCCACTCCACACCCCTCAGCACCCTGCCCAGGGCCACTGCTACTCCTGACACCCCCCCCCACTCCACACCCCTCAGCGCCCTGCCCAGGGCCACTGCTACTCCTGACACCCCCCCCCCACTCCACACCCCTCAGCGCCCTGCCCAGGGCCACTGCTACTCCTGACACCCCCCCACTCCACACCCCTCAGCACCCTGCCCAGGGCCACTGCTACTCCTGACACCCTCCCCACTCCACACCCCTCAGCACCCTGCCCAGGGCCACTGCTACTCCTGACACCCCCCCACTCCACACCCCTCAGCACCCTGCCCAGGGCCACTGCTACTCCTGACACCCCCCCAACTCCACACCCCTCAGCACCCTGCCCAGGGCCACTGCTACTCCTGACACCCCCCCACTCCACACCCCTCAGCACCCTGCCCAGGGCCACTGCTACTCCTGACACCCCCCCACTCCATACCCCTCAGCACCCTGCCCAGGGCCACTGCTACTCCTGACACCCCCCCACTCCACACCCCTCAGCACCCTGCCCAGGGCCACTGCTACTCCTGACACCCCCCCCCACTCCACACCCCTCAGCACCCTGCCCAGGGCCACTGCTACTCCTGACATCCCCCCCCCCACTCCACACCCCTCAGCACCCTGCCCAGGGCCACTGCTACTCCTGACACCCCCCCCCCCACGCCACACCCCTCAGCACCCTGCCCAGGGCCACTGCTACTCCTGACCCCCCCCACGCCACACCCCTCAGCGCCCTGCCCAGGGCCACTGCTACTCCTGACCCCCCTCCACGCCACACCCCTCAGCACCCTGCCCAGGGCCACTGCTACTCCTGACCCCCCCCCACTCCACACCCCGCAGCGCCCTGCCCAGGGCCACTGCTACTCCTGACACCCCCCCCCACGCCACACCCCTCAGCACCCTGCCCAGGGGCACTGCTACTCCTGACACCCCCCCCCCCACTCCACACCCCTCAGCGCCCTGCCCAGGGCCACTGCTACTCCTGACCCCCCCCACTCCACACCCCTCAGCACCCTGCCCAGGGCCACTACTACTCCTGACACCTCCCCCCCCCACTCCACACCCCTCAGCACCCTGCCCAGGGCCACTGCTACTCCTGACACCCCCCCCACTCCACACCCCTCAGCACCCTGCCCAGGGCCACTGCTACTCCTGACATCGCCCCCCCCCCCCACTCCACACCCCTCAGCACCCTGCCCAGGGCCACTGCTACTCCTGACAGCCCCCCCCCCGCCACACCCCTCAGCACCCTGCCCAGGGCCACTGCTACTCCTGACCCCCCCCCACTCCACACCCCTCAGCGCCCTGCCCAGGGCCACTGCTACTCCTGACCCCCCCCACTCCACACCCCTCAGCACTCTGCCCAGGGCCACTGCTACTCCTGACACCCCCCACTCCACACCCCTCAGCACCCTGCCCAGGGCCACTGCTACTCCTGACACCCCCCCCCACTCCACACCCCTCAGCACCCTGCCCAGGGCCACTGCTACTCCTGACACCCCCCCCCCCACGCCACACCCCTCAGCACCCTGCCCAGGGCCACTGCTACTCCTGACATCCCCCGCCCCACTCCACACCCCTCAGCACCCTGCCCAGGGCCACTGCTACTCCTGACACCCCCCCCCCCACTCCACACCCCTCAGCACCCTGCCCAGGGCCACTGCTACTCCTGACACCCCCCCCACTCCACACCCCTCAGCACCCTGCCCAGGGCCACTGCTACTCCTGACACCCCCCCCACTCCACACCCCTAAGCGCCCTGCCCAGGGCCACTGCTACTCCTGACACCCCCCCCCCACTCCACACCCCTCAGCACCCTGCCCAGGGCCACTGCTACTCCTGACACCCCCCCCCCACTCCACACCCCTCAGCACCCTGCCCAGGGCCACTGCTACTCCTGACACCCCCCCCCCCACTCCACACCCCTCAGCGCCCTGCCCAGGGCCACTGCTACTCCTGACACCCCCCCCACTCCACACCCCTCAGCACCCTGCCCAGGGCCACTGCTACTCCTGACACCCCCCCACTCCACACCCCTAAGCGCCCTGCCCAGGGCCACTGCTACTCCTGACACCCCCCCCCACTCCACACCCCTCAGCGCTCTGCCCAGGGCCACTGCTACTCCTGACACCCCCCCCCCCACTCCACACCCCTCAGCACCCTGCCCAGGGCCACTGCTACTCCTGACACCCCCCCACTCCACACCCCTCAGCACCCTGCCCAGGGCCACTGCTACTCCTGACACACCCCCCCACTCCACACCCCTCAGCGCCCTGCCCAGGGCCACTGCTACTCCTGACACCCCCCCCCCACGCCACACCCCTCAGCACCCTGCCCAGGGCCACTGCTACTCCTGACACCCCCCCACTCCACACCCCTCAGCACCCTGCCCAGGGGCACTGCTACTCCTGACACCCCCCCCCACTCCACACCCCTCAGCGCCCTGCCCAGGGCCACTGCTACTCCTGACCCCCCCCCACTCCACACCCCTCAGCACCCTGCCCAGGGCCACTACTACTCCTGACACCTCCCCCCCCCACTCCACACCCCTCAGCACCCTGCCCAGGGCCACTGCTACTCCTGACACCCCCCCCACTCCACACCCCTCAGCACCCTGCCCAGGGCCACTGCTACTCCTGACATCGCCCCCCCCCCCCACTCCACACCCCTCAGCACCCTGCCCAGGGCCACTGCTACTCCTGACAGCCCCCCCCCCCGCCACACCCCTCAGCACCCTGCCCAGGGCCACTGCTACTCCTGACCCCCCCCCACTCCACACCCCTCAGCGCCCTGCCCAGGGCCACTGCTACTCCTGACCCCCCCCACTCCACACCCCTCAGCACTCTGCCCAGGGCCACTGCTACTCCTGACACCCCCCACTCCACACCCCTCAGCACCCTGCCCAGGGCCACTGCTACTCCTGACACCCCCCCCCCACTCCACACCCCTCAGCACCCTGCCCAGGGCCACTGCTACTCCTGACACCCCCCCCCCACGCCACACCCCTCAGCACCCTGCCCAGGGCCACTGCTACTCCTGACATCCCCCGCCCCACTCCACACCCCTCAGCACCCTGCCCAGGGCCACTGCTACTCCTGACACCCCCCCCCCCACTCCACACCCCTCAGCACCCTGCCCAGGGCCACTGCTACTCCTGACACCCCCCCCACTCCACACCCCTCAGCACCCTGCCCAGGGCCACTGCTACTCCTGACACCCCCCCCACTCCACACCCCTAAGCGCCCTGCCCAGGGCCACTGCTACTCCTGACACCCCCCCCCCACTCCACACCCCTCAGCACCCTGCCCAGGGCCACTGCTACTCCTGACACCCCCCCCCCACTCCACACCCCTCAGCACCCTGCCCAGGGCCACTGCTACTCCTGACACCCCCCCCCCCACTCCACACCCCTCAGCGCCCTGCCCAGGGCCACTGCTACTCCTGACACCCCCCCCACTCCACACCCCTCAGCACCCTGCCCAGGGCCACTGCTACTCCTGACACCCCCCCACTCCACACCCCTAAGCGCCCTGCCCAGGGCCACTGCTACTCCTGACACCCCCCCCCACTCCACACCCCTCAGCGCTCTGCCCAGGGCCACTGCTACTCCTGACACCCCCCCCCCCACTCCACACCCCTCAGCACCCTGCCCAGGGCCACTGCTACTCCTGACACCCCCCCACTCCACACCCCTCAGCACCCTGCCCAGGGCCACTGCTACTCCTGACACACCCCCCCACTCCACACCCCTCAGCGCCCTGCCCAGGGCCACTGCTACTCCTGACACCCCCCCCCCACGCCACACCCCTCAGCACCCTGCCCAGGGCCACTGCTACTCCTGACACCCCCCCACTCCACACCCCTAAGCGCCCTGCCCAGGGCCACTGCTACTCCTGACACCCCCCCCCCACTCCACACCCCTCAGCGCTCTGCCCAGGGCCACTGCTACTCCTGACACCCCCCCCCCACTCCACACCCCTCAGCACCCTGCCCAGGGCCACTGCTACTCCTGACATCGCCCCCCCCCCCACTCCACACCCCTCAGCACCCTGCCCAGGGCCACTGCTACTCCTGACACCCCCCCACTCCACACCCCTCAGCACCCTGCCCAGGGCCACTGCTACTCCTGACCCCCCCCACTCCACACCCCTCAGCACCCTGCCCAGGGCCACTGCTACTCCTGACACACACCCCCACTCCACACCCCTCAGCGCCCTGCCCAGGGCCACTGCTACTCCTGACCCCCCCCCCACTCCACACCCCTCAGCACCCTGCCCAGGGCCACTGCTACTCCTGACACCCCCCCCCCACTCCACACCCCTCAGCACCCTGCCCAGGGCCACTGCTACTCCTGACACCCCCCCACTCCACACCCCTCAGCACCCTGCCCAGGGCCACTGCTACTCCTGACACCCCCCCACTCCACACCCCTCAGCACCCTGCCCAGGGCCACTGCTACTCCTGACACACCCCCCCACTCCACACCCCTCAGCGCCCTGCCCAGGGCCACTGCTACTCCTGACACCCCCCCCCACGCCACACCCCTCAGCACCCTGCCCAGGGCCACTGCTACTCCTGACACCCCCCCACTCCACACCCCTAAGCGCCCTGCCCAGGGCCACTGCTACTCCTGACACCCCCCCCCCCCCACTCCACACCCCTCAGCGCTCTGCCCAGGGCCACTGCTACTCCTGACACCCCCCCCCCACTCCACACCCCTCAGCACCCTGCCCAGGGCCACTGCTACTCCTGACACCCCCCCACTCCACACCCCTCAGCACCCTGCCCAGGGCCACTGCTACTCCTGACACCCCCCACTCCACACCCCTCAGCGCCCTGCCCAGGGCCACTGCTACTCCTGACCCCCCCACTCCACACCCCTCAGCACCCTGCCCAGGGCCACTGCTACTCCTGACCCCCCCCACTCCACACCCCTCAGCGCCCTGCCCAGGGCCACTGCTACTCCTGACACCCCCCCCCACTCCACACCCCTCAGCACCCTGCCCAGGGCCACTGCTACTCCTGACACCCCCCCCCCCACTCCACACCCCTCAGCACCCTGCCCAGGGCCACTGCTACTCCTGACACCCCCCCCACTCCACACCCCTCAGCACCCTGCCCAGGGCCACTGCTACTCCTGACACCCCCCCACTCCACACCCCTCAGCACCCTGCCCAGGGCCACTGCTACTCCTGACACCCCCCCCACTCCACACCCCTCAGCGCTCTGCCCAGGGCCACTGCTACTCCTGACACCCCCCCCCCCACTCCACACCCCTCAGCGCCCTGCCCAGGGCCACTGCTACTCCTGACACCCCCCCCCCACTCCACACCCCTCAGCGCCCTGCCCAGGGCCACTGCTACTCCTGACACCCCCCCCCCCACTCCACACCCCTCAGCGCCCTGCCCAGGGCCACTGCTACTCCTGACACCCCCCCCCCACTCCACACCCCTCAGCGCCCTGCCCAGGGCCACTGCTACTCCTGACATGCCCCCCCACTCCACACCCCTCAGCACCGTGCCCAGGGCCACTGCTACTCCTGACACCCCCCCCCCACTCCACACCCCTCAGCACCCTGCCCAGGGCCACTGCTACTCCTGACACCCCCCCCCCACTCCACACCCCTCAGCGCCCTGCCCAGGGCCACTGCTACTCCTGACACCCCCCCCCCCACTCCACACCCCTCAGCACCCTGCCCAGGGCCACTGCTACTCCTGACACCCCCCCCCCACTCCACACCCCTCAGCGCCCTGCCCAGGGCCACTGCTACTCCTGACACCCCCCCCCCACTCCACACCCCTCAGCGCCCTGCCCAGGGCCACTGCTACTCCTGACACCCCCCCCCCCACTCCACACCCCTCAGCGCCCTGCCCAGGGCCACTGCTACTCCTGACACACCCCCCCACTCCACACCCCTCAGCACCCTGCCCAGGGGCACTGCTACTCCTGACACCCCCCCCCCACTCCACACCCCTCAGCGCCCTGCCCAGGGCCACTGCTACTCCTGACACCCCCCCCCCCACTCCACACCCCTCAGCGCCCTGCCCAGGGCCACTGCTACTCCTGACACCCCCCCCCCACTCCACACCCCTCAGCACCCTGCCCAGGGCCACTGCTACTCCTGACACCCCCCCCCACTCCACACCCCTCAGCGCCCTGCCCAGGGCCACTGCTACTCCTGACACCCCCCCCCACTCCACACCCCTCAGCGCCCTGCCCAGGGCCACTGCTACTCCTGACACCCCCCCCCCCACTCCACACCCCTCAGCACCCTGCCCAGGGCCACTGCTACTCCTGACACCCCCCCCCCCCACTCCACACCCCTCAGCGCCCTGCCCAGGGCCACTGCTACTCCTGACACACACCCCCACTCCACACCCCTCAGCGCCCTGCCCAGGGCCACTGCTACTCCTGACACACACCCCCACTCCACACCCCTCAGCACCCTGCCCAGGGCCACTGCTACTCCTGACACCCCCCCCCACTCCACACCCCTCAGCGCCCTGCCCAGGGCCACTGCTACTCCTGACACCCCCCCCCCCACTCCACACCCCTCAGCACCCTGCCCAGGGCCACTGCTACTCCTGACACCCCCCCCCCCACTCCACACCCCTCAGCACCCTGCCCAGGGCCACTGCTACTCCTGACACCCCCCCCCCCCACGCCACACCCCTCAGCACCCTGCCCAGGGCCACTGCTACTCCTGACACCCCCCCCCCCCACTCCACACCCCTCAGCGCCCTGCCCAGGGCCACTGCTACTCCTGACACACACCCCCACTCCACACCCCTCAGCGCCCTGCCCAGGGCCACTGCTACTCCTGACACCCCCCCCCCCACTCCACACCCCTCAGCGCCCTGCCCAGGGCCACTGCTACTCCTCACACCCCCCCCCCCGCCACACCCCTCAGCACCCTGCCCAGGGCCACTGCTACTCCTGACACCCCCCCCCCCACTCCACACCCCTCAGCACCCTGCCCAGGGCCACTGCTACTCCTGACACCCCCCCCCCCACTCCACACCCCTCAGCACCCTGCCCAGGGCCACTGCTACTCCTGACACCCCCCCCCCACTCCACACCCCTCAGCACCCTGTCCCTCCCAGCAGCGGGCACAGCTTCCCCTGGCCTCCCCCGAGGGCGGGTCACCCCAGAAGCGCTCCCAGGCGACGAGCGCCGAGCCCCTCACGGCCGCAGCCCGCGCTCCCGGGGGAGGCCGGCGAGGAAGGCGACCTCCGCGCATACAATGGCGGGCTACGAGCCCCGCCGGGGACGCACGGTCACCTGCCGCCGACGGGCAGGGTTCCTGTCACGGGCAGCGACACTCGCCTCGCGCCACCTCAGCCAGGCACCGTTTCCCGCCCAAGCAGGCGGCGTCTCGCGCCGCGGAGTATGCTGGGATAAATCGTGCTGCGCGCGCACCCTCCCGCGAGCCAGACAACTACAGCTCCCAGAGACCCAGCGCGAGAGGTGGGCGGTGCCTCGCCACCATTTTATTGCTAGCGGCGGCCGAGCCTAGCGCGCTGATTGGCTTGCCGTGACGTGACGCACGCATACCGCGGCCCCTCACCAATGGGGTTGTAGGCCCGGCCCCCTCGCGGTGAGTAGCAGGCGCTTAGCCAATGGGCTGCTCGGCGCTTCCCTTCCCGGCTAGGCGGCCCCGTGCTGCTTCTGGAAGGTTCCGGGTCCCGGGCCGGGATGTCGGGGGCGCTGAGCGCCACGCTGGGCGGCCTCAGCAGCGACTCCTACTGCGAGATCAGCCAGTACCGCGACCAGCACTTCCGGGTGCGCGCAGGCCGGGCCCGAGCCTGAGGGGTGGGGGCAGGTGCACTGCGCCAGGGGGCGGGGCCTGAGGGGTGGGGGCAGGGTGCACAGCGCCAGGGGGCGGGGCCTGAGGGGTGGGGGCAGGGTGCACAGCGCCAGGGGGCGGGGCCTGAGGGGTGGGGGCAGGGTGCACAGCGCCAGGGGGAGGGGCCTGAGGGGTGGGGGCAGGTACACTGCGCCAGGGGGCGGGGCCTGAGGGGTGGGGGCAGGTGCACTGCGCCAGGGGGCGGGGCCTGAGGGGTGGGGCAGGGTGCACTGCGCCAGGGGGCGGGGCCTGAGGGGTGGGGGCAGGTGCACAGCGCCAGGGGGCGGGGCCTGAGGGGTGGGGGCAGGTGCACTGCGCCAGGGGGCGGGGCCTGAGGGGTGGGGGCAGGTGCACTGCGCCAGGGGGCGGGGCCTGAGGGGTGGGGGCAGGTGCATTGCGCCAGGGGGTGGGGCCTGAGGGGTGGGGCAGGGTGCACTGCGCCAGGGGGCGGGGCCTGAGGGGTGGGGGCAGGTGCACTGCGCCCGGGGGCGGGGCCTGAGGGGTGGGGGCAGGTGCACTGCGCCGGGGGGGGGGGGGCCTGAGGGGTGGGGGCAGGGTGCACTGCGCCAGGGGGCGGGGCCTGAGGGGTGGGGGCAGGTGCACTGCGCCAGGGGGCGGGGCCTGAGGGGTGGGGGCAGGTGCACAGCGCCAGGGGGCGGGGCCTGAGGGGTGGGGGCAGGGTGCACAGCGCCAGGGGGCGGGGCCTGAGGGGTGGGGGCAGGGTGCACAGCGCCAGGGGGCGGGGCCTGAGGGGTGGGGGCAGGGTGCACAGCGCCAGGGGGCGGGGCCTGAGGGGTGGGGGCAGGGTGCACAGCGCCAGGGGGCGGGGCCTGAGGGGTGGGGGCAGGGTGCACAGCGCCAGGGGGCGGGGCCTGAGGGGTGGGGGCAGGGTGCACAGCGCCAGGGGGCGGGGCCTGAGGGGTGGGGGCAGGGTGCACAGTGCCAAGGGCTGGGGGCAGGGGTGCGTAGCGGCAGCCTGAGGGGATGAGCACAGGACCGGGGGGTGGGCACATGGGTGTACAGCACCGGCGGGGGACAGGATGCACAGCGCCAGGGGGCAGGTCCTGAGGTGCTGATGGCAGCCCAGGAGATGGCAGGGTGCAGTACCCAAACCTGAGGGAGGCAGAAGTGCCCATGCCCTTTGCCATGATTGCCATCTTGCACTTCATTGCTGGAGTAGGAGGGGGAGGTTCTCAAACAGGCAGAAGTAGCAGTTTCACAACCAGTGGGTCAGGCATTCCCTGAACAGTAGGTTGCTGTTTCCATTTACTGTTTGTTGTGCTCTCAGGGTAGCCGATACCTACAGGATAAGGCCCTGAAGCTCTCTTCCACACTGTATGTGGGCAACCTGTCCTTTTACACCACTGAGGAGCAGATCCAGGAGCTCTTCTCCAAATGCGGAGATGTTAAGAGGATTGTCATGGGGTTAGACAAGGTCAAGAAAACCCCTTGTGGCTTCTGCTTCGTGGAGTATCCTTTTCCGTTTTCTGTTGCCATAATTTTTCTGCCACTGCTTTTTGATTAATCGCATCCTGGGTGGATTATATCCCCTCAGTTCTGTTGAACATCAGCATGTTACAGAGCATATCTGGCCTCTCTGGAGGAGCTGGGAATGCTCCTGTGATATGTGAGCAAACATGAAAATTGTGAGCTTTCATTCACAGTACCAAACAGTTTCCCTCCTTCACAGGGTCTGCTATTTCTCTACCATCCTGCCTCAGTCACTGACATTGCTGTGGATATAGTCATTTCTCTCATTCCCTGTATGCAGCTGGCATTGACAAGCTGAACAACACTTTGAGTCTTCCTTATAACAAATTCCAGGTATTATACAAGAGCAGATGCTGAGCATGCAATGAGGTATATCAATGGCACCCGACTGGATGATCGGATCATCAGGACTGACTGGGATGCAGGGTTTAAGGAGGGACGACAATATGGGAGAGGAAAGTCTGGAGGACAGGTAAAGAAAATACTAGCTTCAGCACTGAGCCAGCCTTCCTTGGGACTGGGTGATGGGTGGAGCTACCTTTGGCCGATCCAGTGCAAAGTAGGGATGTTAGCTGTCGGTTAATTGAATTCTTAGCGGTTAGTTGACTATTTTATAGTCCGTGGGGGGAAGGGCCGGCAGCCATGCAATCTGGCCCCACTCTGAGGGAGCCCCCTGCCACTCTGCGCTTCTGCCTCTGTATCAGAGGCAGCAGTGCAGGGTGCCAGGAGGGAGCCAGTCTGCGAGGAGAAACTGTTTAAAAACCAGCTCCCCTTGTGGGCTGGCTGCTTGCCACCCTGCACTGCTCCCTCTGATACAGAAGCAGCAGTGCAGGATTGCAACAGTCCTGTCTGCAAGGGTCCAAGCTCCCTGTGGACAGAGGCTACTGGGAGAGTAGGAGGCAGTGGAGGCTGCCCCAGAGCAATCTCTGTCTGCAGCAACCCAGGCTGGCCAGCGACAGAGGCTGCTCCAGCAGCAGCCCCTGTCCACGGGGGGCTGGGACAGAGGCAGCAGTGTGGGGTATGGGGGGCCGAAGCAGGTGGCACCAGCTCCTGCTTCTCCCTCCCCTTGCTGCTTCAGATACAGAGGCAACGGGGACAGAATGCGAGTAGCCAACTAGATTAACCGACTATTCATTCACATCCTTAGTACAAAGGCAGTCATCCATGGCAGACCCAGTAATGAACTGAAGCCAGTCTAAAATTATTTTAAGATCACTAGAGTAGGAGCATGGTACTTAATGCCTTTTGAAACTACATTCCAAGCTCCCTATGGCCCAAAACAAACCGCTTTGCTCACTTCTCAAGATAGTGTTCTCAAAAGGGTGTAGCAATCAAGGTGGGGAGTGAGAAACAGGATCATAATGGGGATGGTGTGGTTCTAAAGCTAGTTTAATCATCAAATGATGCCTATGAGAAGATTAAAATTTCTTCCCAGATTTCCAGAGGAACAAAGCTTTAGGTTCAGGCTTTGGCGATTCATAAAGATGAACTGCAAAGCAAAACCAAACAGAATTTGGCCCTTCTCTGCTGCTTCATTATGTCTAATGATGGCCCCGCCATTAGAAAAGTCAGGTCTTCCCATCAGTCTCCTTGGTAATGGTTCCTTTGCAAGGTATTTTAAGGGCTTGCAAAGGCTTGTAATCTGAGCTTCAGCCCACCACCAATGTATGCGAAGAGGGTGCCTAGCATGTCTCTGTCTAGCCAGGTGCAGATGCTGATTTGTGTTACTGCTTTGCCCCAGGTGCGAGACGAATACCGGACAGACTATGATGTGGGAAGAGGTGGCTTTGGCAAAATCATTCAGATGCAGAAAACCAATCACCAGACCGTAATCTACTAAATGACTAATCTATCCCAGTACCTAGAGGGATGGTGAGCCTCTGCAGCTAGCTCTGGCCTCACTCTTTGGATGGGGGTGTGATTGGAGCCAGGTTCCAGCAAAAGGCAATACGAGACTGGCTGTTCAACATTTGTTCATTTCTCATCTCTCCTGGGCTGGAATGGCTGATCTATTGTGATACAGGGCAGCAAGAAAATAGAGTGGCCAGCGCTGCAGAATTTCTCACTAAGAATAAGTGAGACATGTCCCGCTCAGACTTCTGCCTCCAAGTTGTCATTGCAGCTGTGGTTGCTCTCGAGCACAGATTTCTGAGAAATACAACAGCCATCAAAGCCCGCCTTTCTGCTTGTGCAGCTCTGGGACAGAGGGAGGAGTTTAAAATATGTAATTTACAATCTTGTTTGCCTCTGTAAAGCATCATTCCTGATATAAATTAGGGAAGCAAAGCAAGATCTTACTGGCCACTTGCAAGTGCTTGTCTGAACTCTGGACCCTTTGCTCAGTAAGCCCTGCAGAGCCTTAGTCTTTGCTGTATCTGTGATGCTGCCTGCTGTTGCAGAGCGTCACTATTACAATGTGGTTTTGTTTGTGTCTGGGTTTTTTAAATAAACATTAAGTCCTGTACCTGCTGCAGTTTGCGCTTCATTGCCATTGGGCATGTGGCAGGGCTTTTGGGGGACACAACCTGTTGGCATGTCGGCTGCTCTCTGACCACAGTGGGGCAGTCGTCCTGTTTGCTGTGATCTGGGTCTTCCTTTTGGTGCTGGCCTCATTTGTCTTCCCATTGCACTCTGTGCTAGTAGCGGGTTTGTCACCTCGTGAAATCACCAGTAAAGTTACACTTTGCTGTGTGTACTAAGATGCGAAATTAGTCCTCAGTTCCCTGCATCAGTGAATGCCAGGAAGTTTCCCCATTTTCTGCCATCGTAGTGCCAAGTCCTGTAGCATAGAGCACATGAAGCATCATGGGGCCAGACCAAGAAGCAGGAGCTGCAGGGCATACTGCTCTTTCTTGAGTCCTCCAGCTGGAGAAAGGGAAATTACCCTAGCATACAGTTCCTGTAACGCATTCCTGCATAATGAGGTGCTGTAACAGTTTCTTCTTTTGCATTAAATCACATACTTTAGCAGCTCAAGGCCTCTGAACTTCAGAGGGAAAAATGTCTGCCTCTGTCCTATTCAGTGGCAGGACACAACCAGGCCTCCAAGCACACTCTGAGTTACCCAACAGCCCTGATAACTAAGGAGTAATTGCCAGAGAAGTGCTTACACAGGCACAAACAAGGAGTCCAGTGGCTCCTTGAAAGTCTAACCATTTTATCAAGTTATAAAGTTTTTGCTTGTTGCAACTCACTTCATCAGATGCATGAAGGGAAAGAATCAGATGGTAGAGAAACAGAGATGGGAGTATTACATCAGCACTAATTCGATCAGGGTGGATGTGGCCCACTTCCAACTGTGGTAAAGTGAGAATACCCAAAGGGGAAAATTATTTTTTGTAATGAGCTGTTCTGGTGGTGTCAATTTGTATATGAATTCCAGTTCAGTGGTTTCACGTTGCAGTCTGTTTTTGAAGGGGTTTGATTTGTTTGTTTGCTGAAGAATGGCAATTTTCAAATCTCTATCTGTGTCCAGGCAAATTAAAATGCTCTCCAACTGGTTTTGTATGTTATTATTTAGGGATGCAAAGGAGTAGTTGACTAGTCAACTAACTGATAAGCATATGCTTATCAGGTAGTCGAGTAGACTGCTCACTTTCACCCCCCCCCCCTTTCTGCTTCTGTGTCAGAGGCAGCGGGCTGGGAGAGCAGGAGCTGGTGCTGGGGGAGTTGACTTAAAAGCCGGTTTCCCACAGCACTGTCTCCTTAGTGCGGGGGGGAGGGGCAGACCTGGAACAAACTGGGACTTCTTAGTCCTGGCTCACACCGCACCCAGGCGATAACCCCGCAGCAGTTTAAATGTAGTAGGGCTACAGCTTCTAATACATTTAAATTGCAGAGCCGCAGTGGAGGTAGTGAACACCCCCCTTATTGAGTAATCAATGGAAATTCCATCAACTACTTGATTAGCTGATTAACTGCAATTTAACATCCGTATTACCATTCTAGATACCTGATTTGTGTTCATTTATTTTTTCATATAGACTCAGTCCGGTTTGGCCAATGTCCATGGCAGAGGGGCATTGCTGCACATGATGGCATATATCACATTGGTAGATACGCAGAGGAACAAGCCTTTGATGGTATGGCTGATGTGGTTAGGTGTCATGTTACTGGATTTTAAGGGGAGCAACCAGATCACTGCTGTACCCATGGGGGATGTTTGCCCCAAAAGTTGGTACAAAGGGGGCCATGTGAGGTGTCAAATGAAAGCTTACAGTCAACTGATTCTGTATATGCTCTTCATATACCTGTATAATGTTGGTGTGGAAGTTATAGACATGTACTCTGTATGGACACTGGACGTTTCTCTATATGTGGTTGAGCAATGGGCGAGAAAAGCTTACCCTATGGACATGCTAATTAGCAAGCCACCAGGAACAATAAGTCTCTTAAGTACCAGATACCCACCTAGGAAGGAATGTAGGTGCCTGGCCACTGACCATGTGACTGTTTCCAGCTTGGAAGAGACCAGGAAGGGATATAAATATGCCATGTGAATGACGCCATCTTGGTGCTCAGCTCAGCTCTTCATCCCAGAGGCAGCCTTGCAAGGATCAACAAGCCGGAAAGAACTGTGGACCCATCCTGACATAGGATGTACACCAAGGACTTTTAAGCCAGCACTTATAAGATCCCTGCTGCAAGCCTGCCTCAAGAACTGGGAGATTCGATGCATGTAATGTATGGTACTTTAACAACCTCATTCTCATGCTTTTCTTTCTTTCAGTAATAAACTTTTAGCTGTTAGATTCTAAAGGATTGGTTCATCGTGATTTGTGGGTAAGATCCAGAGTGTAAATTGACCTGGGATCTGTGGCTAGTTTCTTGGAACTGGAAGAACCCATTTGAGGTAGGTGAGATTGGGTTCTAAAACCCTTCACCTGTGTGTTAGGCCCAGGACTGTTTGGTGCACGGAGAGCGCTGGAGTGTCAGAGGGGTTTTGCCTGTGAGGCTTCTGGCTGGCCAGGCAGGCAGCAGAAGTGCTCTGTGCGACTGGTTTGTGGCCTATTTGGGAAGGACCGCCAGCCAGGGGCTACAAAGAGCCCCGAGTTTGAGCAATTCACCCTCAGCGGTGCCCAGACCCGGCCTTATTTTTTCATGTAGACTCAGTCCAGTTTGGCCAGTGTCCATGGCAGAGGGGCATTGCTGCACATGATGGCATATATCACATTGGTAGATACGCAGAGGAACAAGCCTTTGATGGTATGGCTGATGTGGTTAGGTTCCATGATGGTGTGGTCAGAGCTGGCAATGGGGTTTGTTACAGGGATTGGTTCCTGGGTTAGTGTTTCTCTTGTGGAGTTTGTAGTTGGTGGTATTTGGGGGGGGCTGTCTTTTAGCAAGGACTCTGTCTTCCAGGTCTGTGAGAGCAAGGGATCATAATGAAGGATAGGTTGTAGATCCTTGATTATGTGCTGGAGAGGTTTTAGCTGGGGGCTGTAGGCGATGGCCAGTGGTGTTCTGTTGCTTTATTTTTTGTCTGTCCTGTAATAGGTGACTTCAAGGTGTAACAATATGGCTTTTCTGTAGCTGTGTTGAAAGGCCTGTGGTAGGCCTGAACCAAAGCCTTCTTCTGCAGCCAGACTGAAGAGCAGCAGCCATTAGCTGTAAGGTCTAGAGTCACATACTCACATTCCATCTAAATTGTATTAAAATAGTGTCACACCAAGCTGTGAGAAGAGGATTTTGTCCTGATACCCCCCCACTTTCCCCAGATAAAGGAACAGATCTCAAGATGGGTAAAGAAAACTTAAGTCACACCATTCTGTATGGCCAGAAACTGCTTCTCCATTGAGAATGTTGTGGAGTCCGCACTCTGTAGTTAAGTATCCTTACTTTCCTATTGTTTGTCTGTGTGATCTGTGTCTGGTTTGTAACGGTTTCTGACTGCTGTGTAATTAATTTTGCTAGGTGTAAATCAATTAAGGTGGTGGAGTATGATTGGTTACATAATTTTGTTATGATTGGTTAATAAAATTATACTAAAACAATTGGTTAAGGTATAGCTAAGCAGGACTCAGCTTTCATTATAGAAAGTGGGGTCCAAGAAGGGGACCAAGAAGAATATTGGAAGTAACAGAAGCAGAAGGAAAGAAGCAAAAGGCTGGAAGACCAAAGGGAGACAAGGAACACCAAGGAGAAGGGGAAAGACCTGGAAGAACTCGCCTCCGAGACACAGCCTAAGACTAGAATCTGGATCTTAGCTGCTGCATGTCACAGAGAATGACCTTGCCTAGCCAACAGGGGAAGTCGCCTGTACCGGGAATGGTGAGCATGACACTGGGTGCTTGGCATGTGTACTCTGCTTATTTGGGAATTGTCAGTAAATGGAGGATAAGGATATTACTGTGTGAGGCTCTTTCAGTGGCTAAAGATCCTCCAAAACCTGCAGGAAGTTGTGATCTGAGCCCTAGGAATTGGGTACGGGTGGGTGTGTAAATTAACAGGGTTGCATCTTGAGCCCTAGGAACTGGGTAAAGGTGTGTCCCCCTACAGTGTGGAAGGGATAGAGAAATTTGTGCAGGTAGCAAGGGTACCCGCCTGGCTCTATCAAGCTGTTTCTTCACTTCCCCAGGTGGATAGTGTAGTTTTAAGAATGGTTGATAGAGATCCTGTGTGGGTGTCTGGCTCGCTCTGTGGGATTGGAGCAAATGTGGTTGTATCTTAGGGCTTGGCTGTAGACATTGGAATGTGTGATGTGTTCTGGAAGGTAGCAGGAGGCGTGTAGGTAAGCCGCTTAAAGGAAAACAGAAGAGTGTCAGAGAATTTCACTGGAAGAGCTGTTTGGCTGCAGGAGTGTCTCCCAGGGCGAAGAGTGGAGCTGCCCAAGATCAAAGGTACAAGAGGGAATAACCCTTTGTTATCCCCACCTCACCCATGAAGGAACTGGCTGTGACTCATGAAGTGTCTCTCCTACCCCTTATCTGTGTGATGGGAAAGAGCACCTCAGGAAATCTACACCAGTCTGCACCAGTGTTGAAATTACTTAGTATAATTTTATTAACCAATGAAAAACAAACACAATTGGTTAAGGTACAGCTAAGCAGGACTCAGCTTTCATTATAGAAAGTGGGGTCCAAGAAGGGGACCAAGAAGAATATTGGAAGTAACAGAAGCAGAAGGAAAGAAGCAAAAGGCTGGAAGACCAAAGGGAATAATTAGTGTTCCACAATTATAAGCTACTGAGAGAGGAATTGTCTTTATTTTCCTCTCTAAAATGCCACAAGCATTTACAGTACTACACCCAAGCCCCTTCATTGCTGTTGTCGGGAATGGTATGTCTCAGGGCTCCAGCTGTATCTATGTCTATACTGCAGGGCTACGTCTACACTGGCCCCTTTTCCGGAAGGGGCATGTAAATTTCACTAGTCGTCGTAGGGAAATGCGCGGGGGATTTAAATATCCCCCGCGGCATTTAAATAAAAATGTCCGCCGCTTTTTTCCGGCTTTTAAAAAAGCCGGAAAAGAGCGTCTAGACTGGCCCCGATCCTCCGGAAAAAGTGCCCTTTTCCGGAGGCTCTTATTCTTACTTCGAAGTAAGAATAAGAGCCTCCGGA
Source organism: Pelodiscus sinensis (assembly GCF_052426305.1). Taxonomy (NCBI): domain Eukaryota; kingdom Metazoa; phylum Chordata; order Testudines; family Trionychidae; genus Pelodiscus; species Pelodiscus sinensis. Next base: position 1,260,477 of record NC_143064.1, on the reverse strand, counting down.
AAAGGGCACTTTTTCCGGAGGATCGGGGCCAGTCTAGACGCTCTTTTCCGGCTTTTTTAAAAGCCGGAAAAAAGCGGCGGACATTTTTATTTAAATGCCGCGGGGGATATTTAAATCCCCCGCGCATTTCCCTACGACGACTAGTGAAATTTACATGCCCCTTCCGGAAAAGGGGCCAGTGTAGACGTAGCCCCAGAGGTTTTCCGGGATACCAGAGGTATCCCGGAGAATCTATGCCACATCCAAGGAATGTGTCCACTTTTTCAGAACAACTTCCAAAAAAGCAGACACATTTTCACCATCCCTGTAAGCCTCGTTCTATGAGGAAGAAGGGATGTGCCAAAAGAGGCAGTTTTTCTGAAATTTGGCGCTGTGTAGACAGACCAAATTTCAGAAAAGCCTCTTTCAAAAGAAAAGCAGAAAAAGATATGCAAATTGCTATTTGCAATTGCGTATCTTTTTCCAACTTTTCTTTGCAGTGTAGACCTAGCCTCAGCAGCTTTGCATCTTAATTAGCGGAGTCTCTGAAGATCCAGGACAAATACTTCTGGTGGCGTGATCTCAGGAAGCTGAGGCAGCATCATAGCTGTCTTGTGTCTGTGCAGTAATGCTTCTGACTCAGTTCCATCTCTGTAGGAACATCACCTCCTTTGGCAGGTTCCTAGTCCAGACATATGAGTTCCCTTTCCATGTCATGTGTGACAAGTGTGAACACAGGTTTCTCCTTTATCTACTATATATTTGAGAGCGTATGCGTCTGTCCATCTGAGTTTGTTTTTTCAAGAACTCCGAAATGGTAAGATCCAGGATCACCAAATTGGGTATGCAGCTTCCTCGTATTGCAATTTAAAGCAAGGTCAGGATTTGATTGGGCCAGGACAATGGGATGTGCCTGGAATGTGATTGTTTCTCATAAAATGGAAAGGGAGGGGTCTGATAGCTGTCCCTGCTATACCCCTGAATGACCACAGGGAGCACCCACCCCCCAACCCCCTACCCTGATTCCTGCATTCCCACCCTCTGCCCTCAGGCCCTCCTCATCCCCCAGCTCCCTGCCCTGAAGGACCTAAGCAATGCCAAGTAAATCTTCTAGTTCAGATACCTATTAGCCTAGAGCAGCATTTGTCATACTGAGGGCTATGAACAAAGGGGTCCATGAGGGTACTTCTGGGGGTCCACCAGTCCCACTGATCAACTTCTCCCCCTCCCTCCATGCCTGCTACACACCACAAAACAGTGCAGTGTAGGAGGTGCTGGAAGGGAGGGGGAGGAGTAGGGATGGGGCACGCTCAGGGTAGTGGTGGAAAAAGGGGGTACGGTGAGTGTGGAGCAGGGCCTGGGACTAAGCAGGGTAGCTTGAGGTCCACAATTTTAAAATGGGGATCCTCAGGCTGCAAAAGTTTGAGAACTGCTAGCCTCTCTCTGGGCACACACCTAGTAAAGGCTGTTCCCCACTCTGGCATTCCAAGTGCAGAAGATGGAGACCTGCAAGACTTTAAAATACCCTGCCACTAAAGGCTTCTGTTTAAAAACTCCTCAGGTCACAGATTCCCTGGCCGTAGCTTGGCATCATGACACACAAATGCAAAAAGGCCCTTTGAAAACCCAGGAGGACACATTGGGGAATTCTTCCTGTGGGTTACCCGCAAGCTCTAACCCTCTCTTTGGAGATAGCGTGAAAGAACAATCTGCAATTTCTTGTTAGCTGACTTTGCAGTTTTAGACTGTGCACATACATCCTCCAGCTTTCTAGTTATCAAATCATGGTCTTAAAAAGGTGATTTTTATTAAGACAAAACATACTAGGTTGCTACAAAGCAAGTGTAAAAATACTAAGAACACAGAATTCCTTCCCCAGGATTCAATGTAAAAGCTATAGTTTAAGGGGGAGGGGAAACGTGTTAAGCACAGAAGTCCAACAAAGACAAAAATAAAGAAAATAACCTTTTCATGTCTGATGAACCATTCCCTGTTCTACTCACATCTCTGTTGTTCCAAAGGTTTAGTCCTTCCTTAGGCATAGATGTCACTGGAGAGTCCATGCCTGTTTTCCTGGCTTAATTCATCTCTCCTGGGTTCTGTTCTGGTCACACAAAAGACTGACACAGGAAGATCACTGCTTCCTATTCAAAATCCCACATCCTGTTTTCATAGGCTCTCCTGGCTTCCTGCCGCTACTTCCTACTTCCCTAGCATTCCTGGAGACGCTCTAGGATCCACTGTCTGTGGTTTAACCCTTAAAGGCAATTTAGTGAACTGAATGGCTGAATTGCGCAGAAAAGGGTAGTACCCCTCTCATTCATCACGTGCCTCAGTGCAGAGCATTGGCAGCCACAAGAGTGCCAATTTAGTATGGTATTGTAAATACGGTATAAGCAGGGCTTGACAAACGGCGGCGAAAGCCACTCGCCAGCCCCGCACTCCACATGTGCAAGAGCCCTATAGTTTGTCGAGCCTGGTTATAAGAATTTTCATTTTACCAATCACTGTTTTCACTCAATTTTTTCATTAACCTCTCTTACGCACACTCATTGCAGGACTATTTTGAACTCCTTTATATTTAAAAAGCTCATAAGAATGGCCCTCTTGGGTCAGACCAAAGGTCCACCCAGCTGACAGTGGCCAGCACCAGGTCAGGTGCCCTAGAGAGGGTGGATTGAAGACAATGATCAAGTGATTTGTCTCCTGCCATCCTTCTCCAGCCTCTGACAAACAGAGGCCAGGGACACCATTTCTATCCCCTGGCTAATAGCCTTCTATCGACCTAACCTCCATGAAATTATCTAGCTTCTCTCTAAACTCTGTTATTGTCCTAGCCTTCACAGCCTCCTCTGGCAAGGAGTTCCACAGGTTGACTACACGCTGTGTGAAGAAGAACTTTCTTTTATTAGTTTTAAACCTACAACCCCTTAATTTCATTTGGTGTCCTCTAGTTCTTCTATTATGGGAACTAATAAATAACTTTTCTTTATCCACCCTCTCCACACCACTCATGATTTTATATACCTCTATCATATCCCCCCTCAGACTCCTCTTTTCTAAACTGAAAGTCCCAGTCGTTTTAACCTTTCTTCATATGGGACCCGTTCCAAACCCCTAATCATTTTAGTTGCCCTTTTCTGAACTCTTTCCAAGGCCAAAATATATTTTTTGAGGTGAGGAGACCACATCTGTACACAGTATTCAAGATGTGGGCGTACCATAGTTTTATACAGGGGCAGTAAGATATTCTGTGTCTTATTTTCTATCCCTTTCTTAATAAATCCTAGCATCTGATTTGCCTTTTTGATCGCCGATGCACACTGTGTGGAAGTTTTCGGAGAACTATCCACGATAACTCTAATATCTCTTTCCTGATTTGTCGTAGCCAAATTAGCCCCCATCATACTGTATGTATAGTTGGGGTTATTTTTCCCGATGTGCATTACTTTACACTTAGCCACATTAAATTTCATTTGCCATTTTGTTGCCCAATCACTCAGTTTGGTGAGATCTTTTTGGAGTCCTTCACAGTCTGCTTCTGTCTTGACTATCCTAAACAGGTATCATCCGCAAACTTTATCACCTCACTGCTTACCCCTTTCTCCAGATCACTTATGAATAAATTGAAAAGGATTGGTCCCAGGACTGACCCTTGGGGGACACCACTAGTTACCCCTCTCCATTCTGAAAATTTACCATTTATTCCTACCCTTTGTTTCCTCTCTTTTAACCAGTTCTCAGTCCCAGAAAGGACGTTCCTTCTTATCCCATGGCCATGTAATTGACACAAGAGCCTTTGGTGAGGGACCTTGCCAAAGGCTCTGAAAATCTAAGTATACTGTATCTACTGGATCCCCCTTGTCTGCATGTTTGTTAACCCCTTCAAAGAACTCTAATAGATTAGTAAGACAGGATTTCCCTTTACAGAAACCATGTTGACTTTTGTCCAACAAATTATGTTCTTCTACATTCCTGACAATTTTATTCTTTACTACTGTTTAGACTAATATGCCCGGTACTGAAGTTAGACTTACTGGTCTGTAATTGCCAGGATCGCCTCTAGAGCCCTTTTTAAATATTGGTGTCACGTTAGCTACCTTCCAGTCATTAGGTACGGAAGCTGACTTAAAGGATAGGTAACAAACCACAGGTAATAGCTCAGCAATTTCCCATTTGAGTTTTTAGAATCCTTGGATGAATGCCATCCGGTCCTGAAGATTTGTTAACATTAAGTTTTTCTATTTGTTCCAAAACCTCCTCTGACACTTTAATCCGGGACAGTTCCTCAGATTCATCATCCACAAAGGACAGTGCAAATTTGGGAATCTCCCTAACGTCCTCAGTCGTGAAGACTGAAGCAGAGAAATCATTTAGTTTATCCGCAATGGCTTTATCGTCCTTGATTTCTCCTTTTATACCTTGATCATCTAAGGGACCCACTGGTTTTTTAGCAGGCTTCCTGCTTCTAATGTACTTAAACATTTTGGTGTTTCTTTTTGAGTTTTTGACTAGCTGTTCCTCAAAATCTCTTTTTGCTTATTACATTTTTAAACTTGATTTGACAGTGTTTATGTTCCTTTCTATTTATCTCACTAGGATTGGACTTCCACTTCTTAAAAGATGCCTTTTTGTCCCTCACTGCTTCTTTTACATGGTCGTTAAGCCACGGTGACTCTTTTTTAGGTCTCTTGCTATGTTTTTTAATTTGGGGTATACATTTAAGTTGGGCCTCTATTATGGTGTCTTTAAAAAGTTTCCATGCAGCTTGCAGGGATTTGGCTCTAGTCACTGTGCCTTTTAATTTCTGTTTAACTCACCTCCTCATTTTTGTGTAATTCCCCTTTTTGAAATTAAATGCCAGAGTGCTTGACTGCTGAGGTGTTCTTCCCACCACAGGAATGTTAAATGTTATTGTATTATGGTCACTATTCCCAAGCGGTCCTGTAACGGTTACCTCCTGGACCTGATCCTGCGCTCCACTCAGGACTAAACCGAGAATTGCGTCTCCTCCTGTGGGTTCCTGTACCAGCTGCTCCAAGAAGCAGTCATTTAAGCCATGGTCCACATTTACAAAAAAAGCCTCCGCTCCTTGCCCACACACACATTCCTGGTACGGGCCTGCACCAGCTCCAGAAGCAGATTCCCTGTCAGCACTTTCTCTGAAAGCAGTTGCAGCCACTTGGGGCAGAACAGGAAGAGGCGTGGGGGCAATGGGGCCTCTGAGTGGTACTTGCTGGACACACTGCCATCCCATGCCAGGCTCCCTGCTCTCCTGGACTGGGGCATGGCCATAGACACTCCTCTACAAGGGCTCTGTTCAAACTCACACTGCCCACTGGCCTAGGGGCCTTAATGCTGCGTTTGCCACTTTCCTCTTATCAGGTTCCTTCTACCACCAAGCACCATCTTACGCAAGAGGGAACAGCACCCTGCTCCACTAATAGGATAACCAGGCTTCCCCCTCCCCAGCAAGGGGTAACACTTCCAGGCCTTTTCCTCCCCTATCAACCAGAGAGCTCCTGCTAACATACATATGCATGCACAGGTCCTCAGGCAGCCTGGCAAAACATGGGTTCAAAGGAATAGGAGAGACACGCCCAGGAAACAAAAGCAGCTCTCTTGCCTGCAGCATGCTTGGGCTCAGACAAGCAACAGAACAAAAGGGGAAGGCACCTTAGTAATACTGGCTCCATTATCCATTTTCCCTTTTGATATTCTGAGCTGCACAGTGAAGTCAGGGCATGTCCATGCCACCTGCTGGATCAGTGGGCAGCGATCGATGCAGTGGGGGCCAACAGGTGCGATACCTGGCCACCGAGCACGCTCCCAGCGACTCCAGGACAAGAAGTGGAGGCGGAGTTCATGGGAGAGCAGCGCCATCGGCTCGCCGCCGTGAAGATCCCATGGTAAGTAGATCTAAGTCCATTGACTTTAGCCACATCCCTTACATAGCTGGAGCAGCGTAACTTAGACCCACGGCCTGCAGCAGTGTAGACCAGGCCTTCCTGTGGCCCATGCAAAGAACAGACACTGCTCTAGGGCCTGCTGAGCAGCGGCAGGTGTCGTTCCTGCCAGCTCTGCAGGCAAAAGGGGACATGACAGAGCAGAGTTGAGGCTGCCTTTCACACCTGTCCCAGAGGGCAGCAAACAGCAGAGCAATAGGGCTTCTTAGGGTTCAAACAGGAGAAAGCAGTCCAGATAAAACCCACCAGGTGTTGCTGCTAAGAGAGCATGAAGGGAAATCTTGCCTAGTGGCTAAAGCACAGAACTGAGAATCGGTTGTGGGGTCAATTCCCACCCTAACACAGGCTCACTGGGTGATCTAAGACATGACATTTCTGCCCTGCATGGCTCCACTTCCCATCTGAATTATGACTCCTGCCTACCAAGGGGTGGGGATGGGTTGTGAAGGGCTCCCTGAGATAAAAAGCCCTCGCCGGAGGCAAACTGCTACAAAACTGACAATGCAAATCAACATCAACTATTCAGAAGCCCATTTTATCTAGAAAGAGAAAAAAGAGACGACTGTACATTTCATGTGTCGCACGGCAGCAGTTGCCTGCTGTCATGGATGCTGCTTCTCAGCCTGGCACAAGCAAAACACAGACTGCAAATTACAATCAGCTTTTTCCAAGAGCTACAAAAGGTTGCACTGGGTAAATTCCTGCCCCATTATGCAAACCGACGAGCCGCATCTGGCATGCTAGATCCGGCACTTGGGAAGCAAAACCCCAAGTCAGTCAAGTGTCCAGGCATGAACTGAAAGCTGGCAGGAAAACAAGAGAGGCTGACTCATAACGGCGATTCTCCCAGCACCTGCGAGGTAAAGGCTGGGGGGTGGCCAGGGGGCTGAGTATTTCACAGCACGACCTCCTCAGGCCAGGAGCCACGTGTGTCTGGATTGCCTCTTGTGCCCGCGTGCTGCTAGCTGGGTTGTACCTGCCTGGCAGGAGGTGGCAGAGACACAAGCAGGCTCTGGTGGGGCTCTCAGCAAAGCCTGTTCCTGAAGCAACAGCCATTCCCAGCCCATCGGCAGAGCCGGAGTCAGAACTCCAGAGTCGTTCCTGGCTCCCAGCCCCACACCGGCCTTCCTAGGCCACAGCACCCACTTCCTCCCAAACACTTCCTGGGTAGCACCCCATATCTGTCAGCCTTCATGGGGGGCTGTTCTTATGAGAAGCCCGTCGGTGTCAGCGGAGTGGAAGCAGCAGCCAAGGAGGCTGACAACCAGACTGAGGTCATATCTGCGAGCATTCCCTGTACCCAGATCCAGCCTCCATGCCAGGAGGTCCCCAGCGCCCTCCCCAGATGCTTGATACCTTCAGTGAGCGACATAACAGGCACCATCTGATCAGCTGACCCGAACCAGAGCCTGCCTCCAGCTGTTTGCACAGCTCCCAGCACAGCGATCTGCTCTTGGACTGTGGCAGCTGCCAGCCAAGCTGTAACTCGAGGTCTCCCTCCCCGGCCGACATCAAAGTGGCCACGCAGTGCTGGACCCAGGGACCATCTAGCCCAGCCCCCTGTTTCAGTATCAAAAGTCTCTCCCCTACAGCAGGGCTGGAAGTGCCAGCTGCCCACCGCTTCCCTCTGGGGGCCTCCCTGGCCTGGAGGCTGGATCTAATTGGTAACGTTCCCAGAAGTGACCTCAGTCTGGCCAGGCATTGCAGCGGGAATGACCAGAACGGGGCAGTTAGGGGTGGCCCAGGCCTATCCTGGGAGAGGGAAGCTACAGCAAGCTAGCCATGGTGGTGCTGGTAACGGGCCCGCTGGAGAGCAGCTCTCTGCCCAGGTGCAGACGGGAAGCCAATGAGCAGCCTGGACACCAGCACTGTCGGAAGGAGCAGGGCTGCAAGCCTGAGCACAGAGCGCCTGGCCAGAGGCAGGGCGGGTTCGGCCCCCAGCTGCGCTCAGGACACCCAGCAGCCGCTCAACCTCTGTGCTGGGGTGCAGATGGCCAGGACCCTGCTGCTGCCAGAGCCAGCCCACTGGGGAGGTGCCACAAGGTCCTGAGGGGCTCAGAGAGGCAGGCACGCAGGGGGACCCCTGGGGAGGAGGGGTTGGGAGAGCACAGGGAACCCTGTGGGGTACAGTGAGCATGCCAGGGGAGCCGCCTGCCTCTAATACAAAGGGCCAGAAGTGGGGGAGAGGATGCCAGGCGGAGAGAAGAGGAGCGAGGCGAGGCAGGCGGACGATGGGGGGTTGGGAGCAAGGGAGAGCAGAGGCAGGCGTGGAGGGAAGTGAAGGGAGCAGCCAGGAGTGGAGAGGAATAGGAGCAGAGAGAGAAAGAGGAGCAGGGTGATGAGACACATGGGCAGAAGGAGGCTAGGAGAAGTGGAGAACAAGGCAGGGAACCAGCAGCAGCCAGGGCAGGGAGCTAGAAGCAGAAGGTGATGGGGGCAGGGTCTGGGGCAGTAGGGACTTGTCTGTGGACTGGAACTCAGGATCTCCAAGTCTCACCATTGCTGTTTTCCAGGAAACAGCTGCCAAATTCCCTGGCAGTGTCTCTGTGGAGTCCAGTCCACACAGGCCAGCTGCATTAGTGCCCAGCGCAGAGGGCTGGGCGGTGGAGCTAGAAATCTCACCTCAGCTGTGATCCCTGCACCTCAGAGCACTTGGAGTTTTCAGTGTTGATGTTGGGGGAGGGAGATTGCAGTAATGTGGCCACGTGAAGATTCCCATTACGTTACACCAATCACGCCAAAGAACGAAGACAGTGCTGTCGTGGCCCTGTCCGTCCAGGCTATTAGGGTATGGCTACACTACATGGCTCCGTCGACAGAGACATGTAGATTTGTTGACACGACAAAGGGAAATGAAGCGGCGATTTAAATAATCGCCGCTTCATTTAAATGGCTGCCGCGCTGAGCTGATCAGCTGTCTGGACGCTCCACTGTTGACATCAAAGGCATTTGTCGACCTCCCTGGTAAACCTCATCCCACGAGGCATACCAGGGCGGTCGACAAATGCCTTTGATGTTGACCACAAAGTGTCCAGACTAGCGTGCTGAGCCGACAAACAGCTGATCGGCTCAGTGCGGCAGCCATTTAAATTTAAATGAAGCGGCCATTATTTAAATTGCCACTTCATTTTCCTATGCCGGGTAGCCTAATCTACATGCCTCTGTCACCAGAGGCATGTAGTCTAGATACACCCTTAGGCTGCGTCTAGACTGGCATGATTTTGCACAAAATCTTGCCACCTGTCTACACCGGCTGCGAGTATTTGCGCAAGAACACTGACTTTTTAATGTACAAAATCAGTGGTTCTTGTGCAAATACTCCGACGCTCCCACTCAGGGATAAGCCCTCTTGTGCAAGAGGGCCAGTGTAGACAGCCACGTTAATTTCTTGCGCAAGAAAGCCCGATGGCTAAAATGGCCATTGGACCTTTCTTGTGCAAGAGAGCATCTACACTGGCATGGATGCTTTTGCGCAAAAGATTTGCTTTTGCGCAAAAGCAAATCTTTTGCATAAAGGCACATGCAAGTATAGACGCTCTCTTGCGCAAATACTTTTAACGGAAAAACTTTTCCGTTAAAAGTATTTGCACAAAATCATGCCAGTCTAGACGTAGGCTCTGAGAGAAAGCAGGTGGGGGAATAACTTTTCCTGGACCAATTTTTGTTGGTGAGAGAACACCTTTTGAGTCACATGGAGCTCTTATATCTAGTGGATGGAGTATATTTAGGTTTCCAGAAAGCCTCTGACAAGGTCCCTCACCAAAGTAAGTTGTCATGGGATAAGAGGGAAGGTCCTTTCATGGATTGAGAACTGGTTAAAAAGACAGGAAACAAAGGGTAGGAATAAATGGTCAGTTTTCCGAGTGAAGAGAGGTAGCTAGTGGGGTCCCCCAACAGTCTGTCCTGGGCCCAATCCTATTCAACTTATTTATAAATGATCTGGAGAAAGGGGTAAACAGCAGAGTGGCAAAATTTGCAGCTGATACTAAACTGTTTGTGATAGTTAAGACCAAAGCAAATTGAAGAGCTTCAAAAAGATCTCACCAAACGAAGTGATTGGGCAACAAAATGGCAAATGAAATTTAATATTGATAAATGTAAAGTAATGCACATTGGAAAAAATAATCCCAACCATACGTACAATATGATGGGGGCTAATTTGGCTATACCCATTTAAGAGAGAGATCTTGGAGTCATTGTGGATAGTTCTCGGACAACATCAACTCAGTGGGCAGCGGCAATGTAAAAAGCAAATAGGATGTTAGGAGTCATTAAAAAAGGGTAGCGAATAAGAGAGGAAATATTTTAATGCCTCTACATAAAACCATGGTACGCCCACATCTTCAGTACTGCTACAGTTGTGGTCACGTCATCTCAAAAAAGATATATTGGCATTGGAAAAGGTTCAGAAAAGAGCAACAAAATAAGATCTCCTGGTTAAGCCAAAGCGGTCTCTTACCATACTTTCTGTCTTTGCTACGCAGTGGAATAATTTGCTTTTGGGCCCTTAATAATATCCCTATGAAAAACTGCCAACTCTCTTCAGTTGTTTTTCCTCTTAGTCTTACTTCTCAGGGGACCTTACCCACCAGCTCTGAGTTCACTAAAATCTGCCTTCCTGAAATCCATTGTCTCTATTTTGCTGTTCTCTCCTCTACCATTCCTTAGTATCATGAACTCTACGATTTCATGATCACTTTAACCCAGGTTGCCTTCCATTTGCAAATTCTCAAACAGCTCCTCCCTATTTGTTAAAATCAAATCTAGAACAGCTTCCCCCAGTAGCTCTCTCAACCTTGTGAAATAAACAATTGTCTCCAGTGCAGTCCAAGAACTTATTGGATAGTCTGGCCCCTGATGTGTTAGTTTCCCCAACATCTCTCTGGATAGTAGAAGTCCCCCGTCACCACCAAATCCTGCGCTTTGGATGATTTTGTTTAAGAAACGCCTCATCCACTTCTTCTGCCAGGCTAGGTTGTCTGTAGTATGATATCACACTTGTTTTTTACCGTGTAGGTGGGTTGCACTCGGGCCAGGGCAGTTCCCCCTCGTGGTCAGTGGGCCTCCACTCTGACCCACTGGCTGCATCTAGACTGGCAAGTTATTCTGCAAAGCAGCTGCTTTTGCGGAATAACTTGCCAGCTGTCTACACTGTCCACCTGAATTTCTGCAAGAGCACTGACTTCCTACTGTCTGAAATCAGTGCTTCTTGTGGAAATGCTATGCTGCTCCAGTTCGGGCAAAAGCCCTCTTGCGCAAATGCTTTTGCACAAGAGGGACAGTGTAGACAACACGGTATTGTTTTGCGCAAAAGAGCCCCGATGGCGAAAATGGCAGTCGGGGTTTTCTTGCGCAAAACCGCATCTAGATTGGCACGGACACTTTTCCACAAAAAGTGCTTTTGCGCAAGAGCGTCCGTGCCAATCTAGATGCTCTTTTCCGCAAATGCTTTTAACGGAAAACTTTTCCGTTAGGCATGATTTTCTGCAAATGCTTTAGTCTAGATGTATTGCACCGTCAGTTGGAGGAATTAGCTGGGGCGGGGGGGGAGGAGGGAAGGTGTGTGTAGGTCCTCACCGGGCAAGCTGCAACCCCGCGGCCAGAGCCTGGCCTCAGTTCGGGGCAGGTAAATAAACAGTTCAGTGCCTGACCTCAGCCTGCCTGGCAGCAAATAAGCAGTACAAAGGCTCCCCCTGGGTTCCAGGCAGGCAGCACAATAAACAGTCCAAGCCCAAGCCCTTGCTCAGGGCATGGTACCCAGCAAACTAACAGCAGTTTGAAACCGAGCCCTTTCTTGGGCGTGGCAGCAGGCAAACAACCAGTCTAAAGCCAGGCCCCTATTCAGGGCGTGGCAGCAGTGGGTGTCAGCTAGGGTTCCCAGATAATTTTGACAAAAATACCAGACACACTTGATCTCAGATGGGAGGTGGGGGGGGACCGGCCATGGGGGGAGCAGGGCAGGTCGGGAGAGGGTTGGGGGGGTGGGGCTGGCGGTGGGGGAAAGCCAGCCGGCAGGGAGTGGGGCTGGCCGGGGACGGGTGTGCGGGGATGAACCGGCCACCGGGAAGCGGGGCTGGTCCAGGCGCACACAGATCCCGGGGTGCTGCCCGTCCCGCTCACGGTCCCAGCAGGGTGCACAGGCGTGTCCGGCCCCAGGGATTTCATCCCGCTCCAGCCCTGCCCCGTCCCACTGTGTAGTTGCATGCTGGCTGGCTGGCAGACACGCTCATGCAGCGTGAGTGCATCTGCCAGCAGGCAGCACGCAAGTAGGTACTGATACTCATGAGGGTAATAAAACGGACTTTGTTAGAAAACACCCGACGTGTCTATGTCCAGTCTTTTCTCAATTTGTTTCCCGGACAGAAAGCTCAAATACCGGACTGTCCGGTTCAAAACCGCAGCCCTAGCGACATCTGTAATTCAGGCACAGCCAAGGGGGGAGTCTGCTACCCAAGAGTGCAGTTGCAGAGCGGATGCAGGCCCACCCACTCCACTGTGTCCCCACCCAGGGCCCTGGGTGCAGCAGAGAGCCGCTCCGCAATGCTGCCCAAGCTCACAAAGCGTCAGCTTTCCCCGGGCTGCTTCCAAACTCCCCTGAGGCTGCACCTGGGTTCCGGGCAGGTCCTCGGGGCGCCAGTGCGTCGGCAGCTCGGGCCAGGCAGGGAGCCCGCCTGGGAGCAGTGGGCGGTGCTCAGCCTCTGCAGCGTCTGGCTCCTCCAGGGAGCACAGACTGGAGGCTTCTGGCTCCTTCTGCCGCTGGTGCTTTTCTAGCCCTCTTGGCAGGTCTTTTATCTCCCTGGCCCCGCCTTCTGATTGATGGTCAGGTGCTTCGTTAGGGCCAGCTGTTGTCCACCGAGGCTGGGGAGGGGCGCCCCCTCATGGCCAGTGGGTGGCACTAAAGGCTCTCTCCACAAGTCTGTCCCCTACGTCCATCCCCCCAGTCCACGTGCACACGTTCTTAATAAACAAGGCAACACCCCCCCGGCCTGCCCTTCCCCTTCTGTCCCAATATTCCACTCACGTGCACTCTCACCAGGCCTCTGTGCTGCCAACAATGGCGGTTACCTTCATTTATTGGCACTTCCAGTTCATTCCCCATGCTCCTTGCATTTGTATTCAGGCTTCTAAGATGCTGATTTGATTTTGCCCCCCAGTTCTGCCTTGTCCCGCCTTTCTCTCTGCTGTTATAGCCCACGCTCCCTCCCATTTCCAACCCAACTCCCAGGTCTCCATGTTCTTCACTTACCTGTGGGCTTTGGTCACTTGCCCCCATTGAACCCAGTTTAAAGCCTCCTCACTAGGTTAGCCAGTCTGCATCCAAAACACTCTTCCCCTTCTGGCTTAGCAGTCCTCCTTGGAACAGCACCCTGTGGTCAAGGAAACCCAATCCCTCCTGCTGACACCATCTTCGCAGCCAGGCATTCACCTCCACCTGTCTCTGCCTGGGCCCCGACCTGCGACAGGAAGGACAGCAGAGAATGACGCCTGCGCTGTCCTGTTACCTGCACAACATTCTCTGCCACCCTCACTCCAGGGCCGTGGTCGCCAACCAGCAGGTCGGGACCTACCCGTAGATCTTGGACCTTTGACACGTGATCCTGACAGGTTTGGCCGAGAGGCTGTCAAGTTCCGGTACAACATTTGCCCCGCTCAGCACCGCCATGCTGCGCTTGCCCTCTGCCTGGCAGCTGCACCCACCCTTGGAAGTCTCTAGTTGCTGTGCAGGGCACAGGAAGAAGGGAAGGGAGTGGTGATCTCAGAGCGCCCCTCCTCCCACTCTGTACCCCATCTCCATAGTGCAGAGGGAGCAGGCATGGAGGGAGTTTGCTGGCTGTTTTGGGGGTGGTGCAGGGCCAGGGTAAGGGTGAGCTGGCCTTAGCCCACTGCACCGCCACCCAAAAGCCACCTGTGGTAAGCGGTGCCCAGCTAGAGCCAGCTCCGAACCCCGGCCCCAGTCGTGAACCCCTCCTGCACCCCAAGCCTCTGCTCTAGCCCTGAGTTTCTCTGCACCCAAACTCCCTCCCAGAGCCTGCACCCTGAACCCCCTCCTGCTCCTCAACTCCCTGCCCCAGGCTCAGCTCAGAAACCGCCCCCACACTCCAAATCCTTTGGCTCAAGACCAGTATCTGCACCCTCCCCTCCCACACCCCAACCCTCTGCCCGATAAAAGTGAGTGAGGGTGGGGGAGGGAGGATGGAGTGAGCAGGGGCGGGGCCTCAGAGGAAGGGTGGGAAAGAGGTGGGATGAGGGTGTTTGGATCTGAGGCACATCCTGTATTCCACTTACATTCAAAAAGTGATCTCATGCTTAAAAAGTTTGGCGACCACGGGACTAGGGCATCCACCTTTACCCTTCCGTGGGCTGCGGGCATTAATGTAGGCACTAGCCCCCTGTTAATTTAGGCACTAATGCTGTCTCAGGCCCTAGCCTCAGAGTATAAGACACCCAGCTTTACTCTCTTCCCCACACATTCTCGGCCACCCCGCCTCCAGCTAGTTCTTAGGGCTCAAGGTCTAGCCTGGTTGATTTAAACCCCCCTCTTCCAGGACTCCGGGCCACCCAAACCCATTTCTGAGAGCTCAGGGCATAATCTTTTGCGGGTTTACAGGGTCTTTCTCCAGGGAAGGAGCCTTACACAGTGATGCCCTCCGCCTGCTGATAAGCCCCCCCAGCACAGAGCGCCCCCAGGGCTCCCCACTCCCCCCTCGGCGGCTCCACGTGCCTTGCTGGCCGGGCAGGACTCCCACTGCAGCGCGGTGCCACTGGCACGGGGCCAGCTGCTCCGATCTTGGAGCTGGGGCCTGGCGCTGGTTCCCAAAGAACTTCCTTTGGGCCCCAGTTTACGGTGAAAGCCGAGGCCGGCTCAGCTCTGCCAGCGCCCGTTATTTCACTACAGTATTACTGAACAGTTTTCTAATATGGGAGGGGGGGCTTTTTGGCCTGAGAGCCACATTGAGTATGGAAATTGTATGGAGGGCTGGGTTGGGGGCTGGGGGAGACTGAGGCCCCGTACAGGGGCTGCTGGACCTGGTGCGAGCCCAGCTCAGTCCCAGCTCATACCAGGTCCAGGACCTACCCCGGCTGCGCCTCTGCAGTGTAAATGTAGTAGGAGCTGGGCCACCGGCATGCCTGGCTCTTACTGCAGAGCCGCAGCAACCTTCCTTTATCAGCTACACGATTAGTGGATTGCCCACCTCTTAGCACCCTTAGCCAGCTGTGGGTTGGCCCCACCCCTACCTAGCCCCTTCATTCCTCACCCCTGACCACCCACCACCTCCTGTCCCACCCCCAGGGCTGGCGGCAGTGCAGCTGTGCCTCCCAGAGCACTGGGGTTGGCTGTGCAGCGACTGTACAGTCCGGGCACTGGGGGCACTGAAGCTGAGGGGCAGGGGGCAGAGGCAGTTGGGCTGGCTCCTCCTGACCTCACATGCCAGCAGGAGCTGGGGGCACAACTGACGGGTCTGACTTGCCCCCAGGCTGTAGCTTGCTCCCTCTGTTCTAACTAACCCTAACATATTAGAAACCCCTGGGCTATGTCTACACTGGCAGTTTCTTGCGCAAGAATTCTTCCACAAGAGCGCGTCTACACTGCCTTGTGCTTTTGCGCAAGAGCATCCGTGCCAGTGTAGACGCTCTCTTGCGCAAGAAAGCTCCGATGGCCACTTTAACCATTGGGCTTTCTTGCGCAAGAAATTCATGTTGCCCGTCTACACTGGCCTCTTCTGGAAAAGCTCTTGCGCAAGAGGGCTTAGTCCTCATGGGGAGAGGAATAACTCTTCCAGAGGAAGCCCTGTTTTCCAACGCGATATTGTAAATTTACTTCTGAAAGAACGCTCGTGCAGTGTAGACAGCCGGCAAGTTTTTGCGGAAGAACAGCTGTTCTTGTGCAAGAAGCTGCCAGTGTAGACATAGCCCAGCTGGTGTCCAACCGGTTCTGAAGCAGTAGCCGCTAGAGTAGCTACTGCTGTAGCAAATGAACTACATTCAACCAGCCAAATAGCCACACGTGGCTAGCGGCTAGCCTGGTGGAAACCACAGCTATAAGCCAATTCTTTAGCCAATGGTACTGTCCCACCTTAAATCTCACACTCTTCGCTAGGCTACAGGCGGAACAATCAAAGAACCAGAGGGCAAAACAAAGAACAGAGAAGTGGGGCCCATAAAAACCAAGCAAAGCAGTGGGGATTTCACACCCCAACTGCTGCTCAGAGATGTGCTGCCAGAAGAACGCAGAACAAACAAACGTAAACAGAACATCCGAGCGGCCGGGCTGGGTCGGAGCAAAGGCTCATCCAGCCCAGCGCCCTGTCTGCCCACAGTGGCCAGTGGGAGTGAACAGAGTAGGGAACCCTCACATGATCCCTCCCATCACCCATTCCCAGCTGCTAGCCGTTATCTTCGCCCAGCTAGAGTTTCTAGGCCTGTTTCTTTCTCTGCAGAGGGGGCACTATTGGCCCTTCTTAACCCCCAATATTAGTTTTTACGCCAGTGACATGGAATGCGACTTTCTGCGTTTTAGCCCATGGTTGCTGCTCTCCTCATATGGCTGCAGAAAAAGGCCTCAGCCTTACAGTATGGTGACAGGAAAAGGCCTTACCCTTCCAGTCCTTACTTACATGGGCATGCTTTTCCCCACGAGCCCCTGCCTCATTCAGTGCACAGGCTGGACCTGTCCTGGAACGGAATCCAGGCTGTGTATGAAAGGAAGCCGTCGTCCACAGGACACTGCCCTGCTTGTTGCAAACAGTGGAATGTGGCCTCTGCCAGAGCTCCCAGGAAATGCTGGGCAGGTCACTTAAACCAAAGTTTCCACTTGAGCTGGCCACTCGTTGTGTGCGCCTTGTTTTCTGGTTGCCTGCTTAGAGGCGGGGAGAGAGAGAGCTCCCCTCCTGCCAGACGGATGCCAGTGATCCCTGTGCGTCCCCTCCACCGTGCTGCTCCTCGGTTGCCTGAGCGTTTCATCCAGTGGCAGGCCCCGTCGGATCACAGCTCACAGGTGGTAGAGCAGGAGCTGCTGCTGGTTCCCTTGCGGGGCAGCTCTCTGTCTCTCTCTCTCTCTCACTGGCATCCTGCAGGGGAGAGCGATTTGGTGTTGCTCAGTGAGTAGCCAGAGGGTAAAGGCTACTTGTCCTGCCCCGTAGAGTCCCTCTAGCCGCCAGCAGGGCCTCCATTCACACCACCCCTCCCTGCAGCCAACTCGAGCAGTGGGCCAGCAGGGAGCTGGAGCTGGAGCCAACGCCTGACTCTCAGACAGCCAGGGCCCCTCCCTGGCTTCCAGGAGAGCCGCTGGGCCATTTCCAGGAGCTAGCCCAGCCCAGGGGGAGAGGCTTTTGTTTTCCCCATTGAACAGTTTCCCCAAGAATCGGAGCCCGAACTCACGCCAACAGCGAGCCAGGCAGCACGGGCTCAGCGCCATGGCCCGTGTCCGAGGGCAAGCAGGCTGTGGTGGGCACTGCAGGCCCCAGGAGGCCAGGCAGAGCGGAGACTCCTTTGGGAAGAGGAAGATTCCCAAAGCAGGCTGGGGCCATCTGCCTTCAATCAGTTTATTTTGTGGAATAATCTGTCAGGCTGATTTAGACCAGAACCTGTGAAATCATCTCCCTTCCAGATGGACTCAGCCCAGTCGTGGGCCTCTCCTTCCCCTGGCCCGCAGGCTGCAGGCAGCGGCGGTGCCCAGCTGGGAGAGAGGAGGGCGGTTTGTTACAGCAAGGGGCATCAGTGCCCAGTTATCCAGGCGGGCTGCAGCTTCCACTCCAGCCTGGGGCTCTCTGCTCTTGTACAACAGGCAGAAGGGGGCCGGCCAGGGCTGCCAGGGCTGCGGTTCTGAACCGGACAGTCCAGTACTTGAGCTTTCTGTTCAGGAAACAAACTGAGGAAATAGAACTGTCGGGTATTTCCTCAATGAGATGGAATGTCAAGTGTGCCTGGTATTTTTGTTGCAACCATCTGGCAACCCTAGAGCCGAGGCCCCTGGGCAGGGCGCGAAGTGGTGCCATGCTCCCAAAAGGGGTGGGGCCTCAGGCAGAAGGGGCGGGGCAGAGGGCAGCCAGCCCTCAGCACTGCCCAGATAGCGGTTTTCTCCCTCCAGGCACTGCCTGGAGCAAGCTGTAAGGCAGTCTGGCCGAGTCGGTTCCATGGCTGGGCCTGGGCCTCTTTCCCGTTGCAGACTGGGGAACCAGGCTGCTGCCCTGCTGGCTGCTCCAGTCTCCTGTGAGTACAGGGAGCATGGGGGCAGGACGGCAAGGAAGAGAATGAGCAGAGCAGCCAGCCTGGGGCTATGTCCACACTATGGGGGTTTTCCGGGACACTGGAGGTACCATGGAAAAACTGTGCTGCATCCAGGGAACACGTCTGCTCTTCCGCTCTTTTCTGCAGGAAAGTGGACGTGCTCTTCCGGAAGCCCTGTCTTCCTCCTCCCCCAAGGCAGAAGGGCTCTTCCGAAAGAGGAGGCCCCGTGTAGACGGAAAAGCCTCTTCCGACAAAGATAGAGAAATCGTGGCACCCCGTTTGCGCACCTCGGCGCAGGCTAGACACAGCCAGGGACAGCTACAGGTTTGGCTCCTGTGTCCTGAGGAGATCGCTCAGCTCCCACCACCCCCAGGCTCCGCCCGCGACTCCCCCAGCTGCTTCCGCGGGCCGCAGGGGAAGGTCAGTGGGTCTGGGAACAGGCTGGCTGCTGCCAGGGGGAGGAAAGGGCATGTCAAGGACCAAGGTTCATCCCTGCCAGGGGACTGAGGCTGGTGCCCTCTGCTGTCCACAGCCTCCATATGCCAGAGCTGGGAAGGGGAGTAGGACCCCAGGCTCTCCCTCCCACAGCAGCCACCACTGAGAAAGGATGGATCTGTCAAACCATCCCCCCCACCCTGCTGCTCTGGCCGGGGGGGGGGGGAGGTGCCGGAGCCTCCCTCCAACTCGCCCCTGCCCTTGGCACAGAAGACGGAGCCGGGCTGGAGGCTCCATCATTCTGTTACTTTCACTCCCAGGCTGCGCAGGACAGGTACCTGCCCACAGGGCAGAACCCTGCCACGTGTGGGGCTAAGGCGGGCAGGTATCAGAACTGTTAGAAGCTGGCAGCCTGCCAGTGACCGCTGGGGGCCAGCACAGCCCTTGACTGGGCCTCTCCTGCCTGGAGGGTGGTGAGCACCTGCCCAAAGGCCTCGCTGCTTTCTTAACCAAGCCTACTTCACCGCCAGCTGAGCTCCCCACACACTCCCGTGCCACGTGGATCACAGCCACACCGCCTCCCATGCACACCCAGACAGGCAGCCCAAGGGGACCCTGCTCTCCACGCACACAGCCTGGCTAGGGCGCGTGCTGGCAGAATCCCAAATAGCGTCAGAGCCCTGCCCCGGCTCTCCCAGAGCTCGCCCTCCAGGGACAGCGCCTGCCCGGGCCCCCAGCACCAGGCTGCCCAAAGCAGGGGCCGGCAGGAACATGCAGGCACGTACTGGCATGGCCTGCGGCCCCACTCGGTCACCCCAGGCTGCGGTGCCAGGCCGCTGGCTGCTCTGAGCAAGGACCAGAGATGCCTGCGTGCAGGAAGCTAAGCAGGACTCCTGCTGTCAGAGGGCTCTGACTCTTGGAGGGGTCTGGGCCCTGCCCCCTCTGGCCCCGTCATCCTGGCCCCATCCTCGGATCCACCCGACTGCCAGCACAAGAGATAAGGGACGCCCTGCAGGTAGGGAGGTGGGGTGGGTTCCACTGTATAGGGGACGCCCTGCAGGTAGGGAGGTGGGGTGGGTTCCACTGTATAGGGGACGCCCTGCAGGTAGGGAGGTGGGGTGGGTTCCACTGTATAGGGGACGCCCTGCAGGTAGGGAGGTGGGGTGGGTTCCACTGTATAGGGGACGCCCTGCAGGTAGCTGACTGGCTTGGGCCTGTGGTGGATTTAGGGGACCAGGCAGGGGCAGAGCTGCAGAGGATCAGTGCTAAGTCTGCCCCGAAGGGCCAACTCTGAAATGGGCCTGGCCGGGGTAGCTAAATCTCTGTATTAAATAGCTTCCGATAACTTTGTATCATTTTCATATAACCTTGTGTTAAGTCTTTTTATAGAAACTTTGTATTAAGACCTGGTACAATGTTATAGCCCCTAAGAATAGTTAAGGGAAAGAAAAATGTCTTTTTGCTAGGAGCAGAGTAAGATCTCTCCCCTTTAAATTGATTGTCAAATCCTAGTGAGGAAAACAGAAAGGGCCATAAACATTGTCAAATTAAGTGTAAAAATATCATCAGAAAAGCCAAAAAGGAGTTTGAAGAACAGCCAGCCAAAAACTCAAAAAGTAACAGCAAAATGATTTTAAGTACATCAGGAAGCCGGCTAAACAACCAGTGGGGCCCTTGGGCAATCGAGATGCTAAAAGAGCCCTCAAAGATGAACAAGTCATAGCGGAGAAGCTAAATTAATTCTTTGCTTTGGTCTTATGGCTGAGGATATTGGGGACATCCCTAAACCTGAGACATTCTTTTTAGGTGACAAATCTGAGGAATTGTCCCAGATTGAGGTGTCATTGGAGGTGGTTTTGGAACAAACTGATAAACTGAACAGTAACAAGTCACCGGGACCAGATGGCATTCACTCAAGAGTTATGAAAACTCAAATGTGAAATTGAGAAACTATTAATTGTGGTTTGTAACCTGCCCTTGAACTCAGCTTCTGTAACTAATGACTGTAATATAGCTAACATGACGCCAATATTTAAAAAGGGCTCCAGAAGTGATCCTGGCAATTACAGACCGGTAAGTTTAACTTCAGTACTGGGTAAATTGGTTGAAACTATAGTAAAGAATAAAATTATCAGACATATAGATGAACATAATTTGTTGGGGGGGAAATCAACATGGTTTCTATAAAGGGAAATCATGTCTTACTAATCATATCTTGCTAGAATTCTTTGAGGAGATCAACAAACATGTGGACAAGGGGGATCCAGTGGCTATAGAATACTTAGATTTCCAGAAAGCCTTTGACAAGGTCCCTCACCAGAGGCTCTGAAGTAAAGTAAGTTGTCATGGGAGAAGAGGGAAGGTCCTTTCATGGAATGAGAACTGGTTAAAAGACAGAAAACAAAGGGTAGGAATAAATTGTAAATTTCTGAGTGTAGGGAGCTAACTAGTGGGGTCCCCCAAGGGTCTGTCCTGGGAACCCATCCTATTCAACTTACTTATAAATGATCTAGAGAACGGGGTAAACAGTGAGGTGGTAAAATTTGCAGATGATACTAAACTGCTCAGGATAGTTAAGATCAAAGCAGACTGGGAAGAGTTTAAAGAAAGATCTCACCAAACTAAGTGACTGGGCAACAAAATGGCAAATGAAATGTAATGTTGATAAATGTACAGTAATGCACATTGGAAAACATAATCCCAACTACACAGACAATATGATGGGGACTAATTTAACTACAACTACTCAAGAGAGATCTTGGAGTCCCTGTGGATAGTTCTCTGAGAACATCTACTCAGTGGGCAGCAGCCGTCAAAACTGCAAACAGAATGTTGGGAATCATTAAAAAAGAGACAGAGAATAAGACAGAAAATATCCTATTGCCTCCATATAAAACCATGGGATGCCCACATCTTGAACACTGCTACAGATGTGGTCATCTCATCTGAAAAAAGATATATTGGCATTGGAAAAAGTTCAGAAAAGGCAACAAAAATGATGAGGGGTTTGGAATGAGTCTCATATGAAGAGAGATTAAAAAGACTTGGACTTTTCAATTTAGAAAAGAGGAGACTAAGGGGAGATATGACAGGGGTCTATAAAATCATGAGTGGTGTGGAAAAAGTGATTTACATATTCCCGCAATCTAAAAACTAGGGGTCACCAAATGAAATGAATAGGCAGCAGGTTTAAAACAAACAAAAGGAAGTTTTTCTTCACACAGCCAGGGCTGGCCTTACCATGAGGCAAACTGAGGTGGCTGCCTCAGGTGCCAGACTGTGGGGGGGGGGGAGGTCACTAGGACCCAGAGTGTAGACAATTGTGTCTGCTGCTGGTGTATATGTATGCTCTCTGCTCTAGATGCACAGAGATGGTGGAGTGCTGTGCTGGAGGAAGGAGGGCACAAGAGACATAACAGGCAGGCAGGAGAAAAGAGGGTATGGGGGCATCATTTGAGCTCCCAGCCTCAGGTGGCAAACTGTTGTGGGCTGGCCCTGTACACAGCGCATAGTCAACCTGTGGAACTCCTTGCCAGAGGATGTTGTGAAGACTAGGACTTTAACAGGGTTCAAAAAAGAGCCTGATAGATTCATGGAGGT
This sequence comes from Pelodiscus sinensis, assembly GCF_052426305.1. Taxonomy (NCBI): domain Eukaryota; kingdom Metazoa; phylum Chordata; order Testudines; family Trionychidae; genus Pelodiscus; species Pelodiscus sinensis. The sequence continues at coordinate 1,238,269 of NC_143064.1, read as the reverse complement.
TAGGTCCAGCAATGGCTATTGGCCAGGATAAGTAGGAAAGGTGTCCCTGGCCTCTGTCTGTAAATGGATGACAGGAGAGAGATCCCATGAGGATTACCTGCTGTGTTCTCTCCTCCTGCGGCAGCTGACTTGGGCCACTGTTGGCAGACAGGACACTGGGCTAGATGGATGATTGATCTGACCCAGTACGGCCGCTCTTATTGCCCTGTTGAATGAATAAGGTGTGAAGGAGTAAGGCATGGAAGGCAAGCACCTCTGAACAGCTGCAGCCGTTGGAGAAGGGAATGGGACCAGATCCAAGGACAGTAAGGCCTGTCACGTGGAGCCGAGAGAAAGATCAGGTGCACTGGTGGCCGTGAGAGTCAAAGCAGGCACCTTCTTTGGAAGCCAATCCAAAAACCTTCTTTGAAGATGGATATGGCAGCATCAAGGACAACACCCAGAAGGTGCCACAAATGACTAACTGCATAGAGCTGCATAGATTTGCATAGATCTGCATAAGATGAACAACAGAGCTGCATGAGAGGGGAACTGCTATAAATCTAAGGTGTCTTGCTGGGGGCCCTGGGTCTCATCTTGTCAACACAGGAGCATTGATCCGGATCGGCAGAAGCCCGGCTCCACCCCTCACCTGGCCTGGGAAGTTAGGGGGAGCAACTAGTTGGCAACAAGACGGAGTGTGCTTGTGTGAGAGAGTGCGGGAGCGTGACTGTCAGTCAATATGCACATGACAGATGTATTACCGATCACTGGGGCCTTTTGCCTTATCCCCTTGCAAAAGATCCCGGGCAGGTCTTTACGGACAACACAGCTCCCCATGCAGAGGGCTCTGTGGGGCTGAGGCTTGAGACTGGGACGTGGGGACCCCAAGGCTGGGTCTCTCCACACCAGCCCAGTGGCTGGACCTGCCAAGAGCAGAAATTGCGGAGGCCCAAGGAAGCAGCAGGCGCTGGAGGGTTGGGGACAGACTTGCTGCGCCCAGCAGGAAGGCCAAAGGCCGTTTTGAATGCCAGCTGAGTTGCACGTTAACGAGCCACTTGCACAAGAGATGGGGCAGTGCGAAAACCCGAGCAGGGAACTGCGGCTGCAGCAGGGCCAGCTCCTGTGTCCGACGGAGGCGCCGCAGCACCCGCTGAAGACTCTGCTGCTCTCCGAGCCGTGCTGCTTCCAGACCCTCGCCAGTGGGAGCCTCCGGAGCACTCCGACAGCGGCCGCCACTATCCTGCGAGCTAGGCCCTGCTCAGACACCTTCCCCCACCCCCTGCAGAAAGGGCTCAGGCTTCACCCCCGGGAGGCAAAGGGAGACACCGAATACACCACGTGTGGCCTCCGCTGCCCCAGACAAGGGCTTTGGAGCCAGCAACAGCCCCCTTCTGCCCCACTCCGCCAAGTGCTGCCGTCGCAAGCAGATGAGAAGTGGCCCTGAGCCAGGCTCCCCAGCGCCTCCCCACGGAGGGCACAGCCTGCATTGCCGCCAGGAAGGAGCATGGCCCAGGAGCGGGAGTCTGGAAACCTGCTCTTGGCACGAGCGAGGGGTCCCCGGCTAAGCGATGCCTTGGCCCCCACAGCCTCAGCCCTGAACCCCCTCCTGTCAAGTCAGAGCAAAGCTCCTGGCTGGCAGGGCAGCGAGCACACCCACAGGAGAGGGTTGGCCCAGTCCAATGACGCGGCTCCCAGCAGGGCCCTGATCTGCTTCTGCCCTGAGGCCGGTGGCGCCAAGTGCTCCGAGGAACACACCTCTGCTGGCGCCGTTCCAGTGAGCTGGCCGGAGCCAAGCGCCGTAACCGTCCCAGTGCCGAGCCTCTTTGGGCACCCAGGGCTCCACCTCTTCTGCCCACGGCAGGCATGCGGGCACGGCCAGGCAGGCTGGCTCATTACGTTACACCGCCCGGCCCCACCAGCCACTGCCCACTGGACCCCACGCCGGGAGGCCTGGGGCAGCCCTGGGAGGCGGAGGAGGGCTAGAGGGAGGCTGCGCGTCCATGCAGTCCCTGGGAGGGGAAGGCGAGAGCATCCCAGCCTGCAAGCGCCCAGCACGCCGGGGCTCCCGGTGCCATGGCAGCAGGAATCACAGTCTGGGGGACACGTGACAAAAGCCGCCGGGGTGCGGCCTGGCTGCGCTCGCACAGATGAGACGATCCGGTCCCGCCTATCTCCCTTGCAGAGCTGGCCCAGCGCGATCGACCCTGGCCGGGAGCCACTGACAAACCCTCTTCCAGCGTGGACAAGGCCTAAGCGCAGCGCCGGAAACGCCGCGGGCTGCAGCCGCCGTGCACGTGCCATTGGGCGAGGCGGAGCCTGTGCCGGGGAAATGCTGCTGCAGGCGACGCCAAACGGCCAGAGCAGGACTCCTCAGGGACACGAGCCTCGAGAAAGCCGCTCGCTTCTCTGAGCCATTCCCCTGGTCTCTGGCTCCGGGGATGGTCGGATCCCGACTCCCCAGAGCGGCCGGTGCCCGGCACGGGCCTGGGAAAGAAACGGGCCAGACACAAGCCACCTGGGCAGCGACGGAGCTGAACGTTAAAACCCTCTGGAATTTAATAGTACAAAAGCGAACATGTAAAACTGCCCCGTCCACAGGAGCGGGGACTATGGCGCACGGGGCTATTTACAGACAGGCAGAACGAGGCAGCCCCCACGAGGCTGCACAGAATAAATAGAGCTGCACTACGGACGTGGGGCCTGCCGCCAACCGGAGAAAGCAGCACTTCCGACAACAGCGTCAAAGATAACAACACCCAGGGAGGGGAAGGGAGGCCGGGAGAGCGACTGCACCCGTCCCCCTTGGTCTGGGATTTGAACATCCAGTCCATCAAGGTAAACAGCGGGGACCCAGCTGGGCGTGGCCGCGTGGCCTCCACTTCTCGGGCGCCCGGCGAGGGCTTGGCACCTTGCCCAGTTTCTCGCTTTGTTCCACCGAAGGGAGGGGCCGGGGGGCAAAGGCCTCCAGGGAGTCCAGGCTGCGGTGAAGGCACCGGACATCTCCGGCTCAGACGGCCACCGCGCTGCGGCCTGTGGCCCGCGACTGGGATTTCTGCCCCTCTGTGCTGTGCCATATCCCATAGCCAAAGTAGATGGCGAAGCCTGCAAGGCAATTAGCCCCCGAATCAGTCCCCAAGCAGGATCCTGCCACCCAGCCCCAGCAGCCCCTCCCACAGCCCAGACAGGCCAACGGGCCTCGCGCCCCCCCCGGGCGGAACAGGCAGTCCTAGCGCACCAGGGGAGCTGCGGGCAGGCCACGCCCCATTGGTGGGGGCTCTGGATCAGCGTCCCCGCGGCCTCTCCACTCTCAGCACCACTGCTGCACCTGCTGCTTCTTGGCGTCGCCGCAGCCAAGGGGAGCCAGGGCGGGGCAGGGCCCGGGCCCGCAGGCAGCGACGGAGCAGCCTCCCCCGCAGGGTGCAGCGCTCCTCTGGCGGGCCAGGCCCTCGGCGGGAGGACCTGGGAGTCCAGCCCGGGGACGGTCCCTCCTACGGGGCTTACCACAGGCGGGGGAAGGGAGGGGTGTGTCCAGGGCCCGGGGTCCCGAGCAGAGCGGTCACTTACCCACTGCCATCCACACAGCAAAGCGGGCCCAGGTGCCCGCACTCAGCTGCATCATGAGGTAAACGTTCACGAAGATGCTGAAGAGCGGCAGCAGCGGCAGGCAGGGCACCTGGGAGACGACAGAGACGGGCCATGGGGCGGGGCAGGCAAAGGCTGCCCTCCCCCCTGGCAGCATCAGACGGGCTCCCAGGGAGGGGCCGGCCGGAGCCCATCCACCTGGGGACGGAGACCAGCAGCCAATCCCGCGGCCCCCGCCCGCCCCGCAGCCAATCCCGCAGCCCCCGCCCGCCCCGCAGCCAATCCCGCCCCACAGCCCCCGCCCGCCCCGCAGCCAATCCCGCAGCCCCCGCCCGCCCCGCAGCCAATCCCACGCCCCCCCCCGCCCCGCGCCCCGCCCGCCCCGCAGCCAATCCCGCAGCCCCCGCCCGCCTTGCAGCCAATCCCGCGGCCCCCGCCCGCCCCACAGCCCCCGCCCACCCCACAGCCCTCACCCGCCCCGCAGCCAATCCCGCGGCCCCCGCCCGCCCCGCGGCCCCCAGCAGAGGGATCCCCGCTCCCAGCTGTGGCTCTTACTTTGAAACTCAGCCGAGCGTTGCTCTGCGGCTGCCTCCAGATGACGATGGTGGGGAGCAGAATGAGCGCCAGCAGGAGGGCACAGGCTGTGATCCAGCCCCCACTGCCCGCCACCATGGAGTCCATCTTCTGGGCCAGGAGCAGGCAGAGGATGGTGATGCCCAGAGCTGCAAGAGAGGAGACGGTTGGGCCATCCACGCGCTTTCTGCTCTGAGCCCAGGCCCGGCCGGCGCCAGAGGGTCACTGCCCCGCTTGTTCCCCGTCACAGCACGGGCGGCGGGAAAGCAAGCCCCAGCCCCAGCCCCGTCCACCCCGGACCCTGCCCCTTCAGTCATCTCCATCCGTGGAGCCAACACCCTGCCCAGCCCCAGTCCCGAAGCCCGACCTTGCCGGGCCAGCCGGAGGGCCAGGCTGTCTCGCCGCGGGCCCAGCCCTCCTGGGCGGCTGGGGCAGGTAGGCAGGTTTGGGAAGGCAAAGCCTGTCCTTGCCCGCGTTACAGCTGCCAGCCCGGCTCTCTTGTCTAGGCCGATCCCTGGGGGCGTGCCCAGCTCCATGTACCTGCAGCTGGTGCCCTTCCAAAGGTGCCCAAAGCAGCCCGGGGACACAGCAGGCCCCATCACATCGTGGGGCGTCTGGCGACCCAGCAGCCCCTGTGGCATGTGGCCCCCGGAGTCTGGCAGACACGTGCAGCCTGTGCTGAGCCAGGGCATGCCCATGGCAGGACGCTCCTGCGTGGCTCTGGCAAGACGCCCGCGCGCTTCCTGCCTCTGCACACGTCACAGGCTGTGGCTCGCTCTGCCCGAGGCCCACGCGCAGCCCCTGCGTCACTGGGGACTCGGCGGCTCACAGCCAAGCCAGGTGCTTCCTGCCGTGCTCACCAGCGGCCGCCGTGCTGCCATAGACAATTCGCCCTGACGAGTGGGTGGGAGTGTCGCAAGGGGGGCTGAGGAGGCTCCTCCAGGTGAACTGCTCCTTGGCTGGGCTCGTGGTCCCCTTCTCCTCGCTCCTGTTCAGCGCCTCCATCTCCTGGGCCTTTGGAGAGTTCAGCTGATCCGGCTGGTACCTGAACCAAACCCCAAGTCACTGGAAACTCAACGGCCGCAGCACAGCTCAGGTCCGCCCCGCCAGGGCGTTGGGTCCGTGGCCCCCGCTGCACAGGGCAGGGAGCTCGGCCTGCCACGCACGCTCTCCAGCGCCCCCCGGTGCAGCGGAACAGCCCCGGTCAGAGGCAGCGCACGTCCGAGGGGCCACCCACCTGAGGATCAGCACGCAGACGGAAACCAGGGAGTACGCCAGCAGGGTGCCGATCGACATGAGGTCCACCAGGTCCTCCAGCTCAAAGAGGAGCCCCATCAGCGCTGGAACACAACAGGGCCAGTGTGAGCACAGGCCTGGCTCGCCCGCAGCCAGGCACGAGGCAGGAGACCGACTGCTTACCAGCAACGATGCCCGAGACGACTGTGGCCACCAGGGGCGTCTTGGTCCGGGGGTGCACCCTGGAGAGGAACTTGAACAGCAGCCCGTCCTCAGCCATGGCGTAGATCACCCGGGGCATGGGGAACATGGAGCCCAGCAAGCTGCAGCGGAGAAAGGTTCCACCACCACACTGAGCATTCGCCGCCTCGAGCCAGGCCCCGCCCCCGCCCGCCACGTGGCTGCTCCCCGTGGCCTCCTCAGGAGCACGAGTACCGAGAGCCACACAGAAGGACCCTCCATCCCACCGAGGGCTGGCGCATTGCGGCCTGACCCCGAGAGCCGGCGGAAATTCAGGGGAGAGACGTAGCGGCTGCTCCAGGGTGGCCGGCGACAGTCTCGCAGCCACGGCAGCCACAGCCGTCTCCCCCACATCCAACAGTCATTGGTGGGGAGGGCTCTGGAGGCTCAGTCTCCCCAGTCGCTTCCGCATGGAACGTAGCCAGACGGACACGGCACGCAAAGCGCAGCAAGCGCTCGCCCACAAGGGGGCGCCCAAGCCGAGCCCGTGGGCATGGAGGGCGGGTGCGTAAGTCAAGCGAGCCAGAGCGCGTCTCCGGTTCCTTGGCGGCACTAGAGCCACGTGCCTACGCCCAGCTCCCCGCAGAGCGCAGCACAACCCCGCCTGCGGCACAGCGCCAGGGCCAGAGCGCATCTCCGGTTCCTTGGTGGCACTAGAGCCACGTGCCTACGCCCAGCTCCCCGCACAGCGCAGCACAACCCCGCCTGTGGCACAGCGCCAGGGCCAGAGCGCGTCTCCGGTTCCTTGGCGGCACTAGAGCCACGTGCCTACGCCCAGCTCCCCGCAGAGCGCAGCACAACCCCGCCTGCGGCACAGCGCCAGGGCCAGAGCGCATCTCCGGTTCCTTGGTGGCACTAGAGCCACGTGCCTACGCCCAGCTCCCCGCACAGCGCAGCACAACCCCGCCTGCGGCACAGCACCAGCGAAGGGCCGCGGGGGGAGCTCCGTGGGGCTGAAAAGCACCAGCCACCAGGAGAAATAGGAGCCCTGGTTCACGCCCATGTGCCGGCCCAGCAAGCAGAGCAGACGTCAGGGTTGGGGCTTCAGTACCAGCAAGCGACTCAGCGGGACTGGGCCCCGGGCGCTCTCACTGGCCGGGCTCCGAAGGGAGGTGGGACACAGATTAGGCCTTTCCGGTGGGCCGGTGCCGGCACACTGTGGAGCAAGGCCAAGATGTTCCCAGGGCCGCTGCTCACGCGCTGCGCGGGGGGACTCGCGGCACCGAGCTGCTCGGTCTCCAGGTCACACGGAGCCGGCGTGAGCGGCCGAGCGCTGTCCCTGGTGCCTCCCAGGCTGCGCGTGAGCCGTGACGAGGTTGGAGCCCGGGCGCTTGGCCCCTCGCTGCAGGGCTGGGGTCCTGGGCACAGGCGGGACAGGCCGGGAAGGGTTTCCATGCACCCGTGTGCACTAGCACCGCCCAACCACCGGCCCACCCCTTCCTCGGTTCCTGCCGCCCGGAGGGAAAGGGCTCCAGCCGCCCGCACCGCGGCCATTAGCCAGGCCCTCGCCGGCAGCCTGACCCCGCACCTGGTCGAGAGCGCGCAGAGCGAGCCGACTGCCACCACGTAGCGGGCGGGCTCCCAGCCCACGTGTTTGAAAGCCTCGGGCAGGGGACTGTCCTTGTTCAGCAGGTAGTAGGGCACCATGAGGGTCAGGGCGGCCGAGACACCGGAATACGCCACGAAGCAGATCAGGAGAGACACGATGATGCCAATGGGGATGGAGCGCTGAGGGCTCATGGCCTCCTCCCCTGAAAGAGAAGCAGAGATGAGACCCGGGGCAGGGACATCTCCCCCCGCAAACGCGCAAGGGCCGGGCCACTGGGACGCGGCAGGGGCCCCCGGACCCCCCCGCTGCAGGCGAGCAGCGCGCCACCCCGTCAGCCGCGGGGAGGAGGCGGAGTCAACGGCCAGGATGCTGAAGTGCCTCCCCCGTGGCCAGGGCAGCGTGGCCAACCTGAGCCTGCGTGCAGCCCCGGCGCCTCCCCTAAGCAGCAGCTGCCCAGCGCGCAGCTACACAGAGCAGAACCAGCAACGCGTCCGCTCCCAGCCCCACCAACCCGCCTGGTTCCGCAGCGCGGCTGCAGTGGGGGAGCAGCAGGGGCAGGCCCCCAGAATGAAACCCAGAGCTAAGAGCCGAGCCAGGAGACCACCCCGGTGCTGCCCTCGCTCAGGGCAGGGCTTGTCTGCAGAGGGCGCCAGAGGGGGAGGACGGGCACGAGAGCGGGGCTCTGGGGGCAGGAGCGCACGGCACCAGTGGCACCTGCCCGGCCGTGGCTCTGCTGAGCGCAGACGTGGCGAGGGCTCACTGCCATCCTGCCAAGCCAGCTCCGGGCCGGGGCCTAGCAAAGCTCCCCAGAGCCCCGGCGCCACCTTTCGTGGCCAGGATGGGAGGAACCGAAGGCTCGTGCCCAGCAAACTCAGTGACTTAGAGCAAGTTCCTGCGAGCGGGGGCCTCGGCACCAGGCTTCCCAGCCACGGTTCAGACCCCCATGGGCCTGCGGCCCCAGGAGCAGCCGCACGAGCCTGCAGGCCTGGGAGGGGGCAGCAGGCACGGCAGGGAAAAGACCCAGCTGCCTGCCTGTTCCTCCGCGGAGCAGACTGTTCACAAGCCCGTTCTCTGTGCGCGGGCTGGTGAAATCCCAGAGCGGCTCCAATCGGGGCCCTGCCCAGACCAGGAAGTGACCTCTGCTCTCGGCAGCACCCGGCCCCGGCCCTGCACCGGCAGGGATCTTGGCGCTGATCCCTGTGGCAATTCGGCCGGCAGGCAGGCATCTGGGGGACTGGCCAGGGAGCCGGGAGGTGCCCCACCCCCTGCCCAAGCTGCTGCCTGACCTGTGGTAGCGATACAGTCGAACCCCACGAAGGCGTAGAAGCAGGTTGCGGCTCCGGAGAGGATCCCCTGGAATCCAAAAGGAAGAAACCCCCCTGCTCCCAGGGGGCCGATGCTGGAGGAGGAGAGAGGCCGGTCAGCGTGCGGGGCAGCCTCAGGGCCGAGAGCCCCCGAGCAAACGCAACATGCAGGGTTCAGGCCCTGGACTCTGGGGAAGGCCCGAGCCATGGGGGCCGGTGTCCTTAGTCCCTGGGAACATGGAGCTTAACCGCCTGTGACGGGCACAAGCTGCTGGACGGCCGCTGAGAGCAGCCCCGTGCCGGGCGCACGCCCTGCCCAGAGCCAAACCCAGGGGGCCTGTAGCACGGTGCCCCAGCCTGCAGCACAGCTCCTAGGCAGGGCAGGGGCTGGGCCGGGCTCCCGCCAGAGGGCAGGGTGGGGAGGGAGACCCCACCTAATATCCTGGCTGGAGGCCGTGGCCGAGTGGTTGAAATAGTCCTCTGCACTCAGCTGCCAGTTCCTGATGCTGCCCTTCGCAAAGCCAGACACGATGACAAAGCCGAGCACCAGCAGGTTCACCACCGTGAAGATTTTATTCACTAATGCAGATTCGCTCACGCCAAACGCCAGCAACCCTGGGAGGGAGCACAAAAGAGGATGGGGGCAGGGCCAGCCAGCCACCCCCCCGAGCAATGCCCCCCAAGGCTCCCTGGGCCAGCCACCCCCCCCGAGCAATGCCCCCCAAAGCTCCCTGGGGCAGCCACCCGCCCCCCGAGCAATGCCCCCCAAGGCTCCCTGGGCCAGCCAGCCACCCCCCCCGAGCAATGCCCCCCAAGGCTCCCTGGGGCCAGCCACCCCGCACTGGAGCAATGGCCCCCCAAGGCTCCCTGGGCCAGCCACCCCCCCGAGCAATGCCCCCCAAGGCTCCCTAGGGCCAGCCACCCCCCCCGAGCAATGCCCCCCAAGGCTCCCTGGGGCAGCCACCCCCCCCCCCGAGCAATGCCCCCCAAGGCTCCCTGGGCCAGCCACCCGCCCCGAGCAATGCCCCCCAAGGCTCCCTGGGGCAGCCACCCCCCCCCGAGCAATGCCCCCCAAGGCTCCCTGGGGCCAGCCACCCCGCACTGGAGCAATGGCCCCCAAGGCTCCCTGGGGCCAGCCACCCCGCACTGGAGCAATGCCCCCCAAGGCTCCCTGGGGCCAGCCACCCCGCACTGGAGCAATGGCCCCCAAGGCTCCCTGGGCCAGCCACCCCCCCCCCCCGAGCAATGCCCCCCAAGGCTCCCTGGGCCAGCCACCCCCCCCTGAGCAATGCCCCCCAAAGCTCCCTGGGGCAGCCACCCCGCCCCGAGCAATGCCCCCCAAGGCTCCCTGGGGCCAGCCACCCCCCCCGAGCAATGCCCCCCAAGGCTCCCTGGGCCAGCCACCCCCCCCCCCCCCCGAGCAATGCCCCCCAAGGCTCCCTGGGGCCAGCCACCCCCCCCCCGAGCAATGCCCCCCAAGGCTCCCTGGGGCCAGCCACCCCGCACTGGAGCAATGCCCCCCCAAGGCTCCCTGGGCCAGCCACCCCCCCCCCCGAGCAATGCCCCCCAAGGCTCCCTGGGGCAGCCACCCCCCCCCGAGCAATGCCCCCCAAAGCTCCCTGGGGCAGCCACCCCCCCCGAGCAATGCCCCCCAAGGCTCCCTGGGGCCAGCCACCCCGCCCCGAGCAATGCCCCCCAAGGCTCCCTGGGACAGCCACCCCCCCGAGCAATGCCCCCCCCAAGGCTCCCTGGGCCAGCCACCCCCCCCCGAGCAATGCCCCCCAAGGCTCCCTGGGGCCAGCCACCCCCCCCCCCCGAGCAATGCCCCCCAAAGCTCCCTGGGGCAGCCACCCCCCCGAGCAATGCCCCCCAAGGCTCCCTGGGCCAGCCACCCCCCCCCCGAGCAATGCCCCCTCCAAGACTCCCTGGGGCCAGCCACCCCCCACTGGAGCAATGGCCCCCCAACACTCCCTAGGGCCAGCACCAGCCCCCCTCCTCCCCCCGGAGCAATGGCCCCCCAACGCTCCTTAGGGCCAGCACCAGCCCCCCTCCTCCCCCCGGAGCAATGCCCCCCAACGCTCCCTGGGGCCAGCACCAGCCCCTGTCCTCCCCCCGGAGCAATGCCCCCCAACGCTCCCTGGGGCCAGCACCAGCCCCCCTCCTCCCCCCGGAGCAATGCCCCCCAACGCTCCCTGGGGCCAGCACCAGCCCCCCTCCTCCCCCCGGAGCAATGCCCCCCAACGCTCCCTGGGGCCAGCACCAGCCCCCCTCCTCCCCCCGGAGCAATGCCCCCCAACGCTCCCTGGGGCCAGCACCAGCCCCCCTCCTCCCCCCGGAGCAATGCCCCCCAACGCTCCCTGGGGCCAGCACCAGCCCCCCTCCTCCCCCCGGAGCAATGCCCCCCAACGCTCCCTGGGGCCAGCACCAGCCCCCCTCCTCCCCCCGGAGCAATGCCCCCCAACGCTCCCTGGGGCCAGCACCAGCCCCCCTCCTCCCCCCGGAGCAATGCCCCCCAACGCTCCCTGGGGCCAGCACCAGCCCCCGTCCTCCCCCCGGAGCAATGCCCCCCAACACTCCCTAGGGCCAGCACCAGCCCCCCTCCTCCCCCCGGAGCAATGCCCCCCAACACTCCCTGGGGCCAGCACCAGCCCCCCTCCTCCCCCCGGAGCAATGCCCCCCAACACTCCCTAGGGCCAGCACCAGCCCCCCTCCTCCCCCCGGAGCAATGCCCCCCAACACTCCCTAGGGCCAGCACCAGCCCCCCTCCTCCCCCCAGAGCAATGCCCCCCAACACTCCCTAGGGCCAGCACCAGCCCCCCTCCTCCCCCCGGAGCAATGCCCCCCAACGCTCCCTGGGGCCAGCACCAGCCCCCGTCCTCCCCCCGGAGCAATGCCCCCCAACGCTCCCTGGGGCCAGCACCAGCCCCCCTCCTCCCCCAGACTTTCCTGCCCAGAGCTGCGGCACCTCTCACCTGTGAGCAGCAGGACCAGGAGCAGCGCGAAGAAGTCGGGGTACTCCGCGAGCACCCCCGGCACGTACATGGAGGTGGTGTTTTGGAAGAAGACCGAGATGTGGTTGCCAATGATGTTGTCAAAGGAGGAGCTCCAGGCTCGGGCGACGCTCGCGGTCCCTAGGAACCAGCAGCAGAGCGGCATGTTACCCAGAAGCCTCTGCCCCCCTTGCCCCAGTGCAGGGCAGAGCTGGGGAGCGCCCCGCACAGCGAGCTGGGGGCACCTGCCTCTCAGAGCCCCCAAGCAGCGTCACCATGGCATTGCCGGCCTGAAGGCCAGAACTTGGGAGGCCTGGCGGGCGATCCCAGGGCTCCAGATGTCCGATAAGCAGAGCCCCCGCGCACACGGCCTGAGCCCCCGGAGAGCCTGGCCAGGCCTCGCTGCCATCAGCACACGCAGGGAGGTCACAGGGCAGCCGGCACCCGCCCACTCCGAGTCCCTCCTCGCGCCAGGCAGCGTGGCTCAGCCCACGTACCGATCACGTAGGACAGGATCAGGTTCCAGCCCGTGGTGAAGGCCCACATCTCTCCCACGGTGACGTAGCTGTAGAGATAGGCAGAGCCGGTTTTGGGAACCCGGGCCCCGAACTCCGCGTAGCAAAGCCCAGCCAGCACAGACGAGAGGGCAGCAACCAGGAAACAGATGACAATGGAGGGGCCGGCCTTCTCCTTGGCTACCTCCCCGGCCAGCACGTAGACGCCTGCCCCCAGCGTGCTGCCAACCCCCAAGGCGATAAGGTCCAGCGTGGAGAGGCAGCGGGCCAGCCGGGAGTCCTCCACGCTGAGGTCCACCGTGCGCCGGCGGAGCAGCTTCTTGCCAAAGCTGGACATGGCTCTCGCAAACATTCTCTGCTCCGAGCCCTGGAAGAGAATGCGGCTCCATTAGCCCGGCCGGGCGGGGCGGCAGAGTCTCGGGAGCCTGGGACCGGCAGGCCCTGCCGCAGAGCTCGGGCAAACCCAAAGGGCAGGCGGGCTGGAAGTTCAAGGCATCCCAGGCTGCACCAAGGCCTGTCAGCTGACCCACTAGCTCAGGGAGCCAACTGGTCCAGCACACAGATGGGCACCCGCCCTCTTCTACGGTACCACCCCCATTGACATGCGTGGCTGCCCAGGCTAACTTGTGCTTCTTTGCATGTCTGTGGGGGGAGACACGAGCCCAGGACAAGCCAGCAATCGCTGGTTTTGAACCTGGGAGTCCCCAGGCAAGCAGAACGGGGCCTGCCCCTCGTCACCCCAAGGCAGGGCTCTGCCCGGTGAGCTGTCTGGCCAGCGCTCCCACGCCGCTTGGCAGCCTGGAGCCTCCCCCTGGGCCAGCCCGACTGTCGCAACCGTCTCGTGGGGCCAGCCGGGCGCGTCTGGCGGAGGCGGCACAAACAGAACACACACGAGAAGTGACCAGTCGACTAACCGAGACACCTGGGCCTGTCGGTTCATCTTCTCAGCCGCTCGCACCCCCCTTGCCGCCTCTGAATTAGGGGCGGGGGGGCTCTGCCGTGCCACCTCCCTGCCCCCTCTATTAGAGGCAGTAGCGTGGGGAGGCGGACCAGGGGAGGCTGCCGCAAAGTAGCCTCTGCCTGCTGTGGGCCCAGGCTCGCCGCGGGCACAGGCTGCCCCAGCTGGGCAGGCAGCCTGGCTCACGCAGGGCCCAGGACCAAACCCACCGCAGCTCTGCAATTTAAAAGGGAGCCGAGCAGCCTGCTGCACATGAAATTGCAGAGCCGCTGCTTCGTCTGAGCATCCCCACTGCCATCCGCACCCACCATCGGGCGAGTTAGGTGGATCCACTAGCAGGACGCAACTTTCCTCTTGGCATTTACACTGTGCTCGTCTCCACAGTGCCGGGCCAGACCCTCAGCCCGTCTCGCACGGCACCTGGCCCCACACCAGCCTCCGGCGCCCGATCACGTGCAGGGCCGTGAGATTCCCAGCAGGCACCGGGGACAGGAAAAGGCCCCTCGGTGTCTGGCGCAGGTCTGGAAATGTCGCGTTGCCTTATATTGGGCCCGAATCAGAACACGCCCATCCCCAGGGCTGTTCATCCGTAAGCCCACAGCCTCTCAGCGCTGCTGCAATCCCTGCCCCAGGAGATCGCTGTCCTAGGGCAGAACCCAGCAGGGCGAGGGGACTCTGAACACACCTCTATGGCCTTGGTGGCATTTCTGGCATCGTGACGCGTGGAGCAGGGCACGCCTGAGCCTGGCATGGCCTCTCTTCGGCCAGGGCCGCTAGTCTTATTAGCAAATTCACGTTTCATTTTCTTTTGGAGACACCAGAACCGTCACTAGCCACCTGAAATTCAACACTGCAGGGCAGTTTTCAAATGCCAACACTGCGGCCGTACAAATGTGTTTTCCCACAAACTCAAGCCAGCGGCGCCCCACTGGGTTCAGAGGGGAAACTCTGCCTCCAACAAAGTTTCAAGAAAGATTTTTCCCCAGCACAATTCACGAACTGGCCCAACTAATCTGCAGCGTGTGGGAACACGAGCTCTTTCTTACCTGCCAAGTCGCAGCCCCAGGCAAACACTCACTGAGGAGTGAGAGTCAAAGCCAGGGACTACGCTGGATTCGGAGACAGGCTTAGCTACAGCAGGACAAGCCAGGCCAGTGAGGCTCTCAGGGATGTGCCTTTCCAAACCATATCCCAGCATAGTAACACCAGCTTGAGACCCGGAGCTCATAAGAACATCAGAGCGGCCGTACTGGGTCAGACCAAAGGTCCATCTAGCCCAGTATCCTGTCTGCCGACAGTGGCCAGCACCAGGTGCCCCAGAGAGGGTGGACCGAAGACAATGATCAAGCGATTTGTCTCCTGCCATCCCTCTCCAGCCTCTGACAGACAGAGACCAGGGACACCATTTTATCCCCTGGCTAATAGCCTTTTATGGACCTAACCTCCAGGAAATTATCTAGCTCTTTTTAAAACTCTGTTCTAGTCCTAGCCTTCTCAGCCTCCTCTGGCACTAGCCCCAAAGGCAGCTCAGACCAGTCCCTCCGCGCACAGCTCCAGGCGTAGGAGAGATCTGTCCTGCCCTGTGCCTGGTGTTGCTTGCTGCTAGGAGGTATCACCGGCCTATGCGGGCACGCAGGCTCCCCCGTGTGTGCAAAGGGCCAGAGCTGGTCCTGCTGACGAGAAATTCCAGCAGCTGCTCACAGTGGCCACCAGAATTATAATGACATAATTATTTCCGCTGCAACCAGATACTTCATCAGATCAAATTCCGGCCGCAGCAGCTCTTTGAGCTGAACTGTCTGTGTCTGGCCTCTGCCCAATGGCGATTTGATTGCTATACGAGCGATGAGCCGCTGCAGCCGGCGAGCCACGAGGCCTTTCTACGCTTTAAAAGCTGATCACCCTCCCAAGCAGGGGCTAGCGATGCTCCCTCCCCCTCCCGGCAGGGGCTAGAAATGCCACCTCTACCCCTTGCTGCACATCCATGTGCTGCTCACAGGGCCAGCCAGGGACCACCTGCTTCGGCTTGGCCCGTGAAACGTGAACACAAACAGAGCGGTGCTCAGTCTGGTCCCCTCCAGCCGTTCCCAGCCACAGGCGGGGGAGAAATCCCGCTGTGGGGGCACGCACTAGAACCTGGTCCCCAACACAGACAGACTGGAGCCCTGAAGCAGGAGGTTCACACTCATCCCAAAGAACCCCAGAGGGGCCATCAGTAACGGCCTGGGCACGCCAGGCCCCCACGCAGGAGCCAAGGCAGGTCGGAGTGATGGCTGCAGCTCCCCTGGCCACCGAGCCCCTGGAGGCACCTGGAGGCGCCGGGCAGCAAGCCAGGCTCCCGGAGACCAGAAACTGAAGCCTCAGGCGGAGATGGGACGGGACAGAGAAGCGGCGTCAGCGCGCGACCCTGCTGGCCCCCCAGGCCGGCCCCCGAGCCCTGCTGGAATCCAACCAGCCGCTCTGCAGGCTTTTGTGAGCCTCTGGGCGTCTCGCTTTTCAGCAGCCTAGCTGCCGTCTGGACGCTGACCCAAAGCCCTCCGCCACTCGCCACCCGAGGGCAGGGAGGCTGCTCCCACGCGCGGCCCAGCCGCAGTCAGCACGACACAGATCTGCCAGACACTGCACAGGCCTGGGCAGAACCTGCTCGGGGGAGGAAGGCGACAGCCCCGCAGGCGGTGCTGAAACGAGGTGGCAAGAGGAAGGCTAAGCTGCCAGGGAGCCAGAGCGAGTCAGAACAGGAAGCTTGAGACACACGTGCAAGGAGAGCAGGCAGATCCAGCCGTGCAAGGGACGCAACCTTCCGCTAGCACCACTCCCATGCCCCAGCACGCACCGCCTCGCCCGCCCGCCCGAGCTGAGCCGCATGCGTCTGCATGGAGACCGCTGGGCTTCAAAGCGCTATCAGCCCTCCGGGCCCGCAGCTGCCTGCCAAGGTCCCGCGCCCGGGGGCTAGGCAGTGGAGAAACACCGCCCAGACCTCAGGAGCCGGCACTCGTAGGAGAGCAGCCGGCAGAGCATCTGCAGTACCCAGCCAGGTGCTAAATCTGAGTGCAAGCTGCTACTCCCAGGGAGGGGCCTTGGGTTATGTGCTGCACAGCAGCGCTGAGCCACCATCTTCGGGCTCTGGAAGGCAAGACTGCGGGGGGCGGGGGGAGTGGTGCTCCTGCTGACCGTGCCAGCCACAAGGAGCCTCCAGATAAGCCTCAGCTCAGGAAAAGCCCAGCAGGAATGGAAGCCAGAGTTAAATCACTCAGGCTGGGGCCTGAAAGGGTTCAGTGTGAACAGGCTTAGCACAGGGGCTGCTAAAGCTGCTATTGACACACCTGTGGGGCGCGTGGCAATTCCCAGGGGCAGCCTTGGGGAGGGCTGGGGCCCAGCCTGAGGCGCTCTGTGCGGCATTTCCGTGTCTGCCTATTCCAGGTGATCCTTCAAAGGCTCATCCCCAGGCTACAGAAAATCAGCAGTTTCCTGGGGGTGGGGGTGCAGTTTGCTCCTCCCGCTGCTTCAAGGGCACCTCACCCTCCAACCCCAGCACCCAGACGAGACGGTCTCCTCCGAAGACCTCCACAGCACGGCCACAGAGCCAGGGCCACGCTCGGCCAGCCGCTGGCCACGCAGGGCTCTCCCAGGAGTGCCAGAGCTGCCCAAGGGAACGCGGTGCTCCCCTCCGGACCTTTCCAGCGTGTGCTTGACCCCCACGACTGCCCGGGGTGCCGGCTGTCGCTGACAGCCCTGCCGAGGTGACAGCTGCCACCGCAAGCACTCCCTGCAGCAGGCGTCTGGGAGCCAGTGACGCACTCCAGAGCCGTTCGCGGGTGGACAGGCTGCCAACGGCCAGGCTGCCTGGGCACCGAGGGAACGAGACCGGGGGAGAGAGAGGAGGGGGACCCTTCTTTGCTCACACCCAGCTGTTTCACCTTTGTCCCACCTGCAACAGGCACCCATAAGGCCTCCTCTCAAACTTGTACCATCCCTCAGCTTCACGCTCGGCTGGCTTCTCCCTGGTACAACAGGCGTAAGTCGCACAAATCAGCCAGCAGAGCTCCCCAGCCCAGTGCCCGTTCGCTTTGCGATGCTCCTGTGCCTCAGTGCGCGTGACCCGGGTAACAGCAAGGAAGGCAGGCGCAGACGAAGCTAGCAGGGAGTTGGAGCACAGCCGTGTCTTTTTCTGTGGCGAGGGATAAGCTACGGCCCGTCTCGGCCTCTCAGGGCTGCTGTGGCCCTTCCAGGAGTCGGACTTGTCTTGCAACCCCAAGTTTCACCGCACTTAAAAACTACCTGCTTCCAAAATCAGACAGCAAATTCCCAGGTGTCACCGCCCGCTGGCACAGAACGATTGCTGCTCTCGTGTCTCTCCCACTGACTACACGTTAGAGTTGGTGCCTCTGCCTGCCTGTTAAAGAACACTTTCTAAATGACAGTCGGGTGGCACTTTACAGACTACCAAGCCGTCATGAGCTTTCGTGGCACAGCCCGCTTCCTCAGATGACCCATCAAAACTCCAGTCATCTGAAGAAGTGGGCTGTGCCCATGGAAGCTCGTGATCTCATCGACGTGTTTGCTCGTCTATAACGGTATTTCTCAACTTTTTTTTTTAATCAAGTACCCCTTTTTCAAAAAAAAAAAAAAAAAAAAAAAAAAAAAAGGATAAGTCCTCCCAGTCCCTACAGTTTTCAGACACAATTGTTCTTCTACCAGTGCAACACACTTGTTTAAACAACTTCATCATAGACAGGCAGGAAATGAAGTTTTTGGGTGTAAAAAGTACAAAAATAATAAAGCGCTGTAAAACGTAAAACAAAAATTCAGGTTTCTTCAAATGTTAGTTGTGTTGACGTGCCCCCCAGATTTCTCTCGAGCACCCTAAGGGCACTCGCACCGCTGGCTGAGACACACTGGGCTCTCAAGTGCTCCCAGACTACGGGCTGTTTTTAAGTCTACCCTGTACAGGCTAACTTGGCTACCCCCTGAAGCCTCCTAACTGGTGAGAGCTAGGGCCACCAGATCTGGTACACAGCTTCTGCCTATCCTCACGCACGGCAAGGCCGGGGTTTGGTTGTGCCAGGAAAACAGGATGTGCCTGGAAGCTTTGCATAAAACCCTACAGGAGAGAGAATCTCCAGGCAGGCGGAAGGAGCTGGCTGGGGGGCATGCTTCCCTTCCCCCCCGGGACTACCCCAGCCCCAAGCACCTTCAGGACGGGCAGGGGAGCTGCACCCCCGCAATCCATATGCTCTGGCTGGGGAGCACAGGGGCAGACAAAGCTGGATCTGCCCCAGGTGTGTCCACTCCAGCATGCAGAGGTGCCTCTCACCCGGCCCCAAGCCGATGCGCTGCGGGAGGCCTGGAGTCACCCCCCCAGGGCAGCCCCCCCCTCTCCCCGGGGCAGCCCCCCCTCTCCCCGGGGGAGTCACCCCCTGCCCGGGGCAGCCCCCCCTCTCCCCGGGGGAGTCACCCCCTGCCCGGGGCAGCCCCCCCTCTCCCCGGGGGAGTCACCCCCTGCCCGGGGCAGCCCCCCCAATGCACGGAGACATTTTCATTCTCTTTTCCAAAACGCGAACACTGAGACGCGGCCCCGAGCACCGCGGGGCGCCCGCAGCGCAGGGCGCGGGGACGGGCCAGCGGGGCTGTCACGGCCGGGCTAGGTCAGGCCCCCGCCCCGCGCGCCCCGGGGAGCCGGTCCCCGCACGTGCGCGGCCGGCCCCAGGCGCCCCGCGCAGGAAGTTTCCCCGCGAAGGCGCCTCTGGCCCGGGCCGGGATCGAGCCCCGCTTGGCTCCCAGCCCGGACCCCGCAGCTCGCCCCGGCTGATGCAACCCGCGCGCCGCCCCGCCCCGCTCACCACGCGCGCCGGCCGCTCCGCAGCTAATGAATGGGAGCCGCGCGGGAAGCGGCTAATGGCTCAATGGCCCCGCCCCCCGCGGGGGGCAGCCCCGTGGGGCGGGCCCGGGGAGATGCCGTGCGGCTGCCCCGGTGCCGGCCGGCGGCAGGAAGGTCTCCCAGGCCGAGGCCCAGCTGAGGCTCGGGGTGCGGGGCTGCGGCCTGCTTGCTGCTGGGCATTTCACTCGGCGGGCCCCTTCCAGCCTGGAGAGCTGGGGAGCTCTGGGGCAAGCAGCAGCTGCTGCAGCCGGGGTGCTGTGGGGCAGCCCCTGCCCTCGAGGTGCCGCAGTAGAAGAGGGGTCTGCCAAGGAAGGGGGCGTTTCCACTCCGCAAGGAGATTCGGCCCCACACTTCCAGCACCCGCCACCATGGCCTGAGCCATTTGAGAATCCGAAAGCGCTAGGTCAGGCGGGGCGGCCTGGGCCAGGCCTGGCAGCCAGAGGATGCGAGTCTTCATTCCCGCTTCTCTTCCGGATCCCAGCTGCCCAGCTCAGTGCTTTGAAAAGGGGCATGAATGTTCCATTTCCATTCAGCTGCTGGGGGACGTTTTCCAACTAGAAAAACATGTGAAGCAACAAGATCTAGTTGGAAAATGACATAAGGAATGACGGGGGGGGGAGGGGGGCATAAGGAAATCCCCGAGCCCCCTTCCAGCCATGGGGAAAGCCCCAGCTGCTGCAGGACGACAGGGTAGGTGCCGGCCAGTCCTCCCTTCTCACGCACCTGCCTGAGCAGCTTCCGGACCAGAACTTGCCTGGGGTTTGCTTGAGATTTGATTAGCCCTGTAGAGGCCTTTGCAACCCCTCCACAGCAGCACCAGCAGGGCTAGACCATTGGCCTCTCCACCTCCAAAGGGGGATTGTGCCCCTGGAAAGCCCTGCCAAAAACTGCAGCAATCAGTGCCTGGCGGTGCCGTGGGAGCAGGGCCCTGCTACCAATGGATCACCCCTTGGGGAGCCAGCCACCGCTTCCTGCCCTTTCTGGGATGTGCTGAAGCCTGGGGTTTGCCATCCCCCCCCCCCCTCCAAGGGCTACAGGGGAAGGCTGGCTATGCCGGAAAGCCAGGGCTCCGTTTGCATCTCCCTGCAGTCGTGTGAACGGAGGGTTTCACTCCCGCCCCCGACGCACCGGCCAGAGGGGAGACCGAGCCCAGTAACGCTCGGGGTTTTACAGCCAGGCCAGGGGGTCAGGGAGCTGCCTGCATCCAGAGGCCCCAGCACTTTTCACCCCCCCTGCAGACACCAGCCCAGCCTCTGGCTGCTCAACCAGCTCTGGCCTGAACTCTAGTTCTGTCCTGTGATGCAGCAGCAGGGCCCTGGCAGGAGGCAGCTGTCTGATCGGGGCTTGCTGGCCCCAAGGGGACTTTTCAGGGCCATGACAACTATCATTTTGCCCACCCTCCCCACACACTCAGCACCAGGCTCCCGGGAGCCCTGGGGACATGATAGGCCTGTTCACTACACAGGGGCTGAGGGGAGGAGCCCAGAGCTGAAGCACAGGGGGGCCTGGATATTTGACCAGCTGTTGCAGCCCTGGGTTGGGTGCCAAGCACTGGTCCTGGGTCTTCAGACTTGGCCCAGAGTCATAGCTGGGGCATTGCTGCTTCTCTCCTCTCCAGTTCCTCCTAGCAGAGGGAGTCCCCTTTGCCCCACTGCCCCCACCCTCAGCCCAGCCCCCACAGAACTGCTCCGGGCTCCCCTCCCCTGGAGTGTGGCATGGCCATAAGCCCGGGGGCTTGCCGGGCACTGGAGCAGCCAGAGCACCAGCACTGCACATCTCCAGCACAGCCAGCCCAGGGTCCTGTCCACCAGGGCCTGAGGCCCGCAGGGAGGGAGCTGCACAGGGCTGCGATCGCGTGAGCCAGCCCTGCTGGCCAAGCCCAGCTTCTGGCAGGCAGGGGCGAGGGCCACGCAGAGCCCGGGGGCAGCCCACGAACACGCCTAGTTCTTGGTTCGGCCCTTCGCTACGTCCCTTGGCAGCAAGCGCCAGAGGCTAGCAGCACTTGCAGGGGAGAACCGGCTCTCTGCCACCTTTGAAACAAGAGCCATGAGCCACGGGCTAAGTGGGAACTACATTTCCCAGCATGCTGTGGGCCATGCCTGATGCAAGCTGGGCCCTGGCTGCATCATGTCCTGGTACTCCTGGCAGCTGTTCAGTCGCTGTCCCTGCTTAGAGCAGCTGCCAGGAGCCCTGTTGAGCAGGGCCTGGGCTGGACAAGGCAGGTCGCTCAGAGCCAGCACCCAGGCCTGGGATGTCCCATGGGCCGGGCCAGCCCCGCTCCGGCAGGGACTCACCGCACAGCCGCTTGCACACTGGACCTCGACTCCATTGGGGAGGCTGCCCCAGCCCCCCTCCCAGCTAAGGGAATCGGGCCCGTGTCACAGGGGGGCAACCATGGGCCAGAGCCCCCTTGCAATCCCCTCCCAGCAGTCCCCCACAGTGTCAGGGCTGGTGTTAGCTTGTTGGGGCTTGGGGCTGAAACCAAAGCGGAGGGCCCAAGACTTTGGCCTGCAAGGCTCAGGCAGCCCCTCCCCCCACCGGACAGCAGAACTGAGGGTACAGGCCCACCCTTGGCCAGGGCTCAGGCAGGCCCCTCCCCTCTGCCCCCCACCCGGGGCAGGCCTGTGAAGTGTGAGCACAGCTGGACCCCAGGGCTGGGAGAACCGGCAGTGCAAGGACCTGGCCTGGCAGACACGCAGGCTGTGGGGGTCCGGGCACTGCTACCCCTCGCCGGCTGCTTGAGCAGCGTGTGCCCACAGATCACAGGCTCCCCAGCCAGCCCCCGCCCGCCCTTTGGCCAGGGCTCAGCTGCTCCCCCGCCCACCGGAGCCAGCTCCAGGAAGCAGACACCGGGAAACCCGCTGCGAGTCCCCGCTCTGCCCTGGGTAGCGCTGAGTCACAGGGAAGCAGAAGTGCCCCTCCCTGACGGGCAGGCGCCTTCCCACGCAGCAGGCGTGTGCGCCCGGGAGCAGCGGGAGGCAGGTTACGGGAACAGCCACTTCCTCCTGCACGGGCAGCGACGGACACGCAGACGCTGGAACCCCCCTGCTGCTCGGCAGGAAGGAAGCCGGCCTTGGGCACAGAAAGAAAAGTCCAACTACAGCTCCCCCCCCCCCCAGCCCCCTCTCTGCTGCTCCCTGCACGTGTGTGAGTGCCTGCGGGGGGGCTGGGAGCCCCCCCATTGCTGGGGCACAGGAGCAGCCCTCGGGCCATGCCACTCCTGGCGGGAGAGGAATCCGGGGCCAGGGGGAGGGGAGCAGCTCAGTGCAGCCCTGGCCCAGGGGGCCGGAGAGGCGTTTGGCAGGAGCTGGCCTGTCCCGCACCAGCAGGGCCACCAAGACCTGGGCCTGCCTCCGCCTCCAGCCATGGATCCTGCATCGGGCCCAGCTGGATGAAGTGGCCCCAGGAAGCAGGCCTGCAGGCTCCCCCGGGTCTCACCTGGGCAGGGAGCGCTGGAGGCGGGCACCGCGGGTCAGAGGCAGCCGGGCAACCCTCGCAGAGCCCAGCCCCTGCCTGTCAACGGGCCAGGCTCAGCATAACTGGTCGGCTCCGGGACTCGCCTCTGGTCTAGGCAGGGGGAGTCCAGCCAGGCCCCACAGCCGGGGCAAGTGACAAGTGTTCCCATCCCACAGGGCACTTCCCGGCCAGGCAGCACCACCCCCTGCTCCCTTGGCACCCAGCCTGGCAGCCAGGGCTGGGCACATGTGGCAGCAAGAGCCCTGCTGCAAGCCAGGCCCAGAAGGAAGGTAGCACCTGCACACAAAGGCAGCAGCTCCACTCCCCAGCCTGCAGCAGAGCCTACCCCCCAGGCCACGGCTGCATGAGACATGCTGGCTCTGCCTGCCCCCGGCGAAGGATTAGCCATCCTCTCCCAGGAGGCCTAGGCACGCCCCACGCAGGGAGTTCCCCCCAGCTCCTGGCTGCCTGGGACTCAGGGGAATGCCAGGCACCTGCCCCCTCCCCCAAACAGCCCGAGCAGACTCAGATTTCTCCTGGCGGCCAGCGGCTCCCAGGGCTGGAACCTGCGGGGACAGGCGCTTCACCCACCCCCACACCAGGGGACGTGGAATACGCTGTAGTGACCCCATGCCCGAGGAAATGGCCCAAGCCGCTAAGGGGGGCAGGAGGGGCTGGGAGAGAGGGGTCAGCACCAGGGTGGGACAGGCAGGCACCAAGACTGAGGGCAGAGGAGGAACTGGGGAGGAATCCTGGGAGCTGATGTAGCTGGCATTGGGGGAGCCAGCCTGTCCTCACTCCCTGCTCCTTGACAGATGCCAGTGAGGGCCACGGCAGAGCGGCATCCCAAGGACCCCTGGATACCAGCCCCGCATGCCTCAGCCCCCCACTACGGGCTGGAGGGAAGCTGCACCCAGGGGAGGCTGGCACACTATGGGACCCATGTATCACAGGCCAAAGGGCCCAGCACCCCTCCTCCTGTGCCAGGCACTGGGCTAGTCCCTGGCAGCCACACTACACGCCACCCAGGCACGCCAGAGGGGGCGCCGCCCACCGCCCCGGGGCGCCAGAGGGGGCGCCGCCCACCGCCCCGGGGCGCCAGAGGGGGCGCCGCCCACCGCCCCGGGGCGCCGCCCACCGCCCCGGGGCGCCGCCCACCGCCCCGGGGCGCCGCCCACCGCCCCGGGGCGCCGCCCCCGCCCCGGGGGGAGGGGGCGCCGCCCACCGCCCCGGGACGCCAGAGGGGGCGCCGCCCACCGCCCCGGGACGCCAGAGGGGGCGCCGCCCACCGCCCCGGGACGCCAGAGGGGGCGCCGCCCACCGCCCCGGGACGCCACCCAGCGCCCCGGGACGCCACACACCGCCCCAGGATGGGAGAGAACTTTATTTACCTTTTTAAAACACACAATTCAGTTTCCCTGGGGACAGTGGAGCTGTCGCCGCTTGCTCCAGGCACTGGGCTCTCGTTTGGGCCCCGGAGCCGTGTCCCTACTGGGCAGGCTATTGTAGGCAGGCAGGGTCCTCCACGCCTGGCCACGACTCCCCTTCGGCACCGGGCTGAGTCGCACCCCCTCCCTCCGAGCGAGAGCCTGGGGGCAACAAGGGCATGATGGGAAAAGGGGCATTGACAGCAAGTCCCTGGCCCCCCGCGGGGTGGGGGCAGGGACCAGCCAGCTGCTCGGTAGCATGCAAACACCTGGCCGAGCCTGCACAGGCCGGGGGGGGGGGGGGTGTGCAGAGGCCCCAGCACAGTCTGGCCCACCCAGAGGAGGCCAGTTCAAGAAAACGCTCCGAGCTGGGGCCGCGTGTGCGGGGCAGGGCAAGGGCGGGGCGAGCCGCTCAGCCAGGCGCTGTGGGCGGGACATCGTCTCTGGCTCGCCCATGGGGGACCCCAGGCAGCGCTCGCCCTGTGCACTGGGCTCACAAGGGGCTTTGGGAAGGGGGACAGGGATTTCCAGGGGCTTGCCGAGCATCAGGAGGGGATCCCCTACCTGCCCGGAGCTGAGCCTCCAGGGAGCAGATCCTCTGCTGCTGGGAGGAGATCGTCCTTCGATAGGCTTCACACTGGGCATCGCGGGCAGCTGGGGAGCAGCGCAGGGGTCAGCAGCTGGGGGGCAGGGACGCCGGCAGAGCCGCGCAGGGGGCAGGGGCATGAGGGCTCAGCATGGTGGCGGGGGCTCCCAGGAACTGGAGGGGGCAGCCCACCCCGCCAAGGGCTGTGCTCCAACGGCAGCGCCAGCTCCCGCCTAGGCACGGAACGGCAGCACCAGGGAAGGGCGCGGCGGGTCTGCCCCACATACCAAGCTCGCTCTTCACTCGCTGCAGCTCGCTCCGCACACTCTGCAGCTCCCGGGAGAGCAGCGCGTCTGGAAGCTGAGAGACGCTGATCAGCAGCAGCCATGGAAGCCGGCGAGCCACAAGCCCACCTGCTCCTCCGGCCCCGTGCACCTGGATGCTGCAGGGCTCCGGGGCACAGCCCTACGCAGGGGGGACCAGCCCCGGCCCCGAGACAACCTGTGGCTGGCCCGTGGCCAGTGGCAGAGTCTGCTCAGGAAGCAGGAGCGTTGCACACTAGAGCACATGGCCTGTCACCAGACACCCCCCATGGCCCTGCAGCTGGAAAGAGAAGCCTGCCTGGCTCATACCCATCACTGCATGGGAACAGGGCCACACCTGTGGGCAGAGCCGTGTCAACTGACCACCCTGCGCTTGGCCAGGGCTGCTCGCTCCCCCTTGCGGCAGCGCTCTATGGCCTGCACCCAGCCCTGGGCATGGCTGTGCCCGGCGGCCACCAGGTCTCCCTCGAGGGGGGTCAGGGCTGCAGAGGGAGCAGATCTCCGGCCTGCAGGCCCTCCCCGGCAGGGGGAGTGTGCAGCTCCGGGGCTCTCAGCAGGGGCAAGGCTCACGGCGCTCCCAGCTGCCTGGCGGCGTGCAGAGCGGCAGGAGTCGAGCCTCCACCCAGGTGGCTGCGGCCGTTAGCCAGAACACGGAGCCCTGCTAGTCAGACGGGGGATTCTGCCATTGTGGGGCCCGGGCTCCCAGCCACCAAGCGCGGGAATTCAAGGGGAGAAGAGTCCTAAGCTCCCCGGCCCCGCCTGGCCTCTCCTCCCGGCACCGCTTTGGGAGCCGCCCCGCCTGCAGGCCAGGAGCTGAGCGCGCTCAGCATGCCAGGGCCCATCCCCGCCCCACCGAGTAGCCCCACCCGACTCGAGCGCCGTGCTGAGCCATGCCAGGAGACAGCTGCTCGGTACCTGTGTGGAGGGTGCTGCATCGCCGCTCCCCAGGGCACAGGCATGGCAGGACGTGCCCGGCGCTGGGGCACTCCCAGTCGTCGGAGGCTGGGCCGCGCCACCTGCCAAGAGATTCAGACAGTGCAGTACGGGCCAGGGCCCCGGCTCGCGGGCGCTGGGCTCATCTCGAGTCTGGCACAGCAGTGGCTGGGGACGCTGCTCCCTCTGCTGGCAAGAAGCTGCACCTGCTGGGAAAGCAGGAGCCCAACAGCACCTACCCACACGGCCTGACCTGGCCCTGAGCCCCTCCCCACCCAGACCCACCTTTGCCTAGGCGAGCTCGCTTGGGGGAAGGGAGCCTTCGGGAGGAGGCTGCTGCCCTGCCGGGTGGCCTCAGACGGGAGTGGGGAGCCATGGCAGGCATGGCGGCGGCAGAAGTCCTCCGAACAGGCAGCTTGTGGCAGCTGGGTGTGACGCCGCCTGCCGAGAAGGTGCAGAGCATTAGCCCGGAGGAGACTGCCCAGAGCAGCACGGTCAGACAGGCAAGCGGGTGCAGCCTCAGTGCTTTGCCCAGCTCCTCTCCCAATTAAGCAATGCGGTTAACTGACTAGTGCACAGGCAGTTCCGCGTTCCCCCTCCCGACTCCAGGCTGCAGGCGGGTGTCTGCTTAGTCCCCCACTGACCCCAAGCTCCATGGTACACTGACCCCGGGCGCCACGGTCGCTGCACAGGTAGAGTTTTAAAGGGGCAGCGACCGTGGAGCACGGTTCCATAGCTACAGGGAGCCCTGCATCTGCTGGGAGTCCCCAGCTGGTGCCGGGCTCCACGGCTGCCCCTTTGGAAGGCGCACAGGCTGTATTTTCAAGGGGCAGCTGCCGCACAGCTGATCCGCAGTGGCTGCCCCTTTGAAATGCTGCCTGGGGGCTTCACAGTGGCAGCCCCCAAGTACCCCTTCCCCCCCTTGCTGCCTCTCTCAGAGGCAGCAAAGGGGGATATCGACTAGTCAAAATAGTACCCGATAAGCAAATGTTTATGGGGTAGTTGACTAGTCCTTTGCATCCTTACTCCCAACCTCCAGCCCAGCGGAGCAATCACAGCCTACCTGCTCCGCGGCAGGGGCGGGAGGCCTCAACAGGCCAGGCCGCAGGCAGCTCAGAGCACCCCCGGGCTGAAGCAAGGGGTCAGGAGAGCTGTGAAGGCCAAGAGCAGGCACCTCCCGCTCCCAGCCCAGGCTGCTCTCCAGCTGAGCACAGAGGCCCCTCCACCCCCACAACTCTGCTCCCTGCCTGAAGCACAACCGCGCTCCCCGTGCAGCAGGTCCCAGGTAGTTACTTTCCGTCTCTTTGGCCAGGGGGCTGGATCTGCCTCCGGGCTGCCCGGTGGAAAGAGCGCTCACTGGCTGCAGGCTGCTGGGTCTGGGCTTCAGGAGTCTGAGCCCAGTCCCTGGGAGGAGAGAGCAGAACAAGGATTTCGCAGCCTGAGTCCAGCCAGGGCAGCGCCACAGACAGCAGCTGGCCTTCCCTGGCCACTCCCTGGGCCCCCTTCTGTGGAGTCTGCTCACCTGGGTGAGCTGGGGGCTTGATGCCAGGCACTCCAGCCCCTTTGCTCATGCTGAGCATCCCTGAACCTGGAGAAACTCGCAGTCCCGGGAGCGAGAGGCAGCTGCTGTTGAGTCCTGGGAGCTTGGCAGGCGGCCGGAGGGCTGAGGGGCATTTCCCAACGCAAGGTGGCTTTGTAGCACTCGGCTTCGCGGTGCCAGTGGCAGGGAGCTGCAGCCGGATGAGGAGTCGAGGTTAGGCCCCTGTGGCCAGGAGGGAGGAAGACCAGGACTCTCCTGCTCCTTCCTGTTACCATTCAGAGCCTGTCCAGCCCCAGGGGACCCTTCTGTGGCCTCATCTGCCCCCAAACGCTCTGCAGCCTGGAGTCAGTGGGTCCCCACAGGAGGAGACTTCTGGAACGGCGTTTCTGGAGCCATCTCAGCGTCGGGGCAGCAATAAGCCAGATCTCCAGACAGGCACCCAGAACCTGGTGCTGGCCAGTCCCAGGTGGGGATGCTAGCGAGCAGTCACCGGGAATATCAGCTACTGGCTCTCCTCCTTGCTACCTCAACGGGAGGGGAACAGGAGGCGGTGCCGGAAGGAGTCAGCTTAAAAGCTGGTTCCCCACAGCACCGTCTCCGTGGTGCTGCCTGCTCCCTCCCCCCTTGCCGCCTCCATCTGCGGGGGTCCCAGCAGGGAGCTGAGTCCCCACCACAGACAGGGGCTGCTGCCCCCACCCGGCCCCTGTTCACAGCAGCCAGGGCTGGCACAGGGCCTGCTGGACTCCGTGCAAGCCAGGAACAAGCAGTCCCTGCTCGCGCTGGTCCGGGACGCTGCGCCTCTGCATTTGACATGTAACAAGGGCACGGTGGCTCTTACATTTAAAACGCAGCGTCACAGCGCGGGCGCCTCCCGGAGCCGGCACGGCTCAGTCCCAGCTCCAGCCGGCTCCTGGAGCGCCCCCTGCTGTGGCTCTGCAGAGTGGTGCTGCCAACTAATCCCATCGACCGCAAGCCACTGCCCAGGCTCCCCTCAGCAAGGCCAGCTTGAGAGGCCCAGAGCCCCAGTCTTGGCATCCACCCAGCTTTGCCAGCCTCAGGCTCTCTCGCCAACGCCTCGCTCCAGCACAATGCCCTGCAGTTCAAAGCCAGGCCAGGCCAGGCCGGCCTAAGCAGCACAGTCACAATTGCTGCAGGCCGGCCATCCATCCCATCCCTTCACACCCACGTCAGTGCCGCTTTTGCTGTGGAGACAGCAGGGCTGCAATAGCGCAGCCGGAGCCACAACTAACCTGCAGCTGAAAGGGTTAGCGGCTACACGGCCAGCTCTGCAGCACAGCTTCATAGCGTGGGGGCAGCCGCTCTGTCCTACTGGGCCCACCCCAGGGGAGCTGCCCTGCAGCCTCGGACACGGCCAGGCCTGATAGACGGCAGTGGGGGCAGCAGCTGGCTCCCCAGGAGCAGGGCTGGAGGCGCTAGGGTCATGCCCATCACTTAGGGTTTAAACCGTTACATCCCCGCTCCCCCCACCGGCAACTCAACTCCCCTCTGGTCCCTTCTTTGCCAGGAACAGCCCGCCCAGCCGGAAGGCCCAGGCCCCTGTACCCCGCACGTACTGAGGCAGCAGGCTGGGTCTCCGCATGGGACCGCCGCTGCGGGTCTCCAGGGGCCGCTGCTCTCTGCAGGCTGGGGCGGGAGCTCCCCCGAGGCAGCCTTGATGCTTTCCCCTGCCCGGCCACGGTGCCGCTCAGCTGAGCGGCTCTGCGCGGTCCCGAGGCGGCCAGGAGCAGCGATCTGCCGGCAGCTGGGCCCGGCGTGCGGGCGCAGGGGCCTGGGCCACGGGGCTCCGCGGGCGGGCTCCCGCACTGGGACGCCGCGGCGGGGCGCTGCGGGGCCTTCTGCGCCAAGCGCTCTCCCAAGGGGCTGCCCGCCGCGAAGTGGAAGCGGGCGGGCCCCGGCAGCGGCGTGGAGGTGGCGAAGGAGCCGGAGCCCAGGGACACGGCGCTCTCGTCGGCCCGGCCCGCGGACAGGGTGACGGTGGAGCCGAGCGCAGCGGCTGCCGAGATCTCGAAGGTGAGCTGCCGCAGGGACGCGCCGGAGCCCTGCAGCTCCACGGTCAGGTTGAGCGCGTTGAGCGCCAGCCCGGCCCAGCGCCCGGGCCCCGCGTCCTCCCGCGGCGGGCCCGGGCTGGGGGGCGGCGAGCCCGGGGCGTCCCAGGGCAGCGGCTCGGCGGCGAGCTCGGGGCCGGGCGGCTGCAGCTGGCGGGCGATGGCCCGGCACTCCTCGGCGAAGAAGCTGCGGAAGAGCGGGCTCTCGGGCGGGCCGCAGCCCAGCGCCAGGCTCACGTGGCGCAGCAGGTCCGGGAACAGCCCCGGCAGCTTGGGGCGCGGGCCGGGCTCCAGCGCCTCCCCCCGCGCCGGGCTCAGCGGCCGCCCGGCCGGCTCCGGGCTCCCGGGCGGGGACTGCGGCTCCTCCATGCAGCGCCTGGCCCCGCGTGGGCGCCTGGCCGGCCCCGCTTTCATACGCCGCGCCCCACGGCCATTGGGCGCCTGGCCACCAATCAGAGCCCCCGCAGCGCGCTGATTGGCGCGGGGAGCTGGGTGATGGGCAGGGCGGTCACGCGTGGGCCGGGCCCAGTGGGCACTGCCAGGGGGCCTGGCGCGGGCGGGCTCGGTGCTGCGGAGAGACGGAGTCTCTGGAAGTTGAACGCGGCGGCGCGGGGCTGCCGAAGCAATAGAGCCCTGGGCTCCCAGGCTACAGTCGGAAACGGGGGAGATCTGGGGAGAAGGGTGAAAAGTGGGGGTCACACCCGAGGGCAGGTCTAGCCGTTCCCCTCTCGCCATGGTACTTTGGTTGCTCCGCAGCCTAGGATCTGAGCGCCTCCGACCTGTAACCGAGGTCTCCTCTAGCCCCTCAGTGAGCTGTGCCCTGATCCCCATTGGCAGAGGGGACACCACCCATGCAGAGCAAAGGCCAGTTTTTCAGAGATATTTAGACACCCTACGGCTTTGTCTACACTGCAGGGTTTTTGCACCACAAGTCTTTGGCAGAAGAGTTCTTGCACAAAATCTGCTTGCGCAAAAGCACGTCTACATCTCAAAAGCACATTGCAAAAGCAAAAGTGAGGTGCTTTTTGCACAAGAGAATGTCCGCACTCCACGGACAAGAAAGTTCTGATTGCCAGGCTCTTCTGGCACAAGAAACTCCTGTTGAGCAGCCACGCATGCCTTTTTGCACAAGATCGGTATACTTCCTTGTTTGAGGCATACGGATCTTGCACAAAAAGGGGTTTCTGCACAGAAAGGAAATGTCCACGCTGCTTGTTTTTGCACAAAAATCCCTTGCACAAAAACAGATGGGAAGAGAGCATGCAAATGAAGTGTGAGAGAATGCTAATCCACATTTCATTTGCATTGCCTCTTCCGGCAAAACTTGTAGGCTGCGTCTACACTGGTGCGATCTCGTGCAAAAGCGGCCGCTCGTGTGCAAAAACTTGCTGCCTGTCTACACTGGCCGTGTGTTCTTGCGCAAGTAAACTGACCTTCTAATGCATAAGATCAGGGCTTCTTGAGCAAGAACTCTGACACTCCCGCTCAGGAAGAAGCCCTTTTGCGCAAGAGCTCTTCCAGAAGAGGCCAGTGTAGACGGGCAACAGGAATTTTTTGCGCAAGAAAGCCCTATGGTTAAAGTGGCCATCAGAGCTTTCTTGTGCAAGAGAGCATCTACACTGGCATGGATGCTCTTGCGCAAAAGCACGTGGCAGTGTAGACGCGCTCTTGTGGAAGAGTTTTTGTGTGAGAACGCGCCAGTGTAGCCGTAGCCGGGGTGTAGACATAGCCCCAGTGGGAAGGTTAGGTGCCTTACAAACCCCATTAGATGCCAGAGTTTGAATTTCTGTCCATGAGGCTCTGGTCTGAGGTCAGATAGGGGGTAGAACCCACGTCACTCAGATCTGGCTCCCTATCCAGGAAACCAGCCTCTTCTCTGCTGCAAAAAGAGGAATCTGATCGACAGGAACAAACCCAAGCTCATGTCCCAGCTGGCTGTCGTGGATGACAGCATGAAAAGCAGCAGGGAGGTAAGGAAAGCTGGAGAATGAGCCTGGTAATTCTCATTCACTCTGCCCCAACTGGGCAGTAGAGCAATGGGGCTAACCCAGGGGTGGGCAATGATTTTTTGCTGGGGGTCACTTAGAAAATTTCTGAAGTGGCCCTGGGCTGCATCAGAAGGGGCAGGGCCTTGAGTGGAAGGGATGGGG
This sequence comes from Pelodiscus sinensis, assembly GCF_052426305.1. Classification (NCBI taxonomy): domain Eukaryota; kingdom Metazoa; phylum Chordata; order Testudines; family Trionychidae; genus Pelodiscus; species Pelodiscus sinensis. The sequence continues at coordinate 1,206,981 of NC_143064.1, read as the reverse complement.
CCATGATACTTCTGGGTTCCCCACCCCCAGACCATGATTGGGGCACCTTCGCCCTAGGTGTCCATGCCCCTGGCTGGGAGGAGACTTCCCCCACTCCCTGGCCAATCAGGGCCTGGGGGCTGGGGAGTGCACAAAGCAGGGATTTCCCTACACCCCCCATGGGGGTGTATACCCCCGCAAATTTCCCCAACACCTCCCCCCCATTTTGTGAATTAGTAACATGCCAATTTAGTGATTGTTTGGAAATTTGAATCGGAATTGCAACATGAACACACACTTTAAAAGCACAGACAGTGTATGTGTGTATCTGAAAAAGTAGAATAGATTTGAAAAGCATGAACATAGACGAGCTTCCTTATACAGCTGCTGTTTTCATGACAATGTCGGTGCGTTCAGTTTGGGGATGTTGCCAACCTAATCATTTCAAATGATGATTTGTAAGCAAAGTCCAAATGAGCTCTCCCTGACAGCTAGTGCTGGGCTGGGGGGAAGGCTTCAGGACCAGCTTGTATTTACACTCACACCTAATCTACCTCCGTGATAGATTTTGGCTGGGGTTGGGTTACAAATCATTTGAATGCGGGGGGAGGGATGAAATGTTGTTGATCAAAGTGTTCCCATTTATTGAAGTTACAAAAGATGGCTACTGGTGCACCTCTTGCACCAGTTTATGAAGGAGGAAAGCTTTCTAATGCTATAACTGGTAAAAGTGGAGGAGCTTGGTTTGTCAGACCGATCAGCAAAGCCAATGCTGACAAACTACATGAAAAGACAGCAAAACACCAGGGCTCTGGACTGCATCAACATGCAGAAAGCCAAGAAGCCCACTTGCAAAGCCAATTTTAGAAGTACTTAATGAGGCTGTTAAGAATGCTGTGAACAAACATGGCTGTGGCATCATACTTTCTATTTATGCAGGAGATACCACACACTCAGGGCCGGCTTGAGCCATTTTGGTGTCCCGGGCCTGGGCGCGCAGCGCTGCCCCCGGGTGCACGGCGCATGCGCTGCCCAGCCCGGCCCAGCCACCACTGCTGGCGCGCAGCACCTGGCTATGCAGGGCCCCGCGGCCATGGGGGGAAGGGAGCTGCTGGCCGGGGGGCATGGGGGGGCCAGTGCTGCAGGAGCCTGACACGTGGTGCCTGATGGCAGCTATAAGGGACGCCGCGTGCCCCTTACAGCTGCCATCAGGTGCCCCACATCGGTTGACACCCCGGGCAGCTGCCCAGCTCGCCCACCCCTTAGTCCGGCCCAGCACACACTACAAACTGGAGGCCAATGTTAAATGCATTGTCACTTGTTCATCCTGAAGTTGAACACTGGTTCCGAACAAGCCCAGCAAATGCTCACTATCTTTCTGCACAAAACTCAACTGACTGGCTAGAAGCATGCGGTGCAACAGGGAAAGACTCAACTGTTGAAAAAGTGAAGAACTCTCTCACCACATTCCAAAAATTTGCATATGTGGCTGATGAATGCACCAATGCAAATGGGCAGGGCTTGACAAATCCGCTGATCTACTGGTGTGACGTAGTGGGGGTACTTGCTGGGCTGTGGTGACCCCTGCTGTCTGGAGCAAGACCCAGCAGGGAAAGCCTCACTAGGCAGAGGTAATGCCAGACTTGTTGAACCAGTGGCCAGACACCCCCCATGGAGAGGAACAAAGGAAGGTGGAATGCTGCCCTGGCTGGGGGGCAGGGCTGGAAGAGGGTTAGTTAGTTCCTGGCTGGAAGGCAGGGAATAAGGAGCTGGGGAGGGGGCTGGGACTCCCCTATCTCAAGGGGGGCACTGAGGCCTCTTGGCCCCAGTTCCTGTAACCAGATTACATCTGTGCTGCGCTATGCTGGAGGAGCAATAAACCACCCTCAATTCCACTGGCTGGTGCAGTCTGTTTGTGCCATTTCAGGGTGCAGGAGACGGGGAACCCCCAACGCGCCATCACAACTCGCCCGTGGTGAGTAGATTTCAGCCGGTCGCCCTGTTCACCCACGGTTCACGCATGCGCAGTGCGGGTCTCGCCCATGCGCAGTGCGGGGCTGGCGAGTGGTTTTCGCCGTGATCGTCGAGCCCTGCAAATGGGCATCAAGTATTAAGTCATTGTGTACGTTATCTTGATGTCAGTGGTAGGCCAGTAGATGCATTTCTAGATGTTCAAATTATAGAAAACTTATCGGCTGCATCTGTGACAACCCACATCTAAGAAGAGTTAAATGCTTGTCAACTGGACCCCAAACAGATGGTTGCTTGTTCATTTGATGGAGCTGCAAACTCCTCTGGAAGACATGGTGGCGTACAAGCTTTGTTCAGAGAAAAGTCTAACCTTAATCTCTCCTATACACACTGCAGAGGCCTTCTACTCCAACTAGCACTAGTACAAGCTGCAGAATCTTCAAAAGACATTCCAAAAGCTATAAATGTAATGTCTTCATTATATTCTTTTTTCAGCAAGAGTCCAACAAGACTGATTATCTTGGAAAATATAGAAGATACACTGGGACTGAAGTTCAAATTAGTCCAACCTGGGAAAACCTGCGGCTTTCTCATGAGCGATCCTTGGCTGTTGTCTTAAAATTACTCCAGCCGTTATTACTGGCTTTGGAAAGTATCTACCAAGATGGGCTGGATCTAAGTAGTGAGGCTGGTGGATTACTTTTGCTACTAAGTTCAGAGAAGACTATTGCCATTATCTCTCTCTTAAATCTACTGTTGAAACCACTTGGGTCATCTGCTACAGCAGCAGTAGATCTTTGTCCAGCAATAGAAGCTACATTTGGATCAATCAGAGAGCTATTCATTGAAAAAATATTGGAAGAAGCAAAGATTTCAGTCCAGAAGTTGACTAATGAAGGCATTTATATTGAATCCTTAAGTGAAGAGGATAAAAAGTGTTAAGACAACTGAAAAAGTACACAGACTTGATTCTTAAAAATCTGCAACAGCGACTTCTAGATTCTACTCAACCTCTACGGAGCTTTTACAGATGCCTGTCCTATAAAACACCAACAGTTGAGTGGGGCTGCCATGTGCTCAGGACAGAATAGAGAATTTAAACACAGAGTAGAATATCATACGACGAATAAATGAAGATTTGACTTTAACTTCTTTTTTATCATCACTAGTGGCTCGACCGGATCTTTGTGCCGTGTTTCCTGGGATGAAAGAAGGAGGAATTCATCTCTTGCCACTCCCAGTCACAACAGCTACAGCCGAGCGTTCTTTTTTATCATTGAATAGAATTCTGTGTTCGGAAAGAAGTCGCCTTCTGCCTGATCATGTGAATGAACTAATGAGCATATCCACTGAAGGAATGGACGTACCGGACACACGAGATGGCACCGAAGATGACTGCATTGCATTCGAGAAGTTCATCAACAGAGCTGTGCAAAATTAGAACAAGAAACCAAGCATGATGTCGACGTAGTGCTTCATGGAAGGCTTGAGTAGCCAACTTCAATTTGTGTGATTTTAAAACATGAGTTCAGTCTAATAAAATGGTTTTCACTATGGTGCCATACAGCCCACCTTCGCCCTCACGGTCTCACCTCATTGGCCCTGACACACACACACCCCCGTAAATTCGAACACCCTCCCCCAGTTTCAATTCCTGGGAAAACACTGGTCTTCTCCCGCCCTGCCAGGAGCGCATGTCACTTCTAAGTGCTGTGTGCTCCTCACAGGGCGGGGCTAGAGCAGTGGTGACTTCGCACTCCCCTGCCCCCAGGCCCTGATTGGCCCGCAGAGGCCCCTTTGCCCACCCGTGCTAACCATTTTGCAGCCATCTTAATTCTAAGTTTGAGAAAAGGAAGGAATCTGAAAGTGCCCTGTAAGTATCTCAGAGGGGGAGCTGCGTGTCTGTCACTTTAAACAAAGAGTAGACCTGTAGCACCATAGCAAGACATACGTATATAGTATCACGAGCTTTTGTGGGGAAAAGCTCGTGTGAGGAAATGGGTTTTGCCAACAAAAGCTCAGGATACTACCTATATCTATCTGTATCTCTCTACGGGGCTACGGGCTCACTCGGGTTTTTTTGTAAGCATCTGACATTTATGCTTCAGATTCTTAGGGGTTCCATTGACTCCAGGCCAATTCCAGAATAAAGAACAGAAAAATTGTATTCACAGTGTCCATATAGTTGCTGATTATTGTTGTTATTCACTGGGCGCTGTCACGTCACCAGTGTGGTTCCTGACAGATGTTGATAATCAGCAGCATGCACGCGCTCCCTCTATGTGCTGCCCCAGCTCTGCACAGATCGAGGCCCAGCAGACCCTGAGAGAAGCCCCTTGGACCACAAACTCAGATAAGGCTTGAAGGCACCTGGCCAGGTTTGTTGTCAGCAAAACATGGCCCAGTCCCCTAGGCTGGGAGCAGGGTGGCAGGCAGGAGCCAGTGTGCGCAAGGAGCCAGCTCGAAAGCAGACTCCCAGTGCGCGCTGGCTCCCAGGGCTGCCGCACTGCATATAACCACTGACGTTTTAGGGTGTGAGGCAGCTCCAGCCAGTCCCGGGCAGCTGCACTGTGAGTTAATTGCAGAGCGCTCTGCAAGCATTGGCATCAGTCAGATGTGGGGAGAAGCAGCTGGCTTGGAAGGCCCTGTCCTTTCCACATGTCTCTGGATTTGTGAGGGGGGTGATGTGCTTCTGGCCCCCTCTCTGCAGCTGTGAGTGCTTAGCACATCATCAAATGTAGCTCCTGGCTAGCAAGGTGGGCACCCTGAACATGAGGAACGTGCAGTTAGTGACACGTGTAGTTAAGTGACTTGCCCAGCATCACACAGTCACACAGTGGCAGAGGCAGGTTTACAGTCCAGTTCTCACATGCAGCATTCAACTGCCTCAACCACGTTACATCCCTTGCTCTGCCTCTTACTACACACCTTCCCGCTTCTGCAACAAACGAGGTAGGGTCCTGTCTTGGCCCAGCCCTGGTGCTACGGGAGGGAGGGTGTGGTGGGGAAAGCAGTGTGAGCATAAGCCAGTGTAATCCTGGTGCTTCCTGCCAAGTGGCTGGCAATGAATCCCTAACCCAACAGGGTCTGTGGCTGTAAATATGATGCAAATGCCATTTAAAATAACCAGATCCCATCACATGGACCCTTTGCTACGTGGGGTGTCACCCCTAGGGAGACCAGCAGCGGAGAGGGACGAGACACTTGCCAGATGTTCCGCAGCTGCTTGCTGATGGCAGAGGCGTGTTCAGACTCGAGGCTTTGGAGGAGTCCACTTCCTAGTCCCCCTACTCGTCTTTCCCCATTTGTCCAATTTCAGCCCCCTCCATCCACTAGATCTTTGCCTAACCGGTCCTCTCCGCCGCCAGCTCCGCATTCCTTTCATTCGCCTTGCTCAGCCAGGCCCAAACCCATTCCCACAAGGGACGTAAGCGACTAGTCGCCACTCAGCTGCTCGCTTCCCTCCCTCCTTGCTGCCTCTCACAGACTCAGAGAACCATCGAGCTGGAGGAGCCCTCAGGAGTCATCGAGTCCAGCCCCCTGCTCTAGGCAGGACCAACCCAACTAAATCAACCCGGCCAGGGCTTTGTCAAGCCGAGACTTAAACACCTCTAGGGATGGAGACTCCACCCTCCCTAGGGAACCCAGCCCAGCGCTTCACCACCCTCCTAGGGAAATAGCTTTTCCTAATATCCAACCTAGACCTCCCTCACTGCAGCTTGAGCCCATTGCTCCTTGTTCTGCCATCTGCCCCCACTGAGAACAGCCTCTCTCCATCCTCTTTGGAACCTCCCTTCAGGAAGTTGCAGGCTGCTCTCAAATCCCCCCTCACTCTTCTCTTCTGCAGACTGAACAAACAGGCTCTCCCTAGGAATGTTCAGTGAGGGAGACTAGTAACCTGTCGGTTTTCCTAAGGGTTTTCGTGCGGTCTGTGTGAAAGGCTAGTGCTCTGCGCACGTCTAACGTGTGGAGAGCTGCCTCACGTGATGACGCATGCGGTTTTGGGTAAAAAGCCGGTAAGACCACTGGCTCGTTAAGGTGGACGTCTGAAGAGACCTTAGGGATGAAGGCTGGGTGATGTCTCAGGATCACACTGTCTCTGTTGAAAATGGTGTATGGAGGTACTGCCATAAGAGCTGAAATCTCACTCGCTCATCACGCAGAGGTGATGGTGATGAGAAAGACCAATTTCATCGTGAGGGTGTGGAGAGGAATTGTAGCTAGTGGCTCAAAGGGTGGTGGTGTGAGAGTCCCGAGTACTAAGTCCAGACTCCACAAGGGAGGGGAAGCTCATGTAGGTGGGTTTAGGTTTACTAGACCCTTAAGTAATCTCTTAGTGAGAGGGTGGGCGAATAACGACGCACCATCTATTAGATGCCGAAAGGCTGTCAATGCCGCGAGATGGACTCTCAGGGATGCTAAGGCCAATCCACTCTGTTTTAGGTGCATCACATAGTCCAGAATAACGTGGATGGGAACTGTTTGAGGATCCAGATGATGTTGAGAACACCAGGAGGTGAACAGTGCCATTTTGCAAGGTAAGTAGATCATGTTCTGTTTTCTACTGTGGATGAGAATGTCCTTGATTTGGTCAGAGCAGAGAGCTTCGGAAGCATTTAGCCAACTAGGTACCACGCTGAAAGGTGAAGGGTGTACAGCTGCAGATGCAGAAGAGAGCTTTGCTCCTGAGTGAGGAGGTTCGGGATTAATGGGAGCTGATATGGCGGGTATAGGGCCAGTCGTAAGAGAAGTGGATACCGGTGTTGACGTGCCCACGTGGGCACTATTAATATCACAGTCGCTTGGTCGAGTTTGATTTTCTGTAGGACTCTGGATATTAGAGGTGTAGGAGGAAAAGCGTACATGAGGGAACCTTTCCAATTGTGGAGAAAGGCATCCCCCAAGGATGACACTTCTTCTTGTTGGCGGTGGCAAATATGTCTATCTGAGGAGTGCCCCTCTGTCGAAATAGGGAATGGAGGACTCCCTGATGAACCCCCCATTTGTGATCTGTTGCAAAATTCCTGCTCAGGGAATCCACTATTGTGTTGGTGATGCCAGGTAAGTAAGACACCACAAGGGTTATGCCGTTGGCAATGCACCAGTTCCATAATCAGGTTGACTCTGCGCACAGCGATTGGGACCATGCACCCCCCTGATGATTTATATAATACATGGTCGCCATATTGTCTGTGAGAACGCCCACAGTGGAGTTGCGAAGGTATGTGTGGAAATGCCTGCAGGTATTGGCGACCGCCCTGAGCTCTAATAGATTTATATGTAGTAGAGTTTCCTGTGGCGACCAGCGGCCTTGGATGGAAAGTTTGCCCATATGAGCACCCCAGCCGATGAGGAAGGTGTCTGCGGTAATGTGACAACGAGGCGGCAGCTGACGAAACCGGGTGCCTGACAGCAAGTTGTCATCTCTGGTCTACCAGTGAAGAGAGGATTTGACTGTAGAGGGAATGGTCACCACCCTGTGTACATTGTGCTTTGTCAGATTGTAGATTTTGAGCAGACAGTGTTGTAGCGGCCGAAAATATAATCTGGCCTGGGGTATGACGTATGTTGTGGAGGCCATATGGCCCATCATTTTGAGCACTGTTATAATCTATACTGAGCGTTTGTAGAGGAGTTCGTTCAGTAGTTTTTGTATCATCTGAAATCTGTCGATGGGTAAGTACGCCCTTGCTGAAATGAAGTCCAGGCGAGCACCTATGAATTCTATATTCTGAGTAGGCTGAAGAGTGGACTTGTCCTCGTTGATAAGGAGACCTAAATGAAGTATGGTTTTGCTCATAATCCGCACCATTTCGGACACTTCCATCGACGAGATTCCTTTTATAAGGCAATCGTCTAGGTAGGGGTATATTATCACCTCTCTGCGTCAGAGATGCGCAACTACCATTGCCAGCGTCTTTGTGAACACGCTGGGTGCTGTTGCAAGGCCGAAGGGTAGAACTCAATACTGAAAGTGGTCTGTACCAACTGTGAAATGTAGAAACTTCCTGTGCGTGGGATGAATTGTTACGTGAAAATAAGCACCTTTGAGGGCAAGAGCAGCAAACCAATCGCCCCACTCCAGAGTAGGTAGTATGGAGGCTAAGGTCACCCCATCTTGAAGTGTTGTTTCCGGAAGTATTTGTTCAGTTGCCGGAGGTCTAATATCAGTCTCCACCCACCTGTTTTCTTTTGTACCAAAAAAATAGCGGGAGTAGAATCCTCTCCCTTGAAATTGAAGAGGCACTCTTTCTATCATACCTATATGAAGCAGGTGAGTGATTTCGGTGCGTAGTAAGACTTCGTGAGATGGGTCCCTGAAAGGGGATGGGGATGGTAGGGTTGTGGTAGGAAGAGAAAGGAATGGGATAGTATACCTGGACTAGATTATTTCCAGAACCCATCTGTCAGTGGTAATGTTGACTCATTGATGGTAGAAGGGCCTTAGCCAATGGTGGAACATATGGAGACTTGGGAAGGTTGTGTGCTTGCTCTAGACCAACACATCAAATGTGCTGTTTGTTGCCAGATTGAGTCTGCGTACGGTTGGTGGAGTTCTGTCGTCTCAGTGGTCTTTGACGTTGAGGATGACATGGTTGGTTGAACTGACGTTGCTGATGTTGCCACTGCTGTCTGGTATGGAAGTAGTCGTAGCATCTTTGGAATGGTGTATAACGCTGCCTTCTGTACCGTGGGGTGTACATTCCCAACGTTCTAAGTGTTGTTCTAGAGTCTTTACTAGAATATAAAATGGAATCTGTCTTTTTGCCGAACAATTTGTCTTTATCAAAAGGTAAATCTTCTACTTTGTCTGCAACTCTCTAGGGACGCCTGCGGATTGAAGAAATGAGGCCCTACTCATAACTACAGCAGTAGCAGTGGTGGGAGCTGCCGTGTCAGCGATGTCCATAGCAATTTGCAGACTTGCTTGTGTAGATGCGTAGCCCTCCTGAACGATGGACTTGAGCAGTGGTCTTTTGGACTCTGGCAGTGCCTCCATCAGGACAGTCAACGTCGCATAATTATCAAAATTATGGTTTGATAAGTGTGCGAGGTAGTTGGCATTCTAAGGAGTGAAGTTGAAGAAGTGTGCACCTTCCTGCCAAATAAATCGAGCCTCTTTAACTCCTTGTCCGCTGCATTGCTTTTATACTGGGGCACCTTTGCTCTTTGATGCGCCGCATCTACCACAAGGGAGTTGGGTTGCGGGTGGATAAATAAAAACTGACTCTTTTGGGGGCACAAAGTACTTGTCAGCATGTTTGTTAGTTGGGAGGGCAGAAGCAGGGGTTTGCCATAGTTCATTGGCCACCTCTAAGATGGCTTCATCCAGAGGTATAGCTAATTTCACGCTCTGGGTTGTCTGTAGGTTCTTAAGTAGGCGATGTTGTTTCTCTTAAATTTCCATTAGTTATATTTCTTGCGAAGCTGCCACCCTTTTAAAAAGGTCCTGGAATTGCCTTAAGTCATCTGGTGCAGAGACAACGCCAGGTATGACCACCTCATCCAGTGAGGACTGGTCTGTGGGAAACACTTCAGGGGGTTGTGTCCATTGTGGTTAATTGCCTCTCCTCCTGGTCAGAAGGAGGGTGGGTTGGCAGTGGGTCTTAATCAGGAAATGGAGGGGCCAAAAATGGGGAATGCCTGGAGGAGGAATATCCCGTAGCAGACCTTGGTGGGGATCTTGGCAAATAACGGTACTCATGCTAACGCGGTTAGTATTCCCTGTGGTAACGCGAGTGATCATAGCGGTCCCAGTGAGAGTGCAATGACCGTGAAGGAGAGCACTGGTAAGGATGGTGCCTCGTATAGTCATGCCTAGACGCTGATCTCCGTGAATGGAAGGGTAGTTTTGGGGGTTTTTTTAAATAAAGATGAACTATATACAAATGAAGATTCTAACCGGGAGGGGAGGAACGGAAACTTAGCTGTATCAAGTACTAAGAAATATATATATTTTAAACTCAAATGTGAACAGTAACCTCAACACGTATTAACTAGAAACGAGATAGCTGAGGAAATTAACTGGTTTTGCTTCACAGAAGAGTCAATAATGAGGAGCAAAGATCTGCTCTGTCTGCAGCCTGAGGCGGTTGAGAGGAACTGGATAAGACCGGACCACGCGGCACAGGAGAGCGTGAACGCCGCAAGAAGCTCCCCTACGCATGTGTGGTCCGACCATGTACAGCTTTAAACATCTCTGGCCTGTGGTGCCAGGGCAAGCCCATCGCCTCCAGTGGAGCACCCCCGGGGACCTCACTTGAGGGAACTGGCACGGAACCTGGAACCGCTCAGGTCAGCCGCTCTCAGGCTGGGTCACTGAGAGCCACACGCATGCTCATGGCCCCCAGCGCACTGCATCGTACCCTGCACAAGCACACTGGCTCTCACAGCATCCCAGCCCACCCGTGCTAGCAGCCAGTTGCTGAGCAGCGGCAGCGCCAGCAGCAGCTCTGGGACCTGGGCATAAGGTTAGCGGGAGGAGGGTGCACATGGCACACCGACTGCTCAGTGCATGCGCCCCAGTGCCTGGAGGGAGACACGCGGCCAGAGCGGCAGCTCCAGGACCCAAGAGCAGGGAGGGGGTGCCTGGTTCTAGTCTGGGGGAAGGGAGGGGGATTGGGTTGGGGGGGTACATACGGCATCCCAGGCAGCACATCTCAAGGCCAGCCGCTCAGCGTACACCCACCAGCACCTGGAGGGAGGCACGTGTAACTGTAGTGGTGTGTCTGCCTCCGGGACCCGAGAATTAGGTTAGAGCGGGATTTTGGGGGGGGAGGGGCGGGAAGAGATTGGTATAGAGGGAGGCCAGTACCTGGCTCTGGGGAAGGGGAGGGGGATTAGGTTAGAGCGGGGGGGTGGGGGAGCAACCAGCATGCTTCCTGAGACCCATCATCCCCAGGTACTGGCCGCAGCTGTCTGTCCCCTCCTTCTGGCCAAACCTTCCCCCCTGCCCCAGCACTCTGGCCCCTGCCCCCACCAGCACAGTTGGGGCCACATTAGTGAGGCTTGGGGGGGTTGGAGCAGCTTTTTTTTGCATCTCACTTGTGTGGCCCCAACTGACTTTCCAGTGGGTCAGTGACCTGACTCCAAACAGGTTCCTCGCCCTTCTCAAAAATAAAGACAACGCGGAAACTTTTGGTTTGAGACATTTTATTTAAAAATGAAGCCTGGCCAACAAACCCCCATCTGGCTGCAACATCATAACACCTGTACCCCCCCAGACCCTAGATCTGAGCCTATCATACAGTGGAACCCCATCCTGAGCCTCTCATCCCCAAACTCCTGCACCCCCACATCCTCAGTCTTCTGCCACAGCACTCCTGCCCCATCCTCACACTGCAGCTCTGTGTCCTGAGCGCATCATACTCCCAGCCTCCCTGCCCTGAGCCCCTCCTGCACCCTCACAGCCACAAGCCTGCAGCTTGCTCAGCACCCCAGCCCTCCACCTGACCCCAACACTCTCCAGCCTGGCACCTCCTCCCTGAGCCAGAGTCCTCTTTACTTCTTCCTGCACCCAGCCCCCCTCCCAGAGCTTGCACCTCACACCCCTGCCCCGTGCTTCCCTTCTGAGTCTCAAGAGCAGTGGGGACAGTGTGACGAGCCGGGGCAAAGGATTTTTTTTTTTTGCTCAACAAAAGCGCCACACTGGGGGCACAGGTGCTGGTCACTTTTCGGGGGGCGTTCAACAAGAGTGTACCAGCACCTATTGGCCCCCAGCGTGGTGCTTTTTTGGGGGGAAGGGGCGGCTCAACAACTTTGCCCCGGCTCTTCACACTGTCGCCACTGCTCTTGTGGCTCTGTCTGGAAGGGGTTAGCCACCCCTCGCTCGTGTGCGTGTATCTTCCACTACAGCCCCTTGCTTTTAACAGGCTCACATTTACACGTAACTCCCTTTAATACACATCTAACTGGATTATCCTAACAGCCCCTATTTTCATGTACTTGAGTGGGTCAAAATTCATTCCCATGAGGGAAAAACCCATCAGAAGTCATTTTTGTAAAATTCAGGAATATTTTGGCAAAAGAAAAAATAAAGGGTTTACACACTAACAAGTCTATGTGCAAAACAGATCATCCCTCCCCCAAATGCTCATCATTTAGGCAAATCTGGGGAGCTTCGCCCCCAGGAACAGCACAAGGCATATCCCTTGCCTCATGGCACCCCTCCCCCAAATTGCAGCCCCTCCTCCCATCATTGGAGATGAGCAACATCCCTTCTGATTAAACAGCGCTGCTGTCACACTCCGTGCTATCCTTTTCTCTTTAGTGTCTGAGGCGTCTACACTAGAGTTCTTAAAACTCTGCTGCCTCCAGGGAACGCGCCTGCTTTTTCAGAACAGTTGCTGAAGACGCAGGTGCATTGTCGGAAGCCCTGTACTCATTTTATGAGGAATACGGGCTCTTCCAAAAAAGGTTTCTCCCCCACATTTGGCCCCAGGCTGACAGGCCAAATGTCAGATAAGCCTCTTCCAGGAAAAAAAAGTGGAAAAAGATCAGTGGAGAGAGAGGGAGAAAGTTGTAGTTCATAGTCCTAATGCCTCAAGCCATGCTATTGGCTTTACATGCCACTGGACTCCTTGTTTCCACAAAACAGAGGCAGGAGAGCATCGTGGGTAAACGATTCCACTTAAGAGGAGTGGGCAAAACATTCCCCACCATCTCATTCTCAAATGGCTGAATGATTTGGACTGACACCTCGCCCAGAAGACTCCATGCTGAATGGAAGAGGTGGGTGAAGCTGTAACTGAAAACAGTCAGCATTGTGCAATGGGAACGCTCGGTAGTACCACCAGCTCTACCCCCACGCCCTTGTCTTCCTGAGAAGGTCAGAATCTATCCCATTTGCAGCAGCACCACATTCCTGGATACTCAGAGAAACGCTCATTCTGCAGGACAGTGCAACAGCTGGTCTTCAGCCAGCCAGAATGCAGTGGCGCTGCTGGAGTTTGTACTTGAAGTGTACTGGCTAGACACCTGGGGACCTACAGCCCTCTGGGCCTGCCACAACCACGCCAGGGATCCAAGCAGTGCTATTAGTTCTCACGAGCACAGAGTCAGAAGCACCCCACACACACTTCAGGGTCACAACACGCAGACATTGGCTTCACAGTGGTTTAATATGAACAGAACTTGGACATTACATCAGACGGCAGAATGGAGAGTTTGTGAATTAAAGCCCCACACCAAGATACACACACAGCAGGAACAGCCTTCAGTCGCTCAGCGCTTGTACAGCAATGAAGGGAACTTTTAAAAGTGCCTAGTACAGATCAAAGGCAGCAGATCGCATCAAAGAAAACGTTAGCAAGGGAGGACCCAAGAGGCCACTTCAATCCAAGCAGCAGAGCGACTGGACAGTGCAGAACCGCAAAGCAGCAACTCGACCTAGCGCCTCCCCACCTCCAGGAGCCTCTCCTTGCTCGCAGTCCAAGTCCAGAGCCAGTGCCAGGGGCAGCTCACCAGCCTGCTTCAGTGACTTACTCTCCCTTGGGTTTTCCAGCCCTGCCCCCCGCACCGAGGCACGAACGCTCTTCACTGGAACGAATCCACCACCAGGGAAGAGCGGATGCCCTGCTGCTGCTTTAGCAGGGCTCAGTGGGTCCATGGGGGCCTGGTCACCCCATTTATTGGTGAAGACAAAGGCCAGGTCACTTGCACAAACAATTCAGAAGCTAGAGCAGCCCTGCTCCGACAGCGCCCCCTCGAGTTCATCTCCTCTGCTCCCTGCGAGATACTATGAAGCAAATGGAGGTCGTGCCTGGCTCTGGGGCCTCCGCTGACTTGTTACACTAAGGGAGCATCAGCAGTTCACAGCCCACTGCCCCCCTCACCCAAGAGCAGCTACTTGACTAGTCCCTCGTCTTTTCTCCACCATACAAAAGCATGTGGCCTGCAAAGCCCCCGGGGCAGAGGAGTGAGAAGGAAGGGCAGGAGGTGGCCGATACTTGGGCTGCCATCGGCAAGGCACACTTCCAGTGCAAGTCACGGATCAAAAGCCTCCTGCCTCGGGTGCCTGGCCTGCTTCTGCCCCTCAGCACTACGCTGTCCGGGAGCGTCCCATTCGCCCCTCCCATTCTCTCCACTTCAGCGATGGGCAGGACCTTTCCCTCTAGGTACAGACGAGAGCAACTCGACAGCATCATAGGGGGTCTGGCCCGCTATGCTGCAACCTGCATCAGAGCAAGCGGTGGCAGTTTGAGCTCACCAGCCGTTCCTGCCAGCTACCTGGGCAGCCTATGCCCAATTCCACCCACCTTGCCAACAATACTGCACCTAGAGAACTCCCGCACAGGGCAGACACCCCCAAAGCTGCCAGCAGCCTGTGAGCAGAGGGGAAAACACTGCTATGTTGAGCAGGCTGTAATGCAGGAGATCTGGAGCTGGGGCAGAGCGGAGCTGCGGGTCAGCACGTGCAGACAGCACTGGATCAAGGTTTGTATGGGGGGGCGGAGAAGGGGATTTATCAGGGTTAGGAAGGGACTCGACATCCTACCTGGCACCTGCTTCCTCAGTTTTTGGTTAAACCCTGCTAACCTTCTACAACTTGCTGCAGGCACTGACCTACGACACTCACTGTTCTGCACGGATGTTCTCCGCAACGCTTGAGGCTGCTTGGAGAAGTGGGTGAAGGATGCGGCTGGAAGCACCCCTTGTACCCTTTCACAGGGAGGAGGGGCCTCGACACATGGGAATAATGCCCTAAGACAGTTCGTGCCCCACCCTCACACCTGCCGCTGGCTGCACAACAGCAGGTTCATGGCTTACATCGTCACACCCTTTGGCGCAGGTATCAAAGTGAATCTGAACTCAACACTGCTGCCAGATACAAAAAAAGCAAATACTGGACAAAGGGGAGGTTCAGAGAGGAAAACCTGGTTCAGGAGAGACCGATTTAGTGTAAAAATAAATGTCATTTCTGCAGGAGGGTGGGTGGAATGGAGGAAGACAGAGCATCAGGGTCTCCTACTGGCGGACTTTCCCTGGGACGTAATTCCTATCTATAGTTTCCTCTTGCAGGAACATGTGTAAGCAGCGCTCGTTCTGTGCCAGCGGGTGTCCAGCGATCCTGCAAGGGAACAGGAGGGGCAGTGGTCAGCACATGCACCAGCCGGAACCCCCTCTCCACAGAACAGAGGCCTCCAAGCCACGCAAAGGGCCAGAGGAGTGCAGCCTTGCACGTGGCAGCAGCCGTCAGCCAGGCTCGTGGTCAGCCTCACGAGACCAGAGCAGCGCAAGGGGACACTGGCAGGCCCAGGACTGGACATGCTGCAGCGCCCCCCGCAGTGCGGAGAGGTGCCGCAGCACTCGCTCCCTCGGCAGCAGCACTGTCGCCGCAGCGCGGAGCCGCTAGAGGAGGGACCGTGAGGTTACACAGGCAGGATCTTCACACAGGGCTTGCTTCAGAGCTGCCCCTTAGAACGACGGGGCACTGGGTCACGCCTCCACCAACACTGGACAGCCCTGCCGAAAAGTCGCGTATCCTCAGGAATGTACTGGTCACGGACTAGTCTGCAGTCCCAGGGATGGGGCCGGCAGCCAGTGGGCTCTGGCCTCACTCCATGTCAGAGGCAGCAGCGTGGGGTGCAGGCGGGGGCTTAGTCTGCAAGGGGACCCAGCTCCCCTCACGGACCGGCTGCTTCTCACCCCGTGCTGCTGCCTCCGATAGAGGCATTAGCATGGGGTGGCTGCAACTCCTGTCTGGGGGTTGGGGGGAGGGACCCAGCGCCAGTCAGGACTGAGCCGGGCTGCTTCCCAACCGGCTCCTAACACTCTTCAAATGCAGAGCTGCAGCAGGGGTCGGGAAAGGGCCCAGCGCCAGTCAGGACTGAGCCAGGCTGGGGGCCGTACTGGCGGGCGTATCGCCTACAGCACTCACCGTTAATCCACTACACCCCACCGCCTACACCCTACACCCCACCCTACACCCCACCGCCTACACCCTACACCCCACCGCCATGCCTAGGCAATCAGCCTGCTGTGCTGTCCAGGATGGACGCTTACTTGTTAATAAACTGCTCCAGCCCCTGCCTCCTCTCCTCGATGAACGACTCCTCGAAGATCCCCTCGTCGCCGCGAAAGGGCAGCTGTCGTTTCAAGGCTTTCCCAGGCAGCGGTGGCACTACAATCTAAACACACCAGGGCGAGCTGGCCGAGTAGCAATGGACAGGCCCCTCTAGTGCCCACTGTACAATGGGCCCCACTCCTACCCCATTCATTGGCTCCCCTGCCATGGCAGCCCACAGCAGCCTGCCCAAGGGGCTGGCCCAGGCCCACGCTGCTTAGAGCGGGGCTGTACGGGGAAGGGTCAGTGCCGCAGGTCTGCATGCAGAGGCCCCACCTTACTGTCTCTCTCCAGCTCATTCTTCAGCCACTCGAAGTCGCTGTACCGCCTCCGCACACAAGACTCTTTCAGTTTGAAGATAGGGAGGTTCGTCTGCAAGGGAGGAGAGGGGATTAGTGGGCAGGCTGCTGTAGAAGACAGGCTGCCTTTCCGCTTCCTGCGCAAGGCTGCAGAGCCGCACTCAGAGGCCTGAAGCCGCAGGACACTGCCCAGGCATGCGGGGCAGGCACAGAGCACGCAGCACGCGGTAGTGCAGGAGCACTCACAAGGCTCCCTGGGAGGGGTCTGAAGGGGCAGGAGTTTGCCAGGCTACTCTGGGCAGACAAGTGGGACCCTGCACATGCAGGCGTCCTTGGCACGCCAGGAGTGGTGCGCTCCGATGCATGGGCCCTTTCGCAGGCAGGGCCACGGCCTGTGGCCATTCCCCATGTGCAATCTGTAACCCCAAGAGCAGCCCAGGCTGAACGTACTCCACGCAGCAGGACAGAGGGAGATGCGCTGCCACAGACCTCAGCCCCACACAGAACCTTGCTGGAGAGGCGGAGGGAGAAGATTGAGCGCTGACGCCGTCCAAGCAACAGCCGGCTCCCCAAACAGCCGCTGCAACCTGCCCCGTTGCCAGGAAGGTGTTTGCATGTCTGGCCTGTGTCGCTAGGCTCTACCCAGGAGCTGCTGGGAATTCTCCCAAAGCTGCATTGACCCTGAAGTCTGAGCTCTCCTCTGGTGATTAACTCCACCTTCCCAATGCCGTCTCATCCTGGGGTACAGAACTTTAAGGGAGAGAACAAGCTCCTGGTTGAGCCTTTTACTGACCAGATACTCCTTCGGCTGTGTCTAGACTGGCCAGTTTTTCCGGAAAATCAGCTGCTTTTCCGGAAAAACTTGCCAGCTGTCTACACTAGCCACTTGAATTTCCGCAAAAGCACTGACTTCCTACTGTAAGAAATCAGTGCTTCTTACGGAAATACAATTCTGCTCCCGTTCAGGCAAAAGTCCCTTTTGTGCAAAGCTTTTGCGCAAAAAGGCCAGTGTAGACAGCTCAGATTTGTTTTGCACAAAAAAGCCCCGATCGCGAAAATGGCAATCGGGGCTTTTTTACAGAAAAGTGCGGCTAGATTGCGGAAAAGCGTCCGTGCCAAAAAGTGCTTTTGCGGAAAGTCGTCCCTGCCATTCTAGACACTCTGTTCCGAAAATGCTTTTAACGGAAAACTTTTCCATTAAAAGCATTTCCGGAAAATCATGCCAGTCTAGACGCAGCCCTTCATGTTTAACCGATTGCTGGTATATTTAAATAAGGCTTCCCAGCGCTGCAGATGAGTTTGCAGGCAGTACCTCTGCAAGGACCAAGGGTGGCACCAGCAGGGGCTAGAACTGCAGAAAGCACACTCTGGACTAGAGAGATTGCATCCTGTCCCCTAGAAGCCACCTCTGGCGGGCAGCAGACCCAACAATAACCATGTTCGGAGAAGTGGGGAGTATCAACATCCAACCCTGAGATGGAGAGTCAGTCACGGGGAGGGGGAGGCAAACAGTAACGTCAGATAACGAGGACAGGCGGTGTCCTCCGAGGGGCAGGGGCTGTATCCTCTATGGTTTGAAAAGCTCCTCTTGCACTGAACGAAGCACAAGATACTCCCCTCTCCTGTGGGACCAGCAGCTTCAGGGGCAGCTCGGAGCATCTCAGTCCAACTATTACACAGCAGCACGGCCCAAGGAGCTGACCATTAGCGAGAGACAGGAAAGGGGTGCAGGCTACACACCGGTCTGGCTACACAGTCTGCTCGGCACGGCCTCCAGGACAGCACTACCTGTCTGGAGAGGCACATCCTGGTTCAGGCCTAGAGTGCATCCAGCGGCGGTAGATAACCAGACTGGCCAGAACACTAGAAGCACTCAGCTCCCAGTCCCCCAGGAAGGCTGTTAAGTAGCAGCTAGCCAAGACACAAGGGTCCCTCTCCTAAATACAGTTCTCCTCTCCCTCCCACTGGCGTGAATGTCCCGAGACCGAGCGGAGCACGAGGGGTCAGTGGTACCCTCCTTTGCACTTGGACTGGTTGTTGCCAGCAGAATCCACCCGAGTGGGACAGAGGCTGTGTCCCACAACTTGGATCCAAGCAGGATCTGATGCTCCACCACCACCCGTCTCACTCCCATTTACAGGAGACTGCAACAGGCTTATGCATCATGGCGGTGAAGAGACAACGGCTTCCTCTTGAGATCCAGCAGAGGAGTGTGGATTTATCACCTTCTCTGCAGGCTGGAGAGGAACCCTCCGAGATGGGCAGGGGTTCCCCCTCAGGGTGGGGCACTGCTCTGTCCTCCTGAGCGCACACTGGGCTTTCTACAGCATTGCAGGCTTGGAGGCAAGGATGAGACCAGATCCTCCACCTCCAGCTGCGCTCAAGTCAGAAACCAGCCCTGCCGGCAGCGGTCAAGCGGGGTTCCCTGGACAGGCCTTGGCCGTAGGCGCTGACCTGGGAGTTGTCCGCAGCTCAACATGCAGCCACAGGCTCACAGGACGGAGGCCCGTGCAAACCCACAAAGCGGTGGAATGGCCCAGGCCTTTGGGCGCGTCTCCAGGCGGGCAGAGCCGGGCCGGCAGGGCTGCAGGGAGCCGGGCCAGAGCAGCGCGGTCGGGGGGAGCTCAGGATCCCGCCACCCGCGCCCAGAGCCGGGCAGGGGCCACGCTGCGGTTTGTAGCCTGCGCCCCGCCCGCGATAACAGCCCTGCAGGCCGGGACCGAGCGCCTGGCGCCTCCCGCAGGGCCCCGGGGCAACAGCAGGCCGGGGGGGGCAACAGCAGAGCCGGGGGGGGGGGGCAGCGAGCCGCCCCCCCCCCCCGGGCCCCCCCCCCGCGAGCCGGGCCCCCCCCGCCGCGGCCCCCCCCCCCCCCCCGGGCCTGACCCGCCGCGAGCCGCCCCCCCCCGGGCCTGACCCGCCGCGAGCCGCCCCCCCCCGGGCCTGACCCGCATGCGGAGCTCGTAGCTGGTGTAGCGCGCCCGGCCCACGCCCACGGTCTGCGGGTTGAAGATGTCGATCTCCAGGAAGTTGCTGGGCGGCCCGTACGCGTCCGTCAGGTCCTGCGGCTTGGAGTTCAGGCGCCGGGTGTCCGCCACCGCCGCCTCCGACATGGTGGAGCGAGCGAGCCCCGCCCGGCGCCGCCGCAATACGTAGGGCCCGCACCGCCCCGCCCCGCCCCGCGCCAGCCCCGCCCGCAGCGCCCCGCGCTAGCCCCGCCCCTCCCGCGCCAGCCCCGCCCCGCCCGCACTAACCCCGCCCCGCGCCAGCCCCGCCCGCAGCGCCCCGCGCTAACCCCGCCCCGCGCCAGCCCCGCCCGCAGCGCCCCGCGCTAGCCCCGCCCCGCCCGCACTAACCCCGCCCCGCACAGCGCCCCCCCGCCGCGCAGCCCCGCCCCCCCGCGCCAGCCCCGCCCCGCCCGCACTAACCCCGCCCCGCGCCAGCCCCGCCCGCAGCGCCCCGCGCCAGCCCCGCCCCGCTCGCACTAACCCCGCCCCGCGCCAGCCCCGCCCGCAGCGCCCCGCCCCGCCCGCCCCGCCCCGCCCGCACTAACCCCGCCCCGCGCCAGCCCCGCCCGCAGCGCCCCGCGCTAGCCCCGCCCCGCCCGCCCCGCCCCCGCCCCGCCCCGCCCCCGCGCCAGCCCCGCCCGCAGCGCCCCGCGCCAGCCCCGCCCCGCCCGCACTAACCCCGCCCCGCGCCAGCCCCGCCCCGCCCGCACTAACCCCGCCCCGCGCCAGCCCCGCCCGCAGCGCCCCGCGCTAACCCCGCCCCGCGCCAGCCCCGCCCGCAGCGCCCCGCGCTAACCCCAACCCCCTCTCGCTCCGCAATGCCCTGCTGCACATGGCCTCGCACCCTGCCTTGCTTGCCCACCAGGTACCAAGCCTTGCTGCCCAGCACTGCTCCACCCTGGAACGGGCAGCAAACGGGCCAGAGTGATCGCTGTGGCAAGGAACGTCTCCCCCAAAGGGTTGGGGAGAGCCCCCCAAAACCCAGACAGGTCTAAGCCCACCCCCCATCCAGGGCCAAGACCCCCACATAAGGGGACTCAGGACTGCCCACCCCATAACAAGTCTCCATACATGGTACATGGGACCAAGACCACCTTCACCCCAGGAGACCCCCCCCCCCGACCACAGGGCCGAGGAGTCCTGTGGCACCTTATAGGCTAACGGAAGTGTTGGAGCACAAGCTTTCGTGGGCAAAGACCCACCTCGTCGGATGCATCTGATGCAGTGGGTCTTATGCTCCGACGCTTCCGTTAGTCGATAAGGTGCCCCAGGACTCCTCGGCGCTTTTGCAGATTCAGACTAACACGGCTCCCCCTCTGATACCAGACCGTAGGGACACTGGAACAATGTGTATGGGGGGGAGGGTGCTGAGAGCCACTGGACCAAACTGTAAACCCTGAATAATAATGGAAACCACTTCCAGCCAGGGTGGATGCACCTTTAATGCCAGCAATGGGAATGTAGTAACATGAAGGCCTAAAAAACATAAGTCCATGCAGCACAAGCCCGGTCTGAGGCCTTGCTAACAATGGACAAACCATGGCGAACATAAAGCAAAGCTACGCTGTGGGCAAGAGGCAGGCCACTGCTCACAGAACTTGGCAGGAACAGGGCTGAGCGTGCGAAACTCATTGGTAATAAGCCCAGGCACAGAACAATAACTGGTACTGTTACGCTTATGAGAAGCACATGGGAAAAGGCAGCACACTGTGTTTATTGAGACTACAGTAGAGAAACAGAATATGCTTTACACATATACGCACACACCTGCAGATGGTGCATAGTTACCAGTCCGCAGTGCCGGACTGAGCCATACTTGCGCCCCCGGCAGCAGGCACACGGCGCACACGTGGCCCGGGCACATGGTGCCCCTTACAACTTCAATCAGGCGCACCCCCCGCATAGGATGGCACCCTGGCTAGCCCTCCCCCCTTAATCTGGCCCTGCCAGTCCATGGTGGCTAAGTCAGTCTTACTGGCCAGGTCAGGCTGACTGAGCGAGGAGTCAGGGTTTCTCTGAGGCTTGGCTTGTGGGACTGAACTCAGAGTCCCATGGCAAGAGCGCCCTTCTTATCCATGTCAGTTCCCATTGGGTTCTGCAGGTTTTACAGTGTCATGCTGCCATCATCCACCCTTAGGGGGTATTCATTTGTGTTGCTTTGATGGTGGCTTTTCTTTCGATGGCGGTAAACCTCATTTCACGAGGAAGAACGCCTTCTTTCGCAAGTTCCTCTTTAGAAAGAAGGCGTTCTTCAATGTAAATAGGGCTTCTTCGAAAGAGAGCATCCAGACTCACTGGATGCTTTCTTTCGAAAAAGCAAGCCGCTTTTTCGAAAGTTCAACGTGCAGTCTAGACGCTCTCTTTCGAAAGAGGCTTGCAGTCTAGACATAGCCCAAGAGAGCAAGTCTCAGGCTAAGTCTGTGGCCTGACAACGCGAGATCTGTAATTAGACGCTGCCTTCGCCTCTCGCCTCCATACGGAGATAAGGATCGAACGCTGACTCTGGCAGGGACCTTGGGATAAGGAGCATCTGGGTGGAACTAAATAACTGTTAGCCATTGGTGTCTGGAATGGGAAGGAGACGAATTGTTATTGTTATTATATCTAATGGACAGTATAGAAACTGCTTCACAATTGCTTGTATTCGAAGATCTGTCTCGGGGGGGGGTGCTTCCCCCCATCCGAACCAGTTTTTCCCTTGCTGCAGCTCGTAATAAAACTGCCTCTGGCTACTTGTTGCTACAAACTCAGAGTGAGGACGATGTTTTCTTCCACAGCACCTACTCCTCACAGACACAGACTCAGGTTCAGGAAAGGGTCTAAAATGACAGCATGATGGATAGAGATGATCTTATCAGACCACAAGGTGCAGGGTGATGAGTGGTATCTAAGTGGTGTGAGAGGGTGGCAACCTGTCACGTCAGCAGTGAGGTGTGATTTGTTGTACCTGTATATAAGGTGGTGTCTTGGGTGAGGGGGGCAGCTTTGATGATCTAGGGCCGTGGGCACCAACCCATTGATCGTGATCGACTGGGTGATCGGGAAGCCCCAACCAGTTGATCGCGAGGTGTTTTGGACCCCCCCGATTTCCTCCCACCCTGGAGAAGCCCCACGACCTACCTCAAGCGACAATGGAGATAGTGCTGTCTTCCTGCGGGGTAGACGGAAGTCCAGCAGCTGCGCGCCACTTCCGGGGTTTGAGGAAGTGCGCAGGCTGCCCCCCTCCCTCTAACAGCCGGCACTGTACCACAAAGCAGGTCTGTGGCGCGTCAGGGACTCTCTGCACGGGGGGGGAGGGAGGTAGGAATCCCCAGAGAAGGCATGCGCCAGGGCTTCCCTTCTCCGCAAGGGGGGCGGGGTTAGAAGTCCTGTGAAGAGGGCAGGGAGAACAGAGGGCGGGGCTTCAAGGAGGAAGTTACTCTAATTGTAAGCTCAAGTGTAAAATTGTAAAACAGTAAAAGTTCATGTTACTGTAAGCTGGAGTAACAATTGTTGGTGGAAACTAGGTCATAGCATTTTCAGTAATGAATTTATAAACAGGTGCAAGAAACCAGACAGAGACACTAAATTAATCCAAATGGAAAAGACCACATTGAGAGAATTAAAGAACAATGTTGAAATCTAGCTTGGTGTAATGAGGTGTGCGTAGGCTTGCACTGGGCTGGAAGGGGTTAATACCCTGTGGGTGGAAGAAGTCCTGTCCCCCCATACTGGCCATGAGGGACAACTCAGCTCAGTTTGGGCTGCATGGGGATGGACCTACAGCAGGAGTCCTAGCACTGGACCAGCCCCAGAGCCTGGCAGTGGGAATGGATGAACCAGGACGCTGGAATGTAGGGATACAACATCCTGTGTAATTGGTTAACCAGTTGAAGTAAATTTTACATTTATGTTTAACTGGTTAACCAATAAACGAGGGCTGCTTTCTCTGGTCTGGTGCACCTTCTCCCCCCCCCCCCCCCCCAATGGCTGAGTTGGAGGGGCTTGCTGCAGGTAAGGTCTGCTCCTGCCTGGCTGGAACAGCCCCTGCCTGCACTGTGCCTGGGTCTGCAGCAGACAAGGGCTGCTCTGGATGCTTGGAGCAGACTCTGTTTGTGGCTGGAGCAGCCCTTTGCCTGCAGTGGGTGGGGGAGCTGCTCCAGTTCCTACAGGCGGACTGGAACTGGTAAGTATCACCTGTTCACTTTCCACATCCCTACTGGAATGAGCCTCCAGACAAGGTGGAGCTCTGGGACTGACTTGGAGCAGGCGGACCCTGCCGTCCCCTCGATTGTGCTGCTTTGAGAGATGGTAGAAAGTGACCTGGGAGGATGGTGAGTGGTATCTCCCACTCGAGTGAGCTCAGTGCTTTGGTGGGATTCCCTGCTGAGCTGGTGGTGGATCACTCCATCGCTCTTGGTGCTTGGTGGAGTTGAGCAGGCCTGGGCCCTTACAGGTACCCTCTCTGTTCCCAACACTATTCTTTGGTGGGTTAGAAGCTATTGTCCAGGATGAAGTATTAGATTACTGATTTTTGGGGGGACACTATATTGGATGGTCTCTTCTGAATGTGCTTTTCCATGTCAGTTTTAGGGTTATAGCTCTCCTTGCACCTTTCTGACATGAGTGGCCCTGCCTCCTGTACCTTGCTTTGCATGGATAGCACCTATAAATCTAAGACAGATGATCGCCAAGGGGCTGTAATACCAGATGCTGTGCCGGAGAGGGCAACATATGTGACAGTATTACCAATAGTGATAGAAATGTAGCCGTGTTAGTCTGGTGTAGCTGAAACAAAACACAGGACAATGTAGCACTTTAAAGACTAACAAGATGTTTTATTAGATGATGAGCTTCTGTGGGCCAGACCCACTTCCTCAGATCAAATAGTGGAAGAAAATTGTCACAACCATATATATCAGTGGTCCCCAACATGGTGCCCGCAGGCGCCATGGCGCCCGCCAAGTGCTCGGGGCTGGCCTGGCCCCGGGCACGTGGTGCATGCATGGTGCCGGAACCGGCCTGGGCGCATGGTAAGCGCCGGCCCCGGGAGCGCCGCGAATTGGCCGCTTGCGCCCTGGGCGTGCGGCGCTTGGGGGGGGAGCGCCGGCCTCGGGCGCGCGGTATTTGGAGGGGGCGCCGGCCCCGGGCACGCGGCGCTTGGGGGGGGCACCAGCCCCGGGGGCGCGGCGCTTTGGAGGGGGCGCCAGCCCCCGGCGCTTGGGGGGAGCACCGGCCCTGGGAGCGTGGCGCTTGCTGGGGGCCCCTGCCCCCGAGGCTATGGGGAGGCCCCGCCCTCGAGCACACGGCTATGGGGGGGGGGCCTGCCCCCAGGTGTGCATGTATCCCCGCCCCCTGGCGCCCAGCAGCCAAACGGCCACGCCCCCTGGCGCCCAGCAGCCTCTAAAGGTTGGGGACCACTGATATATACTAAAGGATACAATTAAAAAAATGAACACATATGAAAAGGACAAATAAAATTTCAGAACAGAAGGGGGATGGGGCGGGGGAGGTAAACGACTGTGAGCAGACTCACACAAAGGCTCATTTAACTGCACATCTACTAATGTGATCTATGCCATTAAATGCCAGCAATGCCCCACTGCCACGTATATTGGTCAAACTGGACAGTCTCTATGGGAAAGAATTAATGGACCCAAATCAGATATCCAAGAAGGCAATACACAAAAACCTGTTGGAGAACACTTTAATCTGCCTGGAGACTCATTAATGGATCTCCAAGTCACTGTTTTGTTTCAGGGCAATTCCACAAGCCACATACACAGAGAAGGGTTGGAACTTAACTTCATTCACAAGTTTAATTCGTATGTAAATGGTATGAACCACGATATTATTGGTTGGCTAATGACTCAACCAACCTAACAATGGAGGTGCTAATTGTTCTTATCAGCCTCTTGTAACTATTTGAACTATCTACTCACTGTCTCTTTTTTCCTCCCCTCCTTTTTTCCCTTCTCTCTCTCCCCCCCCCCAAGCCCTTCCCTTATTTATTCTTGGATCTGGACTTCCAGCACTCCTGTCATCTGAAGAAGTGGGTTGTGCCCACAAAAGCTCATGGTACGATCTACGTGTTTTGTTAGTCTTTAAGGTGTTACTAGACTTTACTTTCTAAGAGACAATGAAGCAGGAAAGGAGAGAGCCTTGGGGGTTATAGTCAGTATAGTTCAGCAAGGGCTGCCTTACAATAGCCAGACATGAGGAACAACAAAGTAAATGAACATTTCATGTGGTGTGGCCCACAGAGTTAGTGCGGCCCACAGAGTTAGTGCAGGCAGATGAATCAGCCTCTAGCTGTTAGGGACCACTGGATGACAAGGGCAGGGTGCTAGCACATTTCCTGGGTCCACATGAGGGGAGCAAAGTTTTTTTCCCTATTACAGACTAACTCGGCTACCCCCTAAAGCTTTCAATACTACATAGTGTTGCTCCCTTTTGACCTGAGCTACTACCGTGCTCGCATTTCTGGGCCATGGAAATGGCCCATTTGGAAGCAAACATTGGTGGAATTTGGTATTTTTCTTTGGTGTGATTTTGTTTACTTACACGGAGTAGACAGTCTACTGCTACTTCAAATACAAGGGGAACCAAGAACAAAAGAAACATTTTCTTAGTTTACAACCACAAACCTTTAGCCAATAGTTCCTAAAGCTTTCTAGCTTCTCCCAGGGTCATGCTGTGCTTAAGCCTACTGCTTGGCTTTCTCGATTTGCAAGACTGCCTTTCCTGCTGTGGTGGGGGAAAGACAAAATGCACAACTGGAGAACACACAAGCAGTGAGTTAAATGGGCCCATGGTGCTGGGCTCCTGCTCTGTTAAAGTTTTTAGGATTTCATCTCTCACACGGCCCTCCTACTGCCCCCACAAACTCTCCCCCATGCATCCCCTGTCCACACCTGACCAATTTAAAATGCTCCTGGAAACCCTACCACTAGCAGTGCAGGGGGTACATACAAAACACTGGCTCATCCCGGCAGCGCTGGAGATGTGTGTGTCTCCATGCGCTGCTCCTAGGACTAGGAAGCAGTACAGGGAGACGCTTCCTCCGCACCCCCATCCACCCTGGGGCACAGTAGGGACGTGTTGGCACCAGTGTGGAGCAAGCAGCAGGAAGCCACTCTAACCCGCTGCCCTTCAGGTGGTTGCAGTGTGGTCCAGGAGCAGCAGGGGGGATGGGGAATGCCCAAGGAAGGTGGGGAGTGCATGGAGACCTACAGCCCCCAGGACGGCTGCCACAGGGGGTGTCCTAGGTCAGTGCAGCACCCCCACCCTCACCCCCACCCGCCTTCAAGACCTTTTACCCTCCCCCCCTTCTGCCTCCAAACTCTTGCACCCTCTGGTGTCCCCAAACTCCCCCCCGCCTCCTGCATGCCCACTGCACCCCCAGCCACAGCTAAACTACCTCCCCGAGCCTTGGGCGGGCGGGCGGGCTCTGGGCACTCTGCCCCCCCGGAACGCCTGCAAACCTGCTGCCCCTGCCCCGCTCGCCCCCCCTCGGGCCTCAGCGGGCTCGCTGGAAGGGCTCGGCTGCACCCCGCAGCGCGCGTGCGAGCGCCGGGCCGTGCTCTGCGCCCCAGCAGGGCGGGGGAGGCCCCAGCCAGCACGAAGCAGGGTTGGGGGGGGGGGGGCTGGCGCGAGCGGACGCTGCTGTACTCGGCTGGCCCAATCAGGGACGTGGCGTGGGACGGGACACGTGGGCCTGGCTCTGGGGGAGGGGTGCTGCTTGGCGTTCGGCTTGTTATGTAAGGGCACCGCCGCAGGCTGCTGTCGCGGGGCCTGTCGGGAATCGTAGTTCCCCGGGCGTCCCGTCTGCCACGCAGCCGTTCTGCTCCCGGCCACGCTCCAGCGCACGCGCGGGCTGACGGGAAACGGAGTCCCCGGGCCGACCCGGCTCGCCGGGAGCGGCGCTCGCGGGCGGCTGCCGGACTCGGCCTCCCAGCATGCCCCGCGCGCGCAGGCGCAGTGCCTCCGGAGCGCTGGTAAACAGAGCCGTGAGGCCGCGGCGGCTCAGGCCGCGACAAAGGGGCGACGCGGGGCGGCGTGTGGTGCGCGGCGGCCGCCGCCGAGGCGGGATGCGGGCCCCGGCGCGGCGCTGAGGCGGCGGCCCATGGCGGCGGCGGAGCCGGGCCCCGGCCCGGACATCGACCCGGACTTCGAGCCGCAGAGCCGGCCGCGCTCCTGCACCTGGCCCCTGCCCCGGCCCGAGCAGGAGCCGGCGGGGCCCGGGCGGGCCGAGGGGGCGCGGGGGCCCGGCGCGGCGCGCAAGGGCGGCTCCCGGCGCAACGCCTGGGGGAACCAGTCGTACGCCGAGCTCATCAGCCAGGCCATCGAGAGCGCCCCCGAGCAGCGCCTCACGCTGGCGCAGATCTACGAGTGGATGGTGCGCTGCGTGCCCTACTTCAAGGACAAGGGCGACAGCAACAGCTCGGCCGGCTGGAAGGTGAGGGCCCCCTCCCGGCCCCCGCCCCCCCGGCCCCCGCCCCGCCCCCGGCCCCCGGCGCGTCCTGGCCCGGCCCCCGCCCCCCCGGCCCCCTGGCCCGCCCCCCGCCCCCCCCCGGCCCCCGAGCGCGCCCCGCCCCGGCCCCCCGGCGCGTCCTGCCCCCCGCCCGCGCCCCCCCCGCCCC
This sequence comes from Pelodiscus sinensis, assembly GCF_052426305.1. Classification (NCBI taxonomy): domain Eukaryota; kingdom Metazoa; phylum Chordata; order Testudines; family Trionychidae; genus Pelodiscus; species Pelodiscus sinensis. The sequence continues at coordinate 1,179,041 of NC_143064.1, read as the reverse complement.
CCCGAGCGCGCCCCGCCCCGCCCCCCCGGCCCCCGAGCGCGCCCCCCCCGGCCCCCTGCCCCGCCCCGGCCCCCGCCCCTTGCCCCCCCGGCCCCCGAGCGCCCCCGCCCCGCCTGACCCCGAGCGCCCCCCGGCCCCCGAGCGGCCCCCTGCCCCCCCTGCCCCCCCGGCCCCCGGCGCGTCCTGCCCCCCCCCAGCGCGCCCTGCCCCCCCCCCCAGCGCGCCCTGCCCCCGCCCTGCCCCGCAGCCCCCGGCGCGCCCTGCCCTCGCCCTGCCCCGCAGCCCCCGGCGTGTCCTGCACCCTAGCGCGCTCTGCCCCGCCGGCTGGGCACTCTGCCTCGCTTCCCTGGCATGCCCTGCCATGCCCCGCTGGATGGGCGTCCGCCGCTCTGCCGGGAGCCCCCGGGGAGCTAAAGGTCGGCGCCAGCCGCCCCGCCTCCCCTGGGCGAGCGCATCCTCAGACAGAAGCGTGGCGCTGCGTGTACCAACACCCCTCCACACGCGCATCCCGGCTAGGATAGCCTGCACGCACTTCCCCAGCCGTGCGGCTTCTTTTGCCGCTTGTATTCCTCAAACCTCCCCTTCGTATCTGCGGTATTTGTGCAGGGCTTTTGTAGTCTGCTGGGAGACCTTGGGTAAATCACTGACCTCCCTGTCTCTCCGTTTCCCCCGTTTGTAAACTTGAAATTGTGTTACTGAACTTTATAAAGTGCCTTGCTCTGCAGACAAAAAGTGCTAATAAGAACTTGATATTTTTCTTCTTATTTGTTACAAGTCTAGAAATCAGGCAGCTAGCTATTTTGGTTCCTTTTACCATCAGTCTTGTCATTCTTCTCTGTGCTGGATCAGCCTGTTGCTTCTTGTCAGTATTTAGAGTATAAATGCTTTAGTGTAGGGATCCTCTACTGTGTATATACAGTTTAATAAAAGGGACCCCAATTCTGATGGGGGCCAGCAAGGGCTCCTGTAATACAAATCACTTTGTCATAGCATTTGGCTGGATGTGGTTTTGATGGCTTTGTGAAGATGGTACAGTTTGTGTGGGTCTCCGTTGAATGCACCAGATTGCTTTTGGACTCCACCAGAAGGCTTTGTGAAGGAGATGGGGACTGGCCTTTGTGCCCATCTCTGATCCAGCTGGTTTCTGCATTTTCAAGAAAGGCTGCTCTTTGCTCCCTTTGTGTTCTGAAAGATGTCCAGGAAAAGAGTTGGCTTGTTAAGCGACTTTTTTGCTCCACTACTGTGTAAGATGAAGCATCATTAGAATTGCTTTTAAATACAAGGCTGCAGTTCTTTGTCTCCCAGCTTCTCTGAAGCTCAGTATGAATAACTTATAACACATATTCCTGGCTTTCAAGAATTTCTCCCTTTAGAAATGGTGCTGATTCATGGATATGCCTGTATAGTGATGAGTTTCGTGACCTAGACAAAAGTAAAAGGACATTGTTTAAAAAAACCTCATATTGCTTTGGAAATAGAAAAGGCGGATACTTAAGTAACACAAAGTATTGGGAATCTATAGGTATCAGGCTGGTCTTCTGTGCTAGTGTGTTCAGACTAATACATTCCAATGAGGAACTGATATCGGAGGGATAATCTTGGTAAACTTTGTGCAGAGCTACTTCTGTTGTTTTAGTGCTGGGGTCCCAGACTGCACTTGAGGTGTTAACTTGTTGCATGTATCACCTTTCCCTGACAATTAATTTCAGAATAGGGTATCTTTTTGCTGGTATTGTGTTTATGGTTTCTTTCAAATTGGCATTTTCTGTAGTTGTATTTATCACTTTAATATTGCTCTAGTATTCAAAGGCCTAGTTAGGATTATGGCTTCTTATGTCAGATGCTGTACAAACATAGTGACTGTCTGTTCCCAAAATACTATGGTTTCAAGACAAAACATGGACCTATGGAGGGCAGTGAGATATAACATGAGCAAAGCGAATGTGGGGATGAGGCTCTCATCTCTGCCCTAGGACCGCAGATCTAAAACAATACTGTACCCACCCTCAAAGTCCAACAAAACTTGCCATGATAGACACACTAGGAATAAGGGAACCTGTGAGAATTTTGCCATGGTGCGAGCCAGTCAGTGCTGCCCTTAATAAATGTGCTTGCCTACACTGGGGATAGGCATCTTCAAAATACGGAGAGAGATAGGAGTCCTATTGCATAACAGATGCTGCTCCCACTGGCTGTGACTAGCAGCCAATGAGAGCGAAGGGGAGAGGTTGTGCCTGCAAGCCCCTGTTGATTAAAGCCCAGTGGCTTTAATCTGTATTAGTTACATTTACAGATACTTGTAGGAGCCTGCACATACCACTGCTCTGCACAGAAAGAGTTTGTCCCTTTTCCACCTGTGTGCCAGCCAGCTGACTGAAGATCTTTTGAGAGGGCAAGTAATCAGATTATAGTTCAGCTACTCTTCTGTTGGTTTTTTTTTTAAAATACTAGCTGAATCCTGTTAGTCAGCAGTTGTCTTGAACCGTTTACTAGAATGTGTTGCTTTACAACAGCTGTAAATACCTATTTTCCAGTAGGTCTGCTTGTCTCACCTGAAGGGAATTCTACCAGGCCCCCATGTTAGAGGTAGGCTGTCCCCTGTGCTGCAGTGGTTCATCTGTGATTATTTTGGAAAACAAGTTAGTAATGTTGGATCAGTGTTCTCTGTGCTGTCTGTTGGGGAATGTCTGTCTCTAATCTCTAGGCCATGACCAGCAAGATCTCAGAAGGAACTGAGTCCCAATAGTGAGGTTCTTTTCTTGACCTTTGACTAATTGCAAAAGAGACGGGCCTGTGTTGTGAAGTCTTTGGCCCACTGCGTCAAACTCTACATCAAACATATCAGACTGGTTGGCGGGATGAGCTGGCATAGGCACTCCAACCCCCTGATGAGTCTGAGCCTCTGCACCCCGTCGGGTGGCTGGAGCATGAGTTCCTGCTTGCTGATGTGGAGGGAAGCAGTGGGGAGCTGGTACTAAAGTCCCTGTGTGGCTGGCTCTGCCTGGCGGGGGAAGAAGTGGTTCTGGGTGCTGCCGTTCTTCCCAGGACTCTGTTGGAGGAATGGAAGCTCAGAGGCTTGCAGACACAACCCCCCGCCCCCCCCTTCGCTCTCATTGGCTGGAAATCACAGCCAGTGAGGGCAGCACGGGGTGGCATTGAGCTACCTGTGACCCCCCTCTCTAGGAGCTATGCCAGGTAAGTGCCTCAATCCCCTGCCTCCTCCTGGTCACGCAGAGCCCACACCCCCAGTTCCCTCCTGCATTCTGCCTCCTGTCCCTACCCCATTCCTGTACCCATCTCCTGGTCAGACCCCTCCACTCTCTCTTGCACAAACCTCCTATCCACACTCCCATCCCCAGTCTGCTCCCTGGCACCCCCTCCTGCACAGTGAACCCACTCTAGAGCCTGAGGGGTCCCACAAAATCTGCTAGCCCCGGGTCCCCATAAGAGTGCATCTGGCCTTAGATAGGGATATGAATGACTAGTTGACTATCTGATGAGCAGATGCTTATCGGGTAGTTGACACACTAGTTGACTAGTCGCTCCCTTCCCCTCCCCCCCTCCCCCACCGCTGCCTCCAACAGAAAGACGCAGCAAGGGAGGAAGTAGGAGGTGCTTCAAAGTGGCAGTGCCATGTGGAGCCTGGGGCCAGACCTTGGGCTTCATGCGGCACTGTCACTTTGAAAGGCCATGTGGAGTCCAGGCCTAGCTGACTCCCCCGCGGACCCCAGGCTCCATGTGGTGCTGCCACTTTGAAAAGCCACAGGGAGCACAGGGCCAGCGGAGGACTGCTTGAGTCCCCTGCTGGCCCTGTGCTTCCTGCAGCGCTTTCACCTTTGAAGTGTAGCAAAAGCCCTTATCGACTAATTGAATAATCGATGCAATTTGCGTAGCTGATTTAATCTAAGTTTAACATCCCTAGCCTTGGGGAGAAGCCCTGAGCCTCAGGCCCCTCCCCATATAGCCTGAGTTGCATGAGTGTCTCTCCTGGGTTTTTTTTCCCTTCTCACTTGTATGTGGGCCCTGACTGCATGTTCCCCGCCGCTGGTTTATAGTTACTCTATAACTGTATTGAGAGTAGGTTCTAAAAATATTTCCATGTAAAATAACAGGTTCTGGGGAGGTTGGAGAGTTTAATGTGAAATAGCAATTTCAGATATTTGTTTTCATATGGTGTTTGACTTAAAGGAAGAGTAGTCAGAATGTGGTAAGGCAGAGACAGGGATCCTTGTGTGACACATGAAGGGAATGGATTGTTCTGATGGGGGAATAAGCAGAGGTCTTTCTGCTGCTCTGTAATTGCTGCTCTTCTCTCAAGCTTATTTGCAGACTTTTAGGTAGTGCTGCTCAGCTTGCAGCCTCGCAGTCTGTAAATCAGTTGATTCAGGATGGCTTTTTGTTTTATGACCTTCAGCAGTGGCAGAACAGGAACTTCTTGGGGGATATTGTGCTTAACCATGATAAAACTTTATCATCTTTCATTGTTAATTCATAATTCCTTCATAGCTTTTCTACTTCAATGTACAATGGTGTGAAATTCTAAATCTTGCAGACTGAGAATGTCAGTGAATTTGAGATTTTGGGGAGCAGAGGTAGTATTCTTTATGCTTTAAAAGGAGAGAGATTAATTTTCTGGATGTGCAGTTTGCTTTTTCTCTGGAACCATCTAATTTTGAAGTTAAGAATTTAACTCCAATTAAAAAGATGGAAATATTTCAGCAGTGTGTTTCTCTCCCTAGACTTCTTTATAATCCCCTCCTTTGCACTTTGCAAGCTGCTCTCTGAGTCGGGATAAATCTTTCTGGCTTTCAGACTACTCGGGGTTAAGGTAGTTGGGTAAAGCTAGGCTTTATTTAGTAGTACTCTAAGCGCCCTTAAGGAAATCCATGCCACATGTCTGAAACGGTTTTAGGGCTGTTTCGTTCCCATGTATGTGGAACTAGGTTGAAGTGCTGGAATAAGCACAGTGCTAATTCTGAGGCAAAAACTTCATTTGTTTCCCTCTAAATGATTTTAAAGTGCCCCTTGGTAGGGATAGACTGCATTCTGAAACAATGTGCCATCTTCGTTAGAGGCAGTTTTTCCCCATCACAGAAATCAAGCCTATCCATGGAGTCTCTTTGTCATCCTTCCTGATGGTGTATAATACTCCCCCCCCCACCCCCCAAAAAAATTAAACAACTCGTGTGTATCTCAGTAGTCATAGGATGGTTGAAGTCACAAAGTTCAACATTCCTTTAACACTCTCCTCCCAAACACCCTCTGATCAGACACTTCAATGTTAACAGTATCTTAAATATTACATTCAAGACCATTACAAAATAAAAATCACTAGGCACTCTGTGTTTGAAACCAGATCTATCTGGAAGGTAAAGTAGATATCTCCTCTACTCCTTAATGACTCCTAGTTCTGCTGTTTGTGATAATTTGGACATACAGGCAGTCCCTGGGTTATGTCAATCTGACTTGCGTCGGATCCCTAGTTACGAACGGGGGGGGGGGGGGCGCAGCTAGTGCGGGGTGCCTCCCCCACTGTCGCCGCCTATGGCGGGGCGGGGGGCACTTCCCTCCAGCAGACCAGGGAGACACGGAGCTAGCGCCCCCCCCTCCCCCAGCAGACCAGGGAGACGCAGAGCGGCTTTTCTCGCCGCGGAGAACGCGGGTGGCGGGACCGCGGCGTGTCTCGGCGGTCCTGCCGCCCGTGTCCTCCGCGGCGAGTCCCCAGCAGCTTGTCAGGTGGACTGCTTAAAGGTTCAGGGGCAGCCCACCATGCAGAATGTCCCAGAGGCATGGTTCAGTGCTTTTTATGGAGAGTTTTGAAATTGTGGAGTTTTGTTCTGAATAGGAACAAAATGTTTGAGAGCCCCTGTTGTTTAACCTTACTAAATAAATAAATACAATTAAAATCAAATAATCAAAAGGTTGGCTAACAAATCTGAAACCTCCTTCAGTAAAATTGCTTTTTAGCAGAAAGCTGGTTCATCCACTTTTTCAAGTAATTCCTGTATGAGAGAGCACATACTTAGAAAAAAATATAAATGAATAAAATAACCGCGTTTTCCTTGTGCTTTTACCTCAGTGCCTAATATGCTGTCAAAATCACAGAATCCATCCATAAGTATATCTGTATGAAAACACACAAGAGAAATGGGCTTTCATTTTTGCATTAAAGTCATGTACATAGTTAATATGATCCTATATAAATTACTTTGCATCATCTCTTTACATTTGATGGATCCCTTTAAAAAAAAAACAGGAAAGAAAGGAAAAAGAAACTACTGGCAATTTGACACCTCGTTATACTTGGAGTTTTAAGGTGACAGTGGGAGAGGCACCCCGCACTATCTGCTTCCCCCAGCAGACCAGGGAGATGTGATGCTAGGGCCCCCTCCCCCCCCCCCCAGCAGACCAGGGAGACGTGGAGCGGCTTTTCTCAGCAGACACCTCAGCTTGAAAATAAAGGACTGAGGGAAGTGAGGTGTGGGAGAATAAAACTGAGCTCTGGAGAAATGTTTGGCTAGAGTTTCCCCTACAAAATGTACCAGTTCCGACTTACATACAAATTCAACTTAAGAACAAACCTACAGTCCCTATCTTGTACGTAACCTGCGGACTGCCTGTATCTCACTTGGAATTGTTTGTTCAATACACCTTACAAATGCATATTTGTGTGTATACTATCTTGGTTAGAAATTAGTTGATTATGGGGCCAGCTAAGTAAATGGGGATGAAGATTTGCTGGGACGCTGTTCATGCCTGTCTAGATTTTAAATTGGCACTCATCTGGTAGTATCTGATCATCTGTTAAGATTGGAGGACAATCTGGAATGGAGATGATCCAATATAAAGTGTACCTATTGCATTATGGTGCATGTCTCTGTCATCATCTGAAGTTGCCTTTGAATATGCAACGGAAAGAAGCAAGCATGTTTCATTCTCCAGAGCAGTGTTCCTCAATCTTCTTGTTACCAGGGTCCAGCTTGCTGCCTTCCTAATCTGCAACCGGGGGACCTTAGGGACTGGTGCCAGTCCATGGATAGATCATTAAGATCCCTGCTCTAGAGTAGGGATGTTAATGGTTAACCAGTTAACTGTTGAGCCTCACCCTTAATGGGTTAGGATTACTGGTTATGGCTAAGTGGTTGGGGGCTGAAACAGCTCCCTCCTGCACGCCCCTCCCCCCATAAGAACATAACATAAGAACGGCCGTACTGGGTCAGACCAAAGGTCCTTCTAGCCCAGTATCCTGTCTACCGACAGTGGCCAGCACCAGGTGCCCCAGAGAGGGTGGACCGAAGACAATGATCAAGCGATTTGTCTCCTGCCATCTCTCTCCAGCCTCTGAAAAACAGAGGCCAAGGACACCATTTTATCCCCTGGCTAATAGCCTTTTATGGACCTAACCTCCATGAAATTATCTAGCTTCTCTTTAAACTCTTTTAGTCCTAGCCTTCACAGCCTCCTCTGGCAAGGAGTTCCACAGGTTGACTACACGCTGTGTGAAGAACTTTCTTTTATTCGATTTAAACCTGCTACCTGTTAATTTCATTTGGTGTCCTCTAGTTCTTCTATTTAGGGAACTAATAAATAACTTTTCTTTATCGGCCCTCTCCACACCACTCACGATTTTATAGACCTCTATCATATTCCCCCCCTCAGTCTCCTCTTTTCTAAACTGAAAGTCCCAGTTGCTTTAACCTCTCCTCATATGGGACCCGTTCCAAACCCCTAATCATTTTAGTTGCCCTTTTCTGAACCCTTTCCAAGGCCAAAATATCTTTTCTGAGGTGAGGAGACCACATCTGTACACTGTATTCAAGATGTGGGCGTACCATAGTTTTATACAGGGGCAGTAAGATATCCTGGGTCTTATTTTCTATCCCTTTCCTAATAATTCCTAGAAACCTATTTGCCTTTTTGTCCGCCGCTGCACACTGCAGAGAACTGTCCATGATAACGCCAAGATCTCTTTCCTGATTTGTCATAGCCAAATTAGCCCCCATCATACTGTACATATAGTTGGGGTTATTTTTCCCAATGTGCATTACTTTACACTTATCCACATTAAATTTCATTTGCCATTTTGCTGCCCAATCGCTGAGTTTGGTGAGATCTTCTTGAGTCCCTCACAGTCTGCTTCTGTCTTGACTATCCTAAACAGTTTGGTATCATCCGCAAACTTTACTACCTCACTGCTTACCCCTTTCTCCAGATCATTTATGAATAAGTTGAAAAGGATTGGTCCCAGGACTGACCCTTGGGGGATACCACTAGTTACCCCTCTCCAATCGGAAAATTTACCATTTATTCCTACCCTTTGTTTCCTGTCTTTTAACCAGTTCGCAATCCAAGAAAGGACCTTCCCTCTTATCCCATGGCTATGTAATTTACACAAGAGCCTTTGGTGAGGGACCTTGTCAAAGGCTTTCTGAAAAGCCAAGTATACTATATATACTGGATCCCCCTTATCCGCATGCTTGTTAACCCCTCCAAAGAACTCTAATAGATTACTAAGACAGGATTTCCCTTTACAGAAACCATGTTGACTTTTGTCCAACAAATTATGTTCTTCTACATGCTTCACAATTTTATTCTTTACTATTGTTTCGACTAATTTGCCCGGTATTGAGGTTAGATTTACCGGTCTGTAATTGCCAGGATTGCCTCTAGAGCCCTTTTTAAATATTGGTGTCATGTTGGCTACCTTCCAGTCATTAGGTACGGAAGCCGATTTAAAGGATAGGTTACAAACCACAGATAATAGCTCAGCAATTTCCCATTTGAGTTCTTTTAGAACCCTTGGATGAATGCCATCCGGTCCCGGAGATTTGTTAACATTAAGTTTTTTTATTTGTTCCAAAACCTCCTCTAATGACACTTCAATCTGGGACAGTTCCTCAGATTCATCACCCACAAAGGATGGTGCAGATTCGGGAATCTCCCCAACGTCCTCAGCCGTGAAGACTGAAGCAAAGAAATCATTTAGTTTCTCCGCAATGGCTTTATCGTCCTTGATTGCTCCTTTTATAGCTCGATCATCTAGGGGACCCACAGGTTTTTTAGCAGGCTTCCTGCTTCAAATGTACTTAAAAAACATTATTTCTTTTTGAGTTTTTGGCTAGCTGTTCCTCAATCTTTTTTTGCTTTTCTTATTACATTTTTACACTTGATTTGACAGTGTTTATATTCCTTTCTATTTATCTCACTAGGATTGGACTTCCAATTCTTAAAAGATGCCTTTTTGTCCCTCACTGCTTCTTTTACATGGCGGTTAAGCCACGGTGACACTGTTTTAGGTCTCTTGCTATGTTTTTTAATTTGGGGTATACATTTAAGTTGGGCCTCTATTATGGTGTCTTTAAAAAGTTTCCATGCAGCTTGCAGGGATTTGGCTCTAGTCACTGTGCCTTTTAATTTCTGTTTAACTAACCTCCTCATTTTTGTGTAATTCCCCTTTTTGAAATTAAATGCCAGGGTGCCACAGGAATGTTGAATGTTATTATATTATGGTCACTATTCCCAAGCGGTCCTGTAACGGTTATTTCTTGGACCTGATCCTGCACTCCACTCAGGACTAAATCGAGAATTGCCTCTCCCCTTGTGGGTTCCTGCACCAGCTGCTCCAAGAAGCAGTCATTCCAGCCATTGAGAAATTTTATCTCCGCTTCTCTTCCTGAGGTGACATGTGCCCAGTCAATATGGGGGTAATTAAAATCCCCCATTATTATAGAGTTCTCTATTTTGGTAGCCTCTCTAATCTCCCTCAGCATTTCAATGTCAGTATTGCTGTCCCGGTCAGGTGGTCGGTAATATATCCCTGTGACGTAGTGGGGGTACTTGCTGGGCTGTGGTGACCTCTGCTGTCTGGAGCAAGACCCAGCAGGGAAAACCTCATTATGCAAAGGTGATGCCAAGCTTGTTGAACCAGACACCCCCATGGAGAGGAACAAAGGAAGGTGGAGGCTTCCCTGGCTGGGGGGCAGGGCTGGAAGAGGGTGAGTTTAGTTGTGGGCTGGGAGCATGGAGGAGACAGCCTAGGGAGAGGGGCTGGAGTTTAGGGGCCCAGTCTCCCCCATCTCAAGGGGGCCTGAGGCATCCTAGCCCAGCTCTGTGACCAGATTCCATCTGTGCTGTGCTGTATCCTGGAGAGGCAATAAACTTCCTCTATTCCACCGGCTGGTGCAGTCTTTGTGCCATTTCGGGGTGCAGGAGACGGGGGACCCCCAACGTGCCGTCACAATCCCTACTGCTAATTTCTTATTATTGGAGCATGGAATTACTATCCATAGCGATTCTGTGGAACGTGTTGATTCATTTAATATTTTTATTTCATTTGATTCTACATTCTTTCACATACAGTGCCACTCCACCACCCACCCGGCCTGCTCTATCCTTTCGATATATTTTATATCCCGGTATGATTGTGTCCCACAGATTTTCCTCATTCCACCAGGTTTCAGTGATGCCTATTATGTCAATCTCCTCCTTTAATACGAGGTACTCCAGTTCACCCATCTTATTAGTCAGACTCCTAGCATTTGTGTAGAAGCACTTTAAAAATTTGCCACTGGTTATTTGTCTACCCTTCCCTGATGCATTGGATTCCTTAGAATGCGGTTGTTTGTCTGCTCTGGCCCATGGTTTGTCCTCTCTTTCTGACTACAGCTTAGAGAATCTGTTAAGCGGATAAACTTAATGTTTGTAATCTTTTGGGACTGAACAGTTAACTAAGCCCCAGTCAATTCACTTGCATAGCTCCACTTACTTACAAAGCCATCTTGGGTAGAACAAGTGAGGCTGACCTGGGACACACAGCGAGTGCCTAGATAAGCTTCAGCAGGCAAACAAAAGAGCCGTGGTGCCTGCCTTGTTAAGATGGTGTATGAACTTGTAGATGGACTGGTTTAAGGCTAGACTAGTGCTCCGGGGGAGAGGGAGCAGCAGATTAGAGATTCCTGCAGGTACTCTCATATGTTCTCTCACATGGTAAAAATAAATATGATTTTTATTCATCAGCCTCAGGAAGATCCCAGTGACCCTCATCTCTTCTTTCTACAATCACACTGTGAAGTAGCTTAGCAACTAGTGCCCTCTTTTGGAGGTGTATGACTTAAGCCAAGGGTGGCAAAGGCCCAGGCCAGCAATGGGCAACCTAGGCTAGCGAGTGGGCAGCCTGAGTGGCCTCCTTCATCTCAATGGGCTGCAAGGGCAGTTGTAACCAATACGGTCTCATGGGATTGGATGCAGGGTGAGCACATGGCTGTTGCAGTCAATGTTGTAAGCAATCAGCACTTCACATGCCCTTGTTTTACGTGCGCATCACTTTAGTAATACTGGTATGAAAAAAATGACCCATGGAAACCAGCGGAATCTGGCAACCTTGTTGCATGAGCAGTCGTGAACAAAATGTCTTGCAGCATGTAGAACCCTGATGCGCTGAATATAGCCCTTGGGCACGGCCCTCCACTGGCCCAAGCTAATAGTACATGTTCTGGTTCATATCACTTAGAGAAGAGCAGTTTTTCCCTTTTTTTAAGGGGAATCTGTTGGTAAGAGGGGGCGGGGGAGCTCTGCATGTACTTTGTGTTCTGACCTTTGGTAACTGATAGCTTCATGGCCCCATGAGGGGGAAACAGGGAAATTCTCCAGGCTCCACCAGTTGAGGCGTAACTGACAAGTGACATGAAACCTGCAAGCTATCTAGCATAAGGAAAGTTGACTTTCCCAGCAGCACTGAGGGGTTATGTGCGGCTACATAAATACTATCCTCATGAAACTCTTGCTGCTGTAAGTGGAGCATTAAATGTGCTATGTGAAGGCTTTTAAACTTAATGTCATATTTTCTTTCCTTTCTTAGAAGTGTAATTTAAGTACGAGTCCTACACATGCTTGCTGGTGGTGGGAACTGGTAATCTTACTCCTTTCTCTGCCACTCAGCTGATTTAGAAGCCTATTAGTCTTTAGCAGGTTAAAGAACATAAGAATGATCATACTGAGTCATAGCAAAGGTTCTTCTAGTCCAGTATCTTGTCTTCTGATAGTGGCCAGTGCCAGGTGCTTCAGAGGAAATGAACAGAACAGGGAATTATCAAGTGATCCAGTCCCTGTCTCACATTCCCATCTTCTGATAAACAGAAGCTAAAGATACCATCTCTTCCCCACGCTGGTTCCTAGCCATTGAGGGATCTATCCTTCATGAGTTTATCTAGTTCTTTTTTGAACCCTGTTATAATCTTGGCCTTTTCAATGTCCTCTGGGAAGGAGTTCCACAGGCTTTGCGTCCCTCAGAGCGGGGAATTTTGTTCCTAACCATTGTGGCTCAGTTTTTGGTGACTATAAGTGAACAATGCTTCGAGTGTCACTTCCTATAAACCCAGTCTCAAACTCCATGGCCTGCAGGCCCTCTATGACTTGAGCAGTTTCAGAATTCAGACTGGATTGTAAAACTCCTCCGGCCATAGATGGTCCGCAAGCCATGAGTTTGAGACCCCCTACTATAAAACATGGGTATTTAAAAGGTTCTAGAAGGAAATTAGCCATGGTTGACATTAGCGCTAGTTTAAGAATTAGTGGGACTGGTTGATTTTTAACATGTATTCTGTGTTAAGTCACTGGAACCTTGCTTCTGGATTTGTTTCCATATGTATTCATATAGTGCTAGCAGTGTGCCAGGTACTGTTAGCAAGTGGGGTTCTCTGCTCCAGCAAGCTTAAAACCTAGATGAGTATCTAAGGCAGGGAGAGAGGGACCAGCTGAAGCCAAGTGACAAGCTCAGTAAAATCCTAGAGCATGGCAAAACTTGTCCCACCTAAGCACTTTTTAAGGGGGGAAATTAAGATGACTAGTCCTTTTAGAAGACATGTCTTGTAGAGGGTGAAAGTCAGGGCAAGGGAGGGTTGGGGGCCAGTAGAATAAGATGCAGAGATGAATGGGAAGATAATGGGGAAAGACAATGAGTGGTTACTTGAAGGGGTAATAGTGTATGTTACGGGTGTTAAATATCAGTTAATTGAGTAGTTGATTTAACCTTGTGAATTCTTATTGGTTACTCAACTATTCTGTAGTCCCCGGGGGTGGGGCTGGCAGGCAGTGCGCTCCAGCCTAGGGATGTTAAAGATGAGTCGACTATCTGATAAGCAAATTCTTATTGGATAGTCAGTTGACTAGTCAATTCTCCCCACCCCACCACCCCCTTTGCTGCCTCTATCAGAGGTAGCAAAGGGGGGAGAGCTGCACAGCGGATCTCCACTCCCCCAGCTGGAGTCCCCAGCTTACCCCGGGCTCCACACTGCAGTGACACACAGCTGATCCCAGAATTAGCTGTATGGCACTGCCCCTTTGAAATGCCGGGGCGGCGTTCAAAGGGGCAGCCACACAGCTGATCCCGGGCTCAGTTGTACAGTACTGCCCCTTTGAAACATTGAGGTGCTTGGAGCCCGGGGTCAGCTGGGGACTCCGTGTGGCATTTCAGTCACCCACTGATCCCAGGCTTTATGTTGTGCTGGGGACTCTTGTGCATTTCAAAGCTGGCATCCACATGCAGCCCAGAGTCAGCCCTGGGCTGCAGGCAGAGTTCTGCATTCCTCCTTTGAAATGTACAAGGGGGCTCTTGTACATTTCAAAGGAGGAATGCAGAACTCTGCCATCGGCTAGTCAAGGAGTCGATGGAAATTCCCTGTCCCAGTCCCTAGGAGGTCCCGCCACTCCGCACTGCTGCCTCTGTAACGGAGTGCAGGTGGGAGCTGGTCCATGAGGGGAGCCAGTTTCAAAACCAACTCCCCTCGTGGACTGTGTATCGCCCCACGCTGCTGCCTCTGATACAGACTCAGCAGTGCAGGGTGGCAGCAGCCTCTGTCCGGGGGATCTGAGCTTCCAGACCCGGCGTGAGCTGGAGCTGAGCTGGGCTGCAGGCCAGCCTGCTAAAAAATGTACTGGTGGGGGGAAGGGGAATGCATGTAGTCTATATGTGGGGGGTGGAGTGGAACTAGATGACAACAGAAAGGTTGGGGAGCCAGGCTGATTAGGGTTCCAGTCTCAAGCATGATTTCATTCATACTTGTTGATAGCTTTACTAATAGTCCTATGTAGAGAGCAACTGGTTAACACAGCCAGGTGTTCAGGTCTGCCTCTTGTCTATAGTGAATTCTGCAGGAAAAACCAGGTGAACTGAACAAGGACAGAAGGGAACATTGATGCTCTGCCTCACATCCATTCTCAGTCCAAGGCAGCACTGGGTGTTCTTTAGGGATGGGTGTTGCATTGCCTGCTCCATATATCACCAGCACAATTATCTCAGAGGATTTTGGTGTCAGTTTTCTCTGTCCCCAGGTGCTTTGCTTTTGGAAAGAAACTTGCTTCTCTGGAAGAACTCTGCAGAGACACTGCTACATAGCAGAAGGAGCTCCCCAATAAGGCTGCTGTTGGGAAGTTGATGTTGATTGTATCAGCTGTCCCCTCCTATCCCATCCAGTCCCAAATGACTTTGGAGTTATTGTGACGGACCGGGCCGGTCTGGGCACAGCTGAGGGCATCTGCTCAGGGCAAATTGCTCAAATTTGGGGCTCCTTACAGCCCCCAGACTGGTGACCTCTCCAAACAGGCCACAAACCAGTCCCACAGAGCGCTTCAGCTGCCTACCTGAAGCCTCATGAGCAAAACCCCTCCGACACCCCAGCAATATCCGTGCCCCAGATGGCCCCAGGCCTCATACACTGGTGGGGTGGGGGGTGTCTTAGAACCCAACCCCACCTACCCCGAACAAGTTCTGTCTGGTTCCAAGAAACCAGCCACAGATCCCTGGTCAATTTACCCTCTGGACCTTACCCACAAATCACACTGAGCCAATCCTTTAGCATCTAACATCTAAAGGTTTATCACTACAATAAAGAAAAGCTTGAGAGTAAGGTTGTTAAAGGATAGTACATTACATGCATCGAATCTCCCAGTCCTCGATGCAGGCTCTAGCAGAGATGTTACAGCTGCTGGCTTAAAAGTCCTTGTTGCGCATCCTAGGTCAGGATGGGTCCACAGTTCTTTCCAGCTCTTCGATCCCTGCATTGCTGCCTCTGGGATGAAGTGCTGAGCTGAGTACCAATATGGAGTCGACCACATGGCCTATTTATCCCTCCTTCCTGGTCTCTTCTTGGCTACAGCAGGTCACCTGGCCCACGGCCTATCCCTGTGTTCCCTGCTGGCAGCCCTCAGGTGTCAGCCCTCATTCTTTAGGTGTGTCCTTGGCCCATTGAGTGCTGTTGTCCCACAGCGCCTCGCTAATTAATATGTCCATAGGCCGGGCTCTGCCCAATGCTCAACCACATGCAGGGAAATATTCAGTATTCACACAGATTACAGATTCCTAACTACACACAGACATTATACAATCACATGAATAGAAGTTTACTGTCTGCTAATCCTATGTACGCTAGTCAACACCCCACATGGCCCCCTTTTATACCATTTTTGGGGCCAACACCCCCACCTATGGGTGCAGCAGTGATCTGTCTGCTTCCCTCAAATTCAGTAATGTGATAGTTATCCATATAGATAGGCACAGGCACATGGCTTGGCTTAAATCAGTTCCCTTCCATGGGTCATCTTCTTCCAACTCCCCATCAGGGTGGGCAGTAATTTTTGATGCGGGGGGAGCACTCCCAAGATCTTAATAGGTAGTCAAGGGCCACACTTTTCTATGGGGGGGTGGGGTGGGATCTGGAGTAGAAGCTGGGTGCAGAAGGAAGCTCGGGGTAAGGGAGTGGGGTACAGGAGAGGATATGGGATCTGAGGGAGTTTGGGTGAAGGAGGGGGCTGCGAGCTGGGGCAGAGGAGTGTAGTGCAGCAGGGGGTACGAGGTTGGGGAAGAGGATTCTGGCCTGAGGAAAGAGATGCGGAGCGGGGGGAGGACATGTCTGGGAGGGAATTGTGACCTGGGGTGGGATGGGGGTGCAAATGGTTTGATTGGTGCCTTAGGGCAGGAGGGGGTGGGGTGCCAGCGGCAGGCTCTGGCCAGAGGTGCTTATCTAAGCAACTCCTGGCCAGCCACCCAGTAGGACCCTCAGGCAGGCTCCCTGCCTGCCAGCAGCCCCAGAACACTCAGTGGCTAGCTCTGGGGCCAAGTGTGTCTTTGTGCTATGTGCGCGGGAGAATGAGTGTGTGCGTGTGTGTGTGTGGGGGCAATTGTGCACTGCTCCTGCCTCCAGCACAATCTCTCTGCTCTGGGTGTGGGGACAGCACAGGACGCCTCCCCCCAGCATGCAGCTCAGAGACACACAGGGAGCAGTCAACTGCTTTGAGCAGCATGGGGCTGCTCCATGCGTGAAGGTCCCAGAGGGACAGGCTGCAGACGGGGTTGAAAAGCTTGATGGACTGGGTCTGGCCTGCTGACTGAATCTTGCCAGCCCTTGCTGTAGAAGACCTGAAAAGACTCCCCCTGCATGCACTGGATGGAATGTCATTAATAGATGGCTGCAGCCTTGTGGACCAACCTGTTGTGCTCATTCTGGGAAGGGACCCTGAGGCTGCGCAGGGGAAATGCTGTGAAGATAACCGAAACCCCCTGCAGCAGAAGCTGCTACTCAACAAGTCTATTGCAGTTTTGTTTTGCAGACCCTCTCGCTGCTAACTTTGTGCCCTTCCATCCCTTGCCACTAAATAAACAAATGTCAAGGGATGGAAGGGCACAAAGTTAGCAGCGAGAGGGTCTGCAAAACAACCTAGGGATGTAGTTTTTCCTAATATCCAACCTAGACCTCCCCCACTGTAACTTGAGCCCATTGCTCCTTGTTCTGCATCCGTCACTACTGAGAACAGCCTCTCTCCATCCTCTCTGGAACCTCCCTTCAGGAAGTTGCAGGCTGCTCTCAAATCCCCCCTCACTCTTCGCTTCTGCAGACTAAACAAGCCCAAATCCCTCAGCCTCTCTTTGTAGGTCATTTTGGTTGTCCTTCACTGGGCCCTCTCCAATGCGTCCACATCCTTTTTGTAGTGGGGGGCTCAGAACTGGATGCAATACTCCAGATGCGGCCTCACCAGAACCGAATAAAGGGGAATAATCACTTCTCTAAATCTGCTGGCAATGCTCCTCCTAATGTACCCTAATATGCCATTAGCCTTCTTGGCTACAAGGGCGCACTGTTGACTCCTATCCAGCTTCTCATCCGCTGTAACCCCCAGGTCCTTTTCTGCAGAACTGCTTCTTAGCCAGTCGGTCCCCAGCCTGTACCAATGCTTGGGATTCTTCCATCCCAGGTGCAGCACTCTGCACTTGTCCCTGTTGAATCTCATCAGATTTCTTTTGGCCCAGTCCTCTAATTTGTCTAGGTCAGTCTGGACCCTATCCCTGCCCTTCAGCATATCTATCTCTCCCCCTAGCTTAGGGTCATCTGCGAACTTACTGAGGGTGCAATCTATCCCCTCATTCAGGTCATTAAGAAAGATGTTGTACAAAACCGGTCCTAGAACAGATCCTTGGGGCACTCCGCTAGAAACCAACTGCCAACTGACATCGAGCTGTTGATCGCTACCCGCTGGGCCCAACAGTCTAGCCAGCTTTCTATCATCTTACAGTCCATTTATCCAATCCATGTTCCCTTAGCTTGCTGGCAAGAATATTGTGGGAGACCGTATCAAAAGCTTTGCTGAAGTCAAGGTGTATCGCATCCACCGACTTTCCCATATTACCTCATCATAGAAGCTAATCAGATTGGTCAGGCACGACTTGCCCTTTGTGAATCCATGTTGACTATTTCTGATCACTTTCCCCTCTTGCAAGTGCTTCAAAATGGATTCCTTGAGGATCCCCTCCAGGATTTTTCCTAATATCCAACCTAGACCTCCCCCACTGACGGGTCTGTAGTTCCCTGGATCGTCCTTCTTCCTTTTTTTAAAGATTTTTTTGTAAAGGTTTGTTTTCCTTAACACAGTGATAGTCTTTTGACAGAGAAGACACATTGGTTTTCCATTTATCTTTTCAAAAGCGAATTCCATCTCCCAAGCAATGTTGAAAACCCTGTGTCCGTACTACAAATGTCTCCTCTTTGTTGACATTTTAATGCTTCTTATCAAAAAGAAAATTGTATACCAGTGTGTTGGGTGTTCAGCTTGAAGCTTCAGGTTGTGTGTTTCTTGGATTGATTTTACTGTAAAAATTTTTCCAAGCCAGACCTCTCCAACCTGTAACAGGTGGGGAGCTGAGTGAGTCAGGCTGGACAGGAGAGGCAAAAAAGACAGGTGCCCAGGAGCCCTGTCTTGGATTTCCAGCAGAGGTGATGTCCACACCTGGGAGTCTGTCACTCTGTGCGGGACGGAGGCCGGGCTGCCTGGAGTGGCACCAGATCCAAGCATGGCCAGTGTGAGCCAGTCAGCACCTCTCAGGCTCTGCCCATGAGGCTAAGCAGCCAGCACTTCCCACAATGCCCCGGTGCTCCTGGCACCTCCTCCCCAGGGGCTAGAAACACCGAAACCCTGCACCTGTCTGTTCCAGCCAGCCTGCCCACTTGCATCTTTCAGAGCTCACTCCACCTGGGTGATGCCTCGCTGTTGTGGAGCGTGTTCCCAGTGGAGGCCATGTTCAAAGGATCACACCTGCGGGCTGCCTATTCAGCCATGAGTAAACCCAAACCTCACCGTAAACAGACGGGTGGCCGTGTGTTGAGTAGCCCTGTTTATCATATCGCACCTTAGTCTCCTCTTTTCTAAGCTGCGAAGTCCCAGTCTTTTCCATCTCTCTTCATAGGGGACCCTTTCCAAACCCCTCATCATTTTTGTTGCCTTTTCTGAACCTTTTCCCATGCCAATATACCTTTTTGAGATGAAGTGACTGCATCTGTAGCAGTTTTCAAGAGGTGGGTGTCCCATGGTTTTATATGGAGGCAATAAGATATTCTCTGTCTTATTCTCTATCCCTTTAATGATTCCCAATATTCTGTTTGCATTTTTGACCGCCACTGTACGCTAAGGCTTTGAATCATAGAATACTAGGACTGGAAGAGACCTTGAGAGGTCATTGAGTCCAGTCCCCTGCCCTCATGGCAGGACCCAGCACTGTCTCTAGACCATTCCTGATAGACATTTATCTAATCTACTCTTAAATATCTCTAGAGATGGGGATTCCACAACCTCCCTGGGCAATTTATTCCAGCGTTTAACCACCCTGACAGGCAGGAAGTTTTTCCTAATGTCCAACCTAAACCTCCCTTGCTGCAGTTTAAGCCCATTGCTGCTGATTCTATCCGCAGAGGCCAGGAAGAACAATTTTTTTTTCTCCCTCTTCCTTGTGACACCCTTTTTAGATACCTGAAAACCGCTATCCTGTCCCCTCTCAGCCTTCTCTTTTTCAAACTAAACAAGCCCAATTCTTTCAGCCTTCCTTCATAGGTCATGTTCTCTAGACCTTTAATTGTTCTTGTTGCTCCTCTCTGGACCTTCTCTAATTTCTCCACATCTTTCTTTATGCTACAAGTTTTTTCGGCAGAAAACATGCTAATGAGGGACTCACTAGCATAAGTACTGATCTCATTAGCATATTTTCTGCTTTTTCTTTTTGCCCAAGGGGTTTTTTGCACAAAAAGAAGCAGTGTGGACAGGGTTTTTTGGCGCAAAAACCCCTTGGCGCAAAAAGAAACAGCAGAAAATATGCTAATGAGATCACTGCTTATGCTAGTGAGTCCCTCATTAGCATGTTTTCGTCTGAAAAAACTTGTAGTGTGGGCAGAGCCTGAGAGGATCTTTTCTGAGAACTGTCCACAATGACTCCTAGATCTCTCTCGTGTAGTTATAGCTAAATTAGTCCCTATCATTTTGTATGTATTGTTGGGATTGTTTTTCCCAATGTGCATTACTTGACCTTTATCAACATTAAATTTAATTTGCCACTTTGTTGCCCAATCACTCAGGCTATGACTAGACTGCAGGCTTTTTGTGCAAGAAGCTTTTATCAGACGAGATCTTTCGCAAAAACTTGTTGCGCAAGAGTGCATCTACACTGCAAAAGTGCATTGAAAATGCGATATGCTTTTGCGAAAGAGTGTGTCCGGACTGCATGGATGCTCTCTTGAAAGTAAGCACTGGTTGCTATGCACAGAATGGCCACCAGGGCACCTGTGCTTTTTCCTCTTTGTGCAAAAAATCCCCTTTCCCAGCGACATGCCTTTTTGCGAAAGAACTCTTTTGCAAAAAGGCATTCTTCCTCGTAGAAAGAGGAATACCAATTGCGCAAAAACTCCTCTGTTCTTTTGATTCTCTTGCCCAAAAACGTGCCTGAGGTGTGGATGCTCTGAGTTTTTGAAGAAAACGGCCGTTTTTCTGAAAAAATCTCCATAGTGTAGACATAGCCTGTGTTTGGTGAGATCTTTTGAAGCTCTTCACAGTCTGCCTTGGTCCTAACTATCTTGAGCAGTTTAGTATCATCTGCAGATTTTGCCACCTCGCTGTTTACCCCTTTTTATTTATAAAGACATTGAATAGGATGGGTCCCAGGACAGACCCTTGGGGGACCCCACTAGTTATCTCTCTCCACTCAGAAAACTTATAATTTATTCCTACCCTTTTAACCAGTTATCAACCCATGAAAGGACCTCCCCTCTCATCCCATGACAAATTACTTTACTTCAGAGCCTTTGGTGAGGGTCCTTGTCAAAAATCTAAGTATACTATATCCACTGTGCAGAGTCATCCACTTGGCAGATGTGGATGCCATCATTGAGGGGTTTGGCACCCTGGGCTTCCCCAACTGCAGGGGGAGGGGGGGAGTGGAGCTATTGACAGGACACACATCCCTATCTGTGTCCCAGATCACTCTACTGTTTGGTTGTCCTGCAGACTGTGACTGACCACTGAGGCCAGTTTACGGACATAAATGTTGGGTGGTTGGGGAAAGCATATGACGCACATGTGTTCAGGAACTCTAGCATCTGCCAGAAGCTGCAAGCTGGGACTTTCTTCCCTGGCCGCAGCACCAGGGTCGGGGACGTGTGCCTGGTGGGGGCGAGGCGGCTTCTAACACTTTCTCCCTCCCCTCCAGTTTTAAAACAGAAACGGAGCCCTGCAGCTGCATTTCTGCACCGTGTGTGGGGCTGTGGGGCAAGCTGGGGAGCCTGCCTGGGGCTCTCCACTGCCTCCACAGGTTGGATCCAGTGGCTTGGCAGGCTGGATTCAGCCTGCAGGCCGTATTTTGCCCAGGCTTGCGGTAGGGAATTCATAGAGATTCTGTGGAATATTTTGGTTCATTTAAGATTTTTTACTTCATTTGATTCTACATTTTCTTTCATGTATAGTGCCACTGCCCCACCAGCATGATCTGTTCGTCTGATATATTTTGTACCCTGGTATGACTGTCCCATTGATTGTCCTCATTCCAGCAAGTTTCTGTATCAGTATCCTCCTTTAAATGAGGCACTCTACTTCACCCATCTTATTATTTAGACTTCTAGTGTTTGTGTATAAATTAATTGGTCACTATTTGTCTGTCTGCCATTTCCTGATGTTAGACTTTTTCGTTTGATCTTACCCATATTTTATCATCTTCCATCTGCTCTTTGCTAGAACATAGAGAATCTCTATTAATGGACCCTCCCCTAAGAGATGTCTCTGTCTGATCCATGTGCTCCTCTGCACCTGTCAGCTTTCCCCCAGCCTTTAGCTTAAAAACTACTCTAGGACTTTTTAATGTAAAGTGCCAGCAGTCTGGTTCCATTTTGGTTTAGGGGGAGCCCAGCCTTCCTGTATGGGCTAGGGATATTAAATTTTGATTAGTTAGTTAATTGAATAGTCAATGGGATTTTCATCGACTATTCGATTAGTCAGTAAGAACTAGTGTGTTTGCCTTCAAAATGTACAAGAGCCCCAGCAGTGGCTGGGGGACTTGAAACGCTGCATGGAGCCTGGGGACTTGGAAGCTGACTCCTTCCCCCCCCCCCCCCCCCCCCACGCTGCCTCTTTGTGATAGAGGCACCAAGGGTGCGGGAAGCGACTAGTTGATTAGTCGCTTACATCCCTAGTATAGGCTCCCCCTTTTGCAAAAGCTTCTCCAGTTCCTAATAAATATAAACCCCACCTCTCTTCCCCATCATCTCCTCCACGAATTGAGACTGACGTTCTGCCTCCCTGGCCCTGCGTGTGGAACTGGAAGCATTTTAGAGAATGCTACCATAGAGGTCCTGGCTTTCAGTCTCTTTCCTAGCAGCCTAAATTTGGCCTCCAGAACCTCTCTCCTACTCTTCCCTAGGTCATTGGTACCTACATGTACCATGACCACCGGCTTCTCCCCAACATTTCACATAAGTCTATTGAGAGATCCACAACCTTCTCAGCAGGCAGATAAGTCACCATAGGGTTCTCCCAGTCACCAAAACCCAACGGTCTGTTTCTAATGATTGACTCCCCCATTACTAACACCTGCCAATGACTGGAGTCCCTTTTCCTAGAGAGGTATCCTCAGTGTGAGAGGATACCACAATATCACCTGGAAGGAGGGTCCCAACTATGGAATAATTGCCCTCTGCTCCAGTTGAATGTTCTTCTTCTCTGGGCCTTTCACCCTCCTCAGCAGCACAGGGGCTGTCTGACTGAAGGTGGGAGAGTTCTACAGTGTCCTGGAAAGCCTCAGCTACATACCTCTCTGCCTCCCTCAGCTCCTCCAATTCCGCCACCCTGACCTTCGAAGCCCGGCTGTGGTCTCTGAGGGCCAGGAGCTCCTTGCATTGAATGCACACACATGCCACCTATCCGTAGAGCAGGTAATCATACATGCTATATTGGGTGCAATAACCAGGATAATCCCCACTCTGCTGCTGGGCTTCTGCCTGCAGCCTTTCCTACAGATAATTAGATTCTTGATAAGGGTTTTATTTAAATCTGGTAATTTTGGTTTTAGTTTAGTTGAAAAAGTTTTAAAGAATGCCGAGTGTATCTAGCCCTCTTTAATTCCCCCTCCAAACTCTCCCATGAAACTCCTTGTTAGTTGCTCCTGGTTGCTGACTAGTGGGCCTTATATACTCCTGGCCTTCCTGATCGCCCCGCTTCCTGGTTAAGACTTGACCAATGAACAGAGGGTTATAGACTTCAAATCCTTGTTAGGAAGTTCACAGCTTCCAACTGCTGGCCTCAGCACATGGTCCTTCAAACAGACAGCTTAGCACAGGGGTGTCCAAACTTTTTTCAAAGAGGGCCAGATTTGAAGAAGTGAACATGCGTGAGGGCCGTCCCCGCATTCTCAGTCCCAAGGCGGAGGGCCCGCAGGGTCGGAGGCGGGCGGAGAGCGCAGGGCACGCCGGCCTCACGGCGGCCCGGGGGCAGGGCGAACCCGCAGCCAAGCGGGGGAGCAGGGCTGCGGACGTGCCCTACAGGGCAGGCTCTAGGACCGCGGAGGCCATGGGCGGCGGCGGTGGCGCGGCCGGAAGCAGCGCGCTGGGTGCGCCAGTTCAGAAGAGCGCCGGGGAGCCAGGAGAGGGGGAGGAAGCGGGGGCCGTATTAAATCGGAACACGGGCCGGACTTTGGACATGCCTGGCTTAGCACATGGGTCTCCAAACAGACACAAACAAGCTCAGCACACTATCTTTTCAGGCAACCAGCAAGTAACCCCCAAACAGTTCTAGTATCTGTGGCTGTTTTGGGTAGGTCATCTCCCTGATTTCATAGGGTCATTAACTACAGAGCTCCTTGCGTTATTTGTGAAACACAAGGCTTGGAGGCAGGTCAGCCCTTTAATTCTGCTTTACAAGATCTAGTGTCTTGTGTTCATTTTCAGTGTTGATCTAGCCCTTCTGCTTGTGGATACATTGCAATTCTGCATGCAGGAATTCTAATGTGTGGTTTTGTCACAGAACTCCTTATGTGCATGCGGAGTGCCTGAGGTCAAAGGTGGACACATATCAAAACTGTTTATGGGTTGCTGACAGATGTGTTGACATAGACATCCTGAAAGAAAGCCAATGTTTTATTTGGAACACTATACCTTCAGAGAGCTGGAAAATTGGAAACTAAAATTTCCACTTGACTTACCAGTTAGCAGTTTGTGGTTCTGGCCATAAACTGGGTCCTACAGCTCATCTTGCTATTGCCCAGCTATTCACTCTTCCTCTTCTTTCTATCCATGTTGTTCTAGGACATGTGGTTTAAAGACCCATTGAAATACAATGAGCCAAAACTCTCCTGTTTATGCAGTTGGTCATTCTCTCCTAGGTGGGTTATATACACCAACTACTGACTAGTTCATAATGAAACTGCAATGCAGGAGTTCACACCTTAACTGTTGGGAGGGAAGATGAAGATCTTGAGGTCCTTGGTGGTGATGGTTGCAGAAAATCCTATTTTAAATCAGTAATATTCGTGTGTAGTCTTTTTTGAAAAATAAAGTTGTCAGCCTCTGCAGGAGACAGGATACCATGCTGAATTGGTTGTATGAGATTTGTGGATTGCTACTCAGTTTATTTAAAACACAATTTCTGGCTGGGGGGCCATTAAGTTGAGCGTAGGTTTAGCAACATCACCACATAAGGAATGATGGAAAGTTATTTACTGGTACGGGTAGTCTCTGAGGATCATAGCTTCAGGGTAATTCAGGGTGGGGCACCTCTGAAGAAGTGGATTGTGCCCATGAAAGCTCATGATACCATCTGCATGTTTTGTTAGTCTTTAAGGTGCTGCAAGGAGGAAGACTCCCCGTATTCCCTTTGCACACCAGAGACTGCCCCCCCAGGAGATTTTGGGTGCTCCAGCCCTGTGGGCTCTAGAATGCTGGGGGGAGACAGTGAACCTTGAGGGCTGGATCCAGGCAAGCTGGGGACTACATCTGGCCCCTGGGCCTAAGGTTCCTCCCCCCATGGTAACTCCTAGCATGCTGACTGGTTCTTCAGGTGATGTCTCTACAGGTGCTCCACTCAGGCCTCGGTGCGTCCTGGCGCTGTGGATAGGAGATTTTTGCCTAGCAGTGCGTCCTGCGCCACTCGTGCACTCCCCATCTTGTGCTGTTGTTTGTTAGGTGCATGTGTGGTGCGAGCCTCCCTCAGTTCCTTTTCTGCCGTCCTCGGCTGACGATGGAGTCACAGCAGTGCTCTCCCTTCTGCCCGAAAATAAAGAAATAGTGCAGTTAGTTT
Organism: Pelodiscus sinensis; assembly: GCF_052426305.1. NCBI lineage: Eukaryota > Metazoa > Chordata > Testudines > Trionychidae > Pelodiscus > Pelodiscus sinensis. The sequence continues at coordinate 1,153,952 of NC_143064.1, read as the reverse complement.
AGCAATAGTTAATAAGTTTAGTCAGTTTAGAAGAAGTTTCACCTAGTTGTTCAGTTAAAAACAAACAAAAGCTGATGCGGCAGTTTTTCCTTTATTCCTCTCAACATGCCATGCCCTCCTGGCCTTACGAAATGCAATTCATGCCTGGATTCAATGCTGGTTTCAGACGGACACGCATCCTGTATTAAATGCCTGGGTGAAAATCACGTAGCGCAGAAGTGCCCGCATTGTTTAAACATGACAATCGGAGCGAGGAAAGACTGCAAAATGCGGCTGAAGAATCTTCTCTGAGAGAAATCCTTCCAACCACTGGGGGATAAGTTCCAGGAGACACAGATGCAACTGGTGTCCCGTTTCAGGGTTAGCTCACTGTCCCATAGAGGCTCGGAGTGTCGCGGGCTTTCCCTGAACAATCGCTGCCCACTGCATCCTGAGCTACCCGATCCCTGGTGCAGTTAACTTCCAGCACATGAAGAAACATAAATTGACTTCAGCCAGGAGAACTGAGTTGGAACCGAAACATTTGGCATCCACTGGTGCAGCTAATCCACCGTTGCTGACACAACTGAATATGCCATTGCTGCTGACACCCACAGGCGTCCCGACACCGATTGAACAAGCTGGTACCAGACATACTGAATTAAAGCGCACTCCAGCACCGGAGCATAAGAAAGCAGCTAGCAAGATGCGCCATTTACAAAAAGCCTCACAGTTGGGCACACCACCTCCTCCGGCGCAGGGAGTATGTTCACCATGCTCTCCAATTTCACCTCCTGCTAGCCTGTACAGACAAACCGCAGATAAAACTTCTCACTCGCACACCACTGTCACTGAACTGAACATGGCAGGGCCGTAGATTCTCATTTTGTCACTCATCCTCAATGGGATCAGTGTCTTGATGGCACTTCATCCAGAACCATCCCTTTCAACAACCCTCACAACTTGCATGGCTCAACCAACCATGGCTGTATCCACCACAACACCTTCAACCTCAGTGGCCTTTCTGGGAGCCAGGGCACCAGTATCACCCCACTCCTCCCATCGCCATTGCTCACGAGATAACCAGCCTCTACACCACCGCATACAGCTACGCGTTACCCGGCTACCACGGTTCGTCAGTCACCGTCTCATCCCCCTTTGGTAATAACCCAGGCAGATTCAGTACATGACGATGAGAACTTACCTCACTCCTACTCAGAGAGCTCTTCACACGCTCCTCAGTCTCTCGCTGGTCTAGACAAGGCAGTTTTCCAGGTGTTTCTCTCTCCACCAGCAGATGAGCTGAAACAATTCTAAGAACTATTCAGACGAGTGGTTCAATCTCAAGACATTACATTCCAAGAAGTGCAAGATAAACAATACAAATTACTTACAGTACTACAACTGGCTGCATCCTCAACGATAGCATTACCCATCAATGAGCCCATCTTGGAGTCATCGGATGTACTCTGATAAACACCAGACTCTATCCCCCCCATCAACCAGAGAGTAGACAGAAAATACTTTGTCCCAGCGAAAAAGATGGATTTTCTCTTCTTACATCCCCACCCAAATTCACTGGTCATTAACTCGGTTCATCATAAAGCAAAATACCCCCAATTCAAATCTACACCTCAATACCACGAGCAGGTCTTTGGCTGGAAAGTATACTCCTCTGCCACACTCCAGTTCAGAATATCAAATTACACTGCCTTTCTGGCTAACTACGATCATGCCAATTACTCTAGATTACAATATCTCTTACAGGACCTTCCTGAAAATAAGAAACCACATCTCTAGTCTAGCATCAAAGAGGGCCAATCCATAGCAAAAATTGCCCTCTAGGCTGCAATGGATGTGGCGGATACAGCAGCTAAGGCCACAGCTTCAGCAATAGTAATTTGCAGAGCATTGTGGTTATATTCATCAGGAGTCCCAAAAGAATTTCAGACTAAGGTGGGGGACCTCCCCTTTGATAGGAACCAACTGTTTGCCACAAAAACAGATGAGGTGTTCCATTCAATGAAAGATTCCTGCAGCACACTGTACTTTAGGCATGTACACCCCGCCTAACCAAAGACATATCCTGTACCGGAGACCAAGAGACTTGAACTACCACAGGCAACAGCAGAGGCCATACGATAACAGGCCCAAGTAATGTCCCAACAGAAGGACTCAACACAGCCAGTCCTCTAACACTCAACCCACTTCACACAAACAGCAGATTTAAAGTCTTGGGCGGGAGTCTGAGCGTCCAGCCCAAAGATCCAGTGCATCCAAACACAACCTTCCATCACTGCCTGAGACCATTTTACCAACAATGAGCTCTCATTACTACGGATCAGTGAGTCCTTGAATCATCAAATCGGGCAACACAGTCCCCTTTTACATCTATATCCCCTACCCCAGTGGTCCCCAATGCAGTGCCCCCCGGGCGCGCAGCACATGCGTGGTGCCAGCCCTGGGCTCAGGGCGCATGGGCAGCCCCCACCCTTGGGGCATGGCGCATGTGTGGCCCCACCCTCGGAAGCACGGTGCGTGAGCGGCCCCGCCCCTGGATGCCCGGCACGTGAGCAGCCCTGCCCCATGGCACCCGGCAGCCACAAAAGGTTGGGGACCACTGCACCCAATCCTGTACCCAATGACCCTCTCCAGAGACCCCTCTCACGAGCCCCTGTTACAAGCAGAAGTACAAAAGCTACTGAGCCTAGGGGCAATAGAACCAGTTCCCACAAATCATCAGGAAAGAGGGTTCTATTCCAACTACTTTCTAACTGCCAAGAAAACAAGCGGCTGGAGGTCAGTTTTGAATATCTGGAAACTCAATAAGTTTCTCCAACAGCAAATTCAGAATGGTGATGCTTGTAACTATTATGCCAGCACTGGACAAAGGGGACTGGTTCTCAGCCCTAAACCTTCAGGACTCAATTTCCATATAACCATACATCCTGCCCACGGGAGATTTCTCCAGGTCATGGTAGGTCAAGATCACTACCAATTCTGAGTCCTCCCTTTTGGTCTCTTCATGGCCCCTCAAGATTTTTCCAGGACTTTAGCTGTGGTCACGGCCTTTCTCAGTAGCCAAAGCATCATTATTTGTGCCTACCTCAATGACTGCCTGATCAAGGGGCCCACATGTCAACAAACAATAGCCATGATGATCACTACCAGAGATTGCTTCACCTAACTGGGCCTCCTTATAAATATCCACATATCCAGAAATCCGCCCTACAGCCTACATAAGAATGGCCATACTAGGTCTGACCAAAGGTCCATCTAGCCCAGTAGCCTGTCTTCCAAAAATGGCTAGTGCCAGGTGCCCCAGAAGGGGTGGACCAAAGACAGTGATTAAGCCATTTGTCTCCTGCCATCCATCTCCAGCCTTACAGAGGCCAGGGGCACCATTCCTTACCCCCCCCCCCCCCGGCTAATAGCCTTTTATGGACAAAACCTCCATGAATTTATCTAGCTCTTTTTTTTTAAACTGTTATAGTCCTAGCCTTCACAGACTCCTCTGGCAAGGAGTTCCACAGGGTGACTGTGCGCTGTGTGAAGAAGAACTTTATTTTATTAGTTTTAAACCTGCTACCCATTAATTTCGTTTGGTATCGTCTAGTATCCTTTTGTCTACCGAAAAGATAGTTCATTGGGGCTCTCTTGGATGCAGTGACAGCGTTATGTGACCTCACCTGGGGAGTCAAACATGCTCCCTTCACCACAGCGCACACACGTCTTCAAATACTGGGACACGTGGTAGCCACAACTTTTGTCATCCTATTCACGAGGCTACATATGCACTGCCTATAGTCCTGGTTTGCGACCGTCTACATCCCGAACCAGCAGTCTTGCAAAATGCCTCATTCTCCAACCCTCGGTCCTACAATCTTGCGACTGTTGGACTTCCCCAACCAGTCTGCTAGCTGGCGTACTTTTCCATCGTCCGGATCCATCAGTAGTGATCATGATCAATGCATCACTTCTGGGCTGGGGCGCCCACTGTGGCACAAGAATGGTACAGGGCATATGGTCGCAACTAGAGATGCACCGCCATGTCAACATCTTGAAGCTCAAAGCGTGCACTCACTTCCTTCCACGTGTAAAGGGTAGAACCATTAATGTCCTTACGGACAACACACCCTCTAAGTTCTGCATCAATCAGCAGGGGGGTGCCCGATCACGCTCGCTATGTGTAGAAGCAATCAAATTTTGGAACTGGTGCCACAAGAACCACGTAACCCCAACTACCACTTACATTCCAGGCCAACAGGATACCAGGGCCGACAAACTGAGAAGACACTTCTCTGAACAACACAAATGGGAAATCCAATCTGTGTTCTCCTTCTAGTTTTTTAACAGTGGGAATTCGCAATCATAGATCTATTCACTCCAGCATTCAAGCGCAAATGCCACAGATTCTGTTCCTGAGCAGGTCAGGGCAAGAGATTGGAGGAAGATGCCTTCACATTTGCTGGACTGCTCCCCTACTCCTGTGCTTTCCCACTAATTCCCCTACTCTACAGAGTAATCAACAAGATTCGCTCCGACCAGGCCACAGTAATTCTGATAACTCCTTGCTGGCTGAGACAACCTTGGTTCCCTTATCTACATTACCTATCAGTAAGCCAACTGAACCCTCTCCCCATGAGTCCCTACTTGCTAACTCAACACAGGGGCAAAATCCACCACCTGAACATCAAACTCTGAAACTCATAGCATAGCTTCTCCATGGTTCCAAAATGAAGAACTTACCTGCTCAGAGAGTGTCAAGTGGATGCTATTAAACAGACAACATTCTTCCACAAGATGCACCTACCAAAACAAATGGAAACGCTTTCAGCAGTGGGGTAGCACTCATCATTTACAACCAAACACTGCCCGCATACGTACCGTACTCGAAAACTTGATGGACCTCAGCAATGCAGGCCTCTCCATCAGCTTGATTTGTGTCCATCTTTCGGTGGTTACGATTTTCCATGAACCAGTCGATGATCTCTCACTCTCTGCACACCTGATGACGAAGCGATTCCTAACAGGCTTGCAGAAAATGCACCGCAACTTACACCCCCGGTACCTGGTATCTCATTCTTGACATGCTCACCAGGCCACCCTTTGCACCACTAAGCCACAGTCCCACCACAATACTTATCCATGAGAGCGGCTTTCATAGTGGCAATAACATCTGTAAGATAAATGGGCGAAATTGCAGCCCTTATGGCTGATCCACCATACACTGCCTTTACTAAGGATAAGGTCACACTCAGGCCTCATCCCAAGTTCCTCCCCAAAGTTATATCTGACTTCCACCTAAGTGAACCCATATACTTACCCACATTTTTTTCCTAAACCTCACATCTCTTCAAGAGAATCCATCTTGCACACCCTAGATACCAGATGAGCCCTCATGTTCTACTTAGACAAGGGAATCAGACAGACTCTTCATCTCTTGGTCTGATCCCCCTAAGGGAACAGCTGCCTTGGCATAATGGATTTCCAAGTGGACTGCAAGCTGTATATACATGGTTTACCAGCTTCGTGGAAAACCACCACCACAGATTATTAGGGCTCACTCCACACGTGTGATGGCCACATCAATGGCTTTCCTACATAATGTGCCACTAGTGGACATTTGTAGAGCAGCGACATGGTTTTCCTATCCCTTTCGCACATTATGCCCTACAGAAAAGACCTATACCTACCACCACTCTAACAGATGTGGTCATCGCTTCTTCACATAAATGACTCCCATGCCCACCAGCATAGGGCGGGTACTGCTACTTAGTCATCTGAGTGGAGCACCAACAAGGACACCACTCGACGGAGAAGAAATTGTTACTCATCCTGTGCAGTAATGATGGTTCTTCGAGATGTGTCCCCTGCAGGTGCTCCACTACCCTCCTTTCCTCCCCTCTACTTAGAGTCCTTTATTGGATTTCAGGTACAAAAGGAGCAGGTAGAAAAGGTCTGTTAGGTGCGCACACAGCAACAGCACGAGATAGCTATTGCGCATGTGTGGCGCAGGAGGCACTGCTAGGCAAAAATCTCTGAGCAGCGGTGTGAGGACGCATCAAGACCCACAGGGGCACACTTCTCGAAGAACCATCTCTACTGCACAGGGTGAAAAACTTCTTGTGAGGAATTTGCATGCCTTCAGGGCTGACTAGTTCTGGATTTAGGCTTTGGTTGTAGGAATACCTACGTTGGGACTCGGGACAGACCCAGTACTCTCCATTGAATGAAAGGCAGCCTCTTAAAGCAAGAAAAATGTAGCTTCCTTAACTGGTTCAAAGTAAGTGCAAATAAATCCACTATTGAGAAATTTGAAGAAGAAAAATTTGTGTTTAAGTAGAACCCATTGGATACTCTTGGCCTTCAGCTGCCGTTGCATATGATACTGGCAGACAGAAGTGTCTGTATCAGTTTGTCGTTTTCAGGAGCACTAGAAAGACAGCAGAAAAGTATTCCTTGCTAGATGGAAAGATCAGATTAGGCCTGGGTGAGTGTATTCAGAGTGGGAGGTACAAATGCTGTGTTTCTGGCTGGGCATAGTATCACCACCCTCCTTCTTCCCCATAGTGATCACACAGACTTCTAAAAATTTTGAAACATAGCTCCCTCTTTGTGTGGTGTGATTGGGAACCTCCAGCTGTGTGGCTGTGATTCATGTCTGCCACTAGGTGAAGGCATAAAATAAGGTTTATTTTGTTACCCCGTTTGTGTTCTCTGCGAGCCTAAGCATTTGAGGGTGGTGGTAGTCTGGCGGAGTTCAGGGTCTTTCTCCTTCACTGATGTGCCAATGTGTTCATGGAGGTTGTACTCCTGTTGTAAGAAACCACTCCCCGCTCAGCATCTCGTCCTTAGGATTGCTCTTGGTTTGGTTTGAACCATGATATATTCCTGCCACAGCTGTATCTAAGGCTGTAAGTGTGTAGCAATTTAAACAGATAACTGATAAGCTCATGCTTATTGGTTACTCAAATGGTCACATGCAGCTCAGATCCCAGGGAGCCGCCTGCCACCCTGAGCTATTCCCTCTGTATCAGATACAGAAGCAGCAGCAGAGCGGGGTGGCAGGCAGGAGCTGATGCATGCAGGGAGTGGGCTTTAAGTAGCAGTGTGGGGCAACAGCCGGCAGGCGGAAGCCAGTGGGAGCTGGCTAAAAGCTGGCTCCTGGCATGCACTGGCTCCCGGGAGCTGCCTGCCGCTCCGTGTGTAACCACTGACAATTTCAGTGGTGTCACGGCTAATCAGTTATTTGCATTTTGATATCCCTAGTATCTGCAAGGGATATGCTAAGTCTTGCTGCATGCTGATGGTAAATTTGCAGACCTGCTATGGAAGGTCTCTGGCCTGTGCTCTCTGCATTCAATTTTTCTGTTTGTTACAAAATCTTTAACACTTAAACATTCTTCAACATTAGTTTTTTTTCAGGACGATGCTGTCTAAATCTTTTGCTGGCCTCATGCTGTCTAGCACAGATAAGGGTACTCTGTCCTTTGAGTCTGGAATCGGTTTCCTCTGAAAAAATTCAAAATTCTTTTACAAATTCAAGTCTCTCTACACAGTGGAAAGTAGCAGGAATATAGCTATGCTGCATATGCCAGGACTCCTATGAGGAGCCATATCTCTTTATGTAATCAATGCAGATGAAGCTAACGTGCTGTCTTTTCTGTTTTTTTTTCAGAACTCTATTAGGCACAACTTGTCCCTGCACAGCAAGTTCATTAAAGTGCATAATGAAGCTACAGGGAAAAGTTCTTGGTGGATGCTCAATCCTGAAGGTGGCAAAAGTGGGAAATCACCAAGGAGGAGAGCTGCCTCAATGGACAACAGCAGCAAACTGGCAAAAGTCAGAGGTAAAGCATCCAAAAAGAAGGCCTCACTCCAAGCAGCTTCAGAAGCTACTGCCGACAGCCCTGGCTCCCAGTTCCCCAAATGGCCTGGGAGCCCATCGTCAAGGAATAACGAGGACTCCGACGTGTGGACCAGTTTTCGGCCTCGAACCAGTTCCAATGCGAGTACCATTAGTGCCAGGCTCTCCCCCATCATGCCTGAGCAGGATGACCTCCCAGATGAAAAGCTTCTCCCTTCTCTAGTATACTCCAGTGCATCCAGCAATGTCCCACCAACTGTGACAGAAGAGCTTGAACTCCTGGATGGGTTAAACCTGATGTCACCCAGTTCTTCTATGCTGCCCACCCAGCAGTCTGCCTCAAGTGGACCAGTCCAGAGAGATTCCAGCTTCTCTTTGAGAGCCCAGAAGTCAGTTGGTCAGACCTCTGCTTTTGGCGCCTCTCTGTTTAACCCTGTTGATATCTCACTGCAGAACTCTGTGAACCGTTTCTCTGGCCCTCAGAGCCTGGAAGCTCTCCTGACATCAAGCTCTCCACCTCCCAGCGATGTGATGATGACTCAAGTGGATCCAATCCTCCCTCAGACTGGAAGCAGGCTAAACAGTCAGACTTTTCTGCTTTTAGGTGGACAGGTCAGCCAGAGTAAAACAAGCCCCGTGAACACACGAGGAAAGCCTTTGGAGCAGCAGTCAGAGCCAGTTGCTGCCAGTGCTCTGTCCACACTTTCTGTAGTGGCATCTCCTCAAAACACAGCCAGCATGCCCACTTTGAAGGCCCCAGTCCCAGCACCGATGGCCCAAGCAGCCCATCTGGGTACGCAGCCACTTCTCTCATCTGTTGGTTCTGCGTCCTTTGGAATGAGCCAGGACAGGCTGCCCACTGACCTGGATGTTGACATGTACATGGAGAATCTTGAATGTGATGTGGATTACATAATCAACAGTGACCTCATGGATGAAGAAGGCCTGGACTTCAACTTTGAACCCATTCTGTCTACGCCCAGCTATCCCAACACCTCGCAGGCCTCCAGTCATACTTGGGTACCAAGTTAACTTCAGGAATACCAAAAGGTCGGTGAGTTTGTCAAGTATCTTTTAGATCTCTAACAGATACTGAACTGGCTTGAGTTGGGATGTTCTCTCCCCCCCCCCCCCCCATAGTCCTCAAATGCCCAGTTTGTACTAGGGAGGCAGAGCTGTTTAAAAAGCTGCAGGATCTTGATTGCTTAAAGCTGCTGCTGCTGTCCTGGCTAGAGGAGAAACCAGCTGAATTCTGTATTGAAGCTACTTTTAAGTGTCAAGTCCTCTTGCTTTCTTGTCTCTTGAGCTGCTGGAGTCTGGTTAGTGGAGCAGCTTGCTCCCTGCGCTCTTCACAGTACATGCAAGAGGATGCTGTCTCTGGCATTTCTGTGACTGGCGAAAAGTGTTCTCTCGGGTAGATCTGTGAGACCACTCCAGTGCCAGAGCTTCCTGGAATCTGTTTGTAGGCAATGCCAAATTCTCTTTCCTTATAGCTTTTAAAAAGTACAGAGAAACAGTAATGACTCCCTGCACCATTCAGGGACAGTGTACCTGCATGCAGCTCCTGAGCACCTGTGCTTCCTCTCTTGTTCTAGCTATCCTTGAGAGAAAATGGTCCTGTTCATAATTTTTGCATCTGACATCTTTGCATAAGCTTTCCTGCCTTTACAATTGTGTCTTTTGGAAACACGGCCCGTCTCTCTCAAAGTATAGAATGAAGTTATACAGATGTTCTAGTCTGGTGTCAGTACTGACTTGCTTTAGCCATAGAATGTGCATCTGTGATTGAAAAGCAGGCTCCTTCTAAGGAGCTGGCTGGGCCGTCCTTCACGCCCAGAATGAGTTAGGAACCCCGATTGGCATCTGACTTGTGAGCACGTATTCCTCTTTCCTCACCTGCCAGAATCTCTGGACTTGCCCCTTAAATGGCTTTGAGGTTGGGAGGAACTGATTCAGAAGTACTCTTTGATCACATGCAGCAGTCCTGGCTCAGCTTTGGGAGCCATGTGTATTATGGCCATGTGCTAGTAGGAAGGTCTGTTTGCATGGCAAAGAAAGGAGAGGTGCATATGTGTCTAAATAAATGCTGGGAACTGAGCTGTCTGTGAGTGAGACCTACTCCGATTTTCCCTCTGCTTAGACTGCACCTCCCCAGTCCCAACTTGCTTGGTTGGGTATTGGTTTCCTTCCTATATTGTCATTGGGCAGCACTGCGCTACTGCTGGTTGGTTCCTGAGAGCTATAAGGGGTAATCCATGTTGAGGAGAAGGCTCCAAATACATTTGAAGGTAAAATAAACTCTTCTTCTGGGGAACTGTGTGGAGTGGAGTTGGGTTACATGACTGGCTTCAGAAGACATTAGAAGGTGACATGTCATCTCGCGAGAGATGCTGCCTACCAGGGGCCTGTATCTGATATGTTCTGGAGGCATTGTTGAGGATCATCTTGCTCTGACTACTACTCCATGCTTCTTACCCATGTGGGCACTACTGAAACTGCAGGGTGTGACCTTGAGCAGATCAAGAGTGACTATAGGCCTCTGGCAGTATAGGTGAGGGAGTTTGGAGCACAGGTGGTGTTCTCTTCAGTCCTTCCTGTCAAAGGTCGGGGCCCAGGCAGAGACAGGTGGAGGTGAATGCGGCTGCAAAGATGGTGTCAGCAGGAGGGATTTGGCATCTGACCACAGGGTGGTGTTCCAAGAAGGACTTAGGCAGGGAGGGGGTTCACTTTTCGAGGAAGGGGGAAGAGAGTATTTGGATGCAGACTGGCTAACCTAGTGAGGAGGCTTTAAACTAGGTTCGATGGGGGCAAGTGACCAAAGCCCACAGGTAAGTGAAGAATATGGAGACCTGGGAGTTGGGTCGGAAATAGGAGGGATCATGGGCTATAATAGCAGAGAGAAAGGAGGGACAAGGCAAATCTGGGGAGCAAAATCAAATCAGCATCTTAGATGCCTGTATACAAATGCAAGGAGTATGGGGAATAAGCAGGAATAAACATAACTAAATAAACATAACTATTGCCACATAATAAAGTGCCAATAAATGTAACGATGGCATAATTGTTATCACAGAGATCTGGTGGGATAATACACGTGACTGGAATATTGGTATAGAAGGGTACAGGTTACTCAAGAAGGATAGGTGGGGGGGGGGAAGGGGTGTTGCCTTATACACTTAGACTGAGGGGGGAGATGGACGTAGGGGACAGACTTGTTGAGAGTGTCTAGGTTAGGTTAAAAGGAGTAAAAAACAAGTGCAATGTCATGCTAAGGGTCTACTACTGATCACCTATCCGGATGAGGCTTTTTTTAAACATCTCACAAAATCATCCAAAAGGCAGCATTTGGTGGTGATGGGGGACTTCAACTATCCAGAGATATGTTGGAAAACTAACACATCAGGGAACAGACTATCCAATACGTTCTTGGACTGCATTGGAGACTTTTTTTTTATTCCAGGAGGTTGAAAAAGCTACTGGGGGAAGCTGTTCTAGATTTGATTTTAACAAATAGGGAGGAGCTGTTTGAGAATTTGCAAATGGAAGGCAACCTGGGTTAAAGTGATCATGAAATCGTAGAGTTCATGATACTAAAGAATGGTAGAGGAGAGAACAGCAAAATAGAGACAATGGATTTCAGGAAGGCAGATTTTAGTGAACTCAGAGCTGGTGGGTAAGGTCCCCTGAGAAGCAAGACTAAGAGGAAAAACAACTGAAGAGAGTTGGTAGTTTTTCAAGGGAACATTATTAAGGGCCCAAAAGCATGATCTAAAAATAAAAAAGCCATATAAAAAGTGGAAAGTAGGTCAAATTACAAAGGATGAATATAAACAAACACAGGTATTCAGGGACAAGATTAGAAAAGCAAAGGCACAAAACGAGTTTAAATTAGCTACAGGCATAAAGGGAAGCAAAAAGACATTCTATAAATATATCAGAAGCTAGAGGACGATCAAGGACAGGGTAGGCCCACTGGTCAGTGAGAAGGGAGAAACAGTAACAGTAAACTTGGAAATGGCAGAGATGCTCAATGACTTTGTTTCAGTCTTCACCGAGAAGTCTGAAGAAATGCCTAACATAATGAATGTTAGTGGGATTGGGATAGGTTTAGAAGATAAAATTTAAATAACAAGCTAAAAATCAATTAAAAAAGTTAGATGTCTGCAAGTCCCCAGGGCCTGATGAAATGTATCCTAAAACACTCAAGGAGCTGAGTGAGGAGGTATTTGAGCCTTTACCTATCATCTTTGAAAAGTCATGGAAGTTAGGAGAGATTCCAGAAGACTGCAGAAGTGCCCATCTCTAAAAAGGGAAATAACAACAACCCAGGAAACTACAGACCAGGCAGTTTAACTTCTGTGTCAGGAAAGATAATGGAGCAAGTAATTAAAGAATTCATCTGCAAATATCTGGAAGATAAGGTGATCAGTAACAGCCAGCATGGATTTGTAAAGAACAAATCATGTCAAACCAATCTGATAGCTTTGATAGGATAATGAGCCTTGTGGATAAGGGAGAAGCAGTGGATATGGTATACCTATACTTTAGTAAGGCATTTGATATGATCTTGCATGACCACCTTATCAATAAACTAGGTAAATACAACTTAGATGGGGCTACTATAAGGTGGGTGCATAACTGGCTGGATAACCTTACTCAGAAAGTAGTTATTAATGGTTCATAATTATGCTGGAAGGGTATAACAAGTGCGGTTCCACGGTAGGGGTGTCAGTTTTGGGACCAGTTCTGTTCCATATCTTCTTCAACAATTTAGATATTGGCATAGAGAGTATGCTTATTAAGTTTGTAGATGATATAGGGTCATAATTCAAAATGAGGTAGACAAACTGGAGAAATGGCTTGAAATAAATAGGATAAAGTTTAATAAGGACAAATGCAAAGTGCTTCACTTAGGAAGGAACAATCAGTTTCACGTGTACAGAATGGGAAGGGACTGTCTAGGAAGGAGTACTGCAGAAAGGGATATATGGATTATTGTGGATCACAAACTAAATACAAGTCAATAGTGTGACACTGTTGCAAAAAATCAAACACTGTTCTGGGATGCATTAACAGGAGTGTTGAGAGCAAGACATGAGAAGTCATTCTTCTGCTCTACTCTGCGCTGATTAAGCCTCAACTGGAGTATTGTGTCCAGTTCTGGGCATCGCATTTCAATAAAGATGTGAAGAAGTTGGAGAGGGTCCAAAGAAGAGCAACAAAAATGATTAAAGTTGTAGAAAACAGGACCTAATGATGGTGTTTGTCGCGGCGGTAGGTTCCTGGGAGAGTGTATCTGTGGTTGCTGGTAAGTATTTGCTTAAGGCTTTGGGGGGGGGGTTAACTATAGGCATATCTATACAAGTGACACCATCACAGGACCTAATCACATAAGCCACAATATCAGGGGCTCATATAACTGCCCATCATCTAATGTAATATATGCTATCAAGTGTCACCAATGCCCCTCTGCCATGTACATTGGGCAAACGAACAATCTCGGCAAGAAAGGATACATGGTCACAAATCAGACATCAGGAATATTAACACAAACTTGTAGGGGAACATTTAATAATGGATTTAAAAGTAGTCGTTCTACAAAGAAATTTTCTCCTAATTACCGAGGGTGACAGCTGAACTGAAATTCATTTACAAGTTCAACACTATCAACTTGATCTTGAATAAAGGTATTAACTGGTTAACACACTACAAAGACAATTCTCCTCCCCCCTTTGCTATTTGCATTTATACATCAGAAGCAATGAATGGGATACATCCAGCCTGATTCAATTGGCTTCATTTACACTGATTGTATAGTTAACAGGTAGCTGCTTTTGCTGTTGTGTACATACCCTGGATATGTAATTTCCACTCTGCTCATCCAAGGAAGTGGGTTTTACCCACAAAAGTTCATGATCTATAATACATGTTAGTCTCTAGGGCAGTGGTCTCCAACCTCTTTATGCCCAAGATCGCTTTTTAAATGTCAGAACAAGCCAAGTTCTACTGCCCCATTCTTCCCCCAAGACCTCACCCTTTCCTTGAAGCCCCACCCTCTCTGTTCTTCTCTCCATCACTTGCTATCCCCAGCCCTTATACACTGAGTACAGCTACACTACCGTTTTTTTCCGATTCTTCTATAGGAAGTGATTTTTTCCCAACATTTGACCTGTCTAGACTGGACCAAATGTCAGAAAAACCCCTTCTTTCGGAAGCCCCCATAGTTCTCGTGGAATGAGGAATACAGGGGTAACCGAAAGAGCATGTTTGCATTTCTGTTTATAAAAAAAAAAGGCAGAAGAACAAACGCATCCCTGGACGTGGAAGAGTTTTTTCTGGGATACCTCTGGAATCCCAGAAAAGGTGTGGGAAGGGGTGAGATGCAAGGTCTGGGAGGGAATTTGGATGCAGAAGGAGGTGGAGAAGGGGATGCTGGCTCGGGGAGGGCACTCCAGGTTAGGGAGTGTTGCGGTAAGGTGGAGGGTTGGGGTACTGAGCAAGCCACAGGCTTGTGGATGTGAGGGTGCAGGAGTTTGGATTGGGGGATGGGAGGGGCTCAAGGCAGGGAGGTTGGGAGTATGATGGGCTCAGGACACAGATTTGCGGTTTGTGGATGATGCAGGAGTGCTGTGGCAGAAGACTGAGGATGTGGGGCTGCAGGAGTTTGGGGATGTGAGAAGCTCAGGACAGGGTTCCAGTGTATGATAAGTTCAGATCTAGGGTGTGAGTTTGTGTGTGCAGGAGGGTTCTGATGCTGTGGCCAGATGAGGGCTTGGCCCCAATTGGGGGTTTGTTGGCCAGGCTTAATTTTTAAATAAAATATGTCAGACACAACAAGTTTCAGCATTGTTTTTATTTCTGAGAAGGGCGAGGAACCTGTTTTGAGTCGGGGTCACTGACCCACAGAAAAGTCAGTTGGGGCCATACAAGTGAGATACGCAAAAATAACTCCTCCAGCCCCCCACATCCAGCCTCACTAATGTGGCCCCAACTGTGGTGGCGGGAGCAGAGGACATAGTACTGGGGAAGGGTGCTGGGGCGGGGACAGGGTGCCAGTGGGGAAAGGGTGTTGGTGGGGGCAGGGGACAGGGAGTCCCCAGCATGTGCTGCCTCCTGGGATTCCTCTCCTCCGCAGAAGAGGGAAGCCCCAGCACGCGCTGCCTCTGGGAACTCCTATCCCCCGTGCAGCAGGTACCCGGCATGCCACAGACCTGGGTTGTGGTACTATGCCAGCTGTTTGAGGGAGGGGAGCAGCCAGTGCAATTCCTGAAACCCTGGAAGTGGCACGCAGCTGCCGGACTTCCTTCCACACCGCAGGAAGCTGGCACTATCTCCATTGTCGCTGGAGCTAGGTAGTGGGGCTTCTTGGGGGTGGGAGAAAACGGGGGGGGGGGCCCTGAGCGCCTCGCGATAGACTGGTCGAGCCCTCCCAGTTGACCAGTCGGTCGCGATCAACGGGTTGGTGACCATGGCTCTAAGGTGCCACAGGGCTGCTTGTTGTTTTTAAACATTCCCTGTTCTTATGTGTCTGGCCCAAAGTTTAGGTTTTCTTTTCTTAGACATGGGTATTGCTGGGAAATCAAGGCCGTATTCCTGCACAGTCCATTTCTCTTCCCGCTCCCCCCTCAACTCTCACACAAAGGAAACAAGCTTTGCCTGTTTCAGTTTCATTTAAAAAATCTTTCACTATCTTCCCATTGGCTCTCCTGGCTCCCTGCCAACACTTCCTGGATACCCAGTGCTCTGGGTTTAACCCTTTAGTTACAGGATGCTGGGATGTTTAGAAAAGGGTAGAATCCCTCCCATCCAACTCAAGAATAGACTGTGCT
Source organism: Pelodiscus sinensis (assembly GCF_052426305.1). Taxonomy (NCBI): domain Eukaryota; kingdom Metazoa; phylum Chordata; order Testudines; family Trionychidae; genus Pelodiscus; species Pelodiscus sinensis. Next base: position 1,138,274 of record NC_143064.1, on the reverse strand, counting down.
GGGAGTTCAGAAGCTAGTGGGGTGGCCTCATTGAGCCAGGGACTCAGTAGGCTGGGAAGCTGCAGGCCGCAGGGGGACACAAGGATGAGGACAGGTGTGAGAGGCTGAGTCAGAGTCTGCAGGGGGGAGGCTCCCCAACTCCTAACTATTCCTCCCCCTACAACCCTATTCCATAATTCTCCCACCTACACCCAGTAACGAGTGTTCACGCCCAGTGTCCTTTCCTCTCCCTCAGCTCCCCCACACCCTGCACTGCTCCTGAGGGGGCAGGAAATAGCCATCTCTATGGTAGTTAAGTGAAGTACTCAAAGTTCTGTATTTTGCAATTTTTTGTCTCTATTAGACATATTTACTGACTGGTATTTTAAAATAAATTACCAAAAGAATTGAAACTGGCATGGTTATAGTGTGGTATTTTGACAAATGAACTATGCAGAATTTTAAAATACTGTTTGCAGAATTCCCCAAAGAATAAGACAGCAGTTTCACATTCAGGCATGGGAGAGGAGGGAGCAAAGGGCATGTGACTGCCACATTCTGTGTGTCTTGGTTATTTGCTTTCGAATGGGTCACTGTGCAGAAAGGAGTAGACAGTCCCTGCCTTGAAGCTTACAGTCTAATGGACCATGCTCTCATAGGGTGCAGCTCAGACCCCACAAGTAGAGTGAACAGTGTGATGGAAACAAAGGGCGTGTTACTTCCATTTAGCTGCTTCTAAATAACTGGAGAGACAAGGGAAGTGAAGCTTTGTGCTGAGGGTGGGGCAGACGAGAAGGTAAGATGACCAGATTTGTAAGATATTGGAACAAAAGCCAACCTGCATGGGATGGAATGTCCAGTAAAGAATTGTAGAAGATTCTCCAAATATCCAGCAACCCAAAGCTATGCACACTAGGTTTGTTCTTGTCTGCTGTACTTGGTAAATTTTTTCAACCTCAGCCATAGGCTGGCATCCTTGGGGCACAGGGAAGGTGATTGGCACAGGAGGATGGAAAGGGAGAGATCCCAAGAAGGGAACAGTGGTACCGGACAAAATTGTTGAAGCTATAGTAAAGATTAAAAGTGTCAGACACCTAGATGAAACTAATTTGTTGGAGGAAAGTCAGTGTGGTTTCTGTAAAGGGAAATCCTGCCTTACTAATCTGCTAAAATTCTTTGAGGTGGATCAACAAACATGTGGACAGGGGCGAGTCAGTGGATATAGTGTACTTAGATTTCCAGAAAGCCTTTGACAAGGTCCCTCACCAAAGGCTCTTAAGCAAAGTAAGTTGTCATGGGATATGAGGGAAGGTCCTTTCATGGGTTGAGAACTGGTTAAAAGACAGGAAACAAAGGGTAGGAATAAATGGTCAGTTTTCCGAGTGGAGAGAGGTAACTAGTGGGGTCCCCCAAGGGTCTGTCCTGGGACCCATCCTATTCAACTTACTTATAAATGATCTAGAGAACAGGGTAAACAGTGAGGTGGCAAAATTTGCAGATGATACTAAACTGCTCAGGATAGTTACGACCAAGTCTGACTGTGAAGAGCTTCAAAAAGATCTCACCAAACTAAGTGATTGGGCAACAAAGTGGCAAATGAAATGTAATGTTGATAAATGTAAAGTAATGCACATTGGAAAAATAATCCCAGCTATGTGTACAATATGATATAGACTAATTTAGCTAAAACTACTGGACGATAGCTAATGTCACGCCAGTATTTAGAAAGGGCTCTAGAGGCAATCCTGGTAATTACAGGCTGGTAAGTCAAACGTCAGTACCGGGCAAATTTAGTTGAAACTATAGTAAGGAATAAAATTGTCAGACATGCAGATGAATATAATTTGTGGGGGAAAGTCAACAGGGTTTCTGTAAAGGGAACTCATGCCTTACTAATCTGCTAAAGTTCTTTGAAGGGGGTCAACAAACATGTGGACAAAGGGGATCCAGTGGATATAGTATACTTAGATTTCCAGAAACCCTTGGACAAGGTCCCTCACCAAAGGCTCTTACATAAAGTAAGTTGTCATGGGATAAAAGGGAAGGTCCTTTCATGGATTGAGAACTGGTTCTAAGACAAGAAACAGGGTAGAAATAAATGGTAAACTTTCCTGAATGGAGAGAGGTAACTAGTGGGGTCCCCCAAGGGCCTGTCCTGGGGCCAGTCCTATTCAACTTATTTATAAATGATCTAGAGAACAGGGTAAACAGTGAGGTGGCAAAATTTGCAGATGATCCCAAACTGCTCAAGATAGTTAAGACCAGGCAGACTGTGAAGAGCTTTGATCTCTCCAAACTAAGTGATTGGGCAACAAAATGGCAAATGAAATTTCATGTTGATAAATGGAAAGTAATGCACATTGGAAAAAATAATCCCAACTACACATACAACATGATGGGGTCTACGTTGGCTATACCCACTCAAGAGAGATCTTGGAGTCATTGTGGATAGTTCCCTGAGAACATCCACTCAGTGGGCAGCAGCAGTCAAAAAAGCAAATAGAATGTTAGGAATCATTTAAAAAAGGATAGAGAATAAGACCGAAAATATTGTAATGCCTCTACATAAAACCATGGTTCACCCACATCTTGAATACTGCGTATGGATGTGGTTGCCTCATCTCAAACAAGATGTATTGGCATTGGAAAAGATTCAGAAAAGGGCAACAAAAATGATGAGGGGTTTGGAGTGGGTCCCCTATGAAGAGAGATTAAAAAGACTTGGAGTTTTCAGTTTAGAAAAGAGGAGACTAAGGGGGAGGGGAATATGATGAAGGTCTATAAAATTATAACTGGTGTGGAAAAAGTGAATAAGGAAAAGTTATTTACTTATTTCCACAATCTAAGAACTAGGGATCACTAAATGAAATTAATAGGCAGCAGGTTTAAAACAAACAAAAGGAAGTTTTTCTTCACTCAGCACACAGTCAACCTGTGGAACTCCTTGCCAGAGGATGTGGTGAAGGCTAGGACTTTAACAGGGTTCAAAAAAGAGCTAGATAGATTCACAGAGGTCAGGTCCATCAATGGCTATTAGCTAGGATGGGTAGGAATGGTGTCCTTGGCTTCTGTTTCTCTGGAGGTGGATGACAGAGGAGGGATCACATGAGGATTACCTGCTGTATTCCCTCCCTCTGGGGCATCTGGTATTGGCCACTGTGGGCAGACAGGATACTGGGCTGGATGGACCGTTGGTCTGACCCAGTATGGCCGTTCTTATGTCCCACAAAAGAAACTGGAATGGGAGCAAGAAGGGTGGGCAAGAAATAGCAGGCGGCTTTCTAGAAAAGAGCATGGGGAACACTAGTGAAGATCAGAAAACACTGTCTATTTCTGTACTTCTATATGGTGAAAACTCTGAAATCTGTAACTCAGTGTATCAGTGAGAAGGTTGAACATCTTATTCTGAAAAAACACAACTTCCCTTTTATGCATTGAAGCCATTTTGTGGGCCCTTTCCTGTAGCCTCTGAAGTTAGTGGGAGCAGGCTAGGATCCTGTACTTGTAGCTTCCCCTCTCTGGCACAAGAATCCTTTAGGGTGGAAAGGCCGTGGCTCCCCGGCTTGCATTCACCTATGATCTGCTCTTGATTCAGTATCCCTCAGCCCAGAGGGTTGTAGGTCAACATTTCTTTGGAAATGCCTGGCTGTCAAATAACTGTAGCTCTAGCATGCCGGGTGTTGACAGTCTCTATTCAGATCCCTCCTGCAAACATGTTCCTTCCCAGAAGCCCATGAATATCAGCCTGTGTTGGTGAAACCTGCCTGCAATCACTCTGAGCTGGTATCATCCTCCTAATGGACTTCTGGGGCTGTTTGTTTGGACTGCAAGCTTCTCAGCCTAGGGGCCCAGCTTGTGAAGCGCTGACGACTGTCACTCAGCAGATACCACTGTGGCTTGCACAGAGCATGAATGAATATGGGTGTTTGGAAGTGTTTCCTTTCTGGAGGTAAGGGAGTCAAATAGCAGTCTGACTCAATGCTTCCTAAGAGAGCAAAAATGAAACACAAGCTTTCAAAGGGCAGCGAGACCCCATCTCCAGAGAGAGGCCCCCGAACTGGCACAGGCATTTCACAGTGCTTAGCAAACCCTCCTCTGAGCCCTAGAAGAGTAGGTCCAGATTATCAGCTCACCTTGACAAATGGGGAAATCTGAGCAGAGGTTAAACAACATGCTCCAGGACTCCTAGGGAGCTAATGAAGCCAGGAGTGTGCTGCACCCTGAGCATAGAGAACACTGCCTTCTCTGCATCCACGCGGAATCATGGCCTGACAACAAAAATCACTTCCACAAGCCTCAGTTCAACCCCCTTCATCTCCCTTTTCCACATATGGTGGGAATACTTATCCTTACCTGAGAATGTCACCCCATCCTTCTGGCCATCATCAGCTCTTTGGAGTATAAGCCTGTGCATACCAGATGTTATACAAAGTGAATTGAGGGTCCTCCATCATAAATTTATTAGGATAATGCCAAAAGATTATGGAGCCACAGTATGGACTTTGTAATGCACCCACCATTTGTATGCGTGGTGCCTATAGACATGGAGGATCAGTCCTCCTCTTTCAGTGCTTAGTCTAAGCCAGGGGTGTCCAAACTTTTTTCAAAGAGGGCCAGATTTGATGAAGTGAACATGCGTGAGGGCCGACCATTTTGCCTGACATTCTTTGAGCCATTAAAATTAAATGCAAATTAACTATTTTATGCAAAGTTTATTGCAAACGGCATACTTTTCATTTCGTCACATGGATGACAAATCTAAACAGGTGTTAAATCACTCTGCCTTTCATATCTGAAGGCCAGATAAAAAAAAAATCCAGGAAGCTGAAATATATGTCAGGAACATTGTAAAGTACATTACATATTATTGGTAATAGAGTTTGTCTGTCAACTTTTAAGTTCAAAAAATATGAACAGGAACATAACACCAAGTATACATGTTGTGCCCAAATATATTTATAACTGATTTAGACCAACTGACATTAACTGAGATTTTACAATGTATTCATCTCAATACATATGGATTCGTTGGGGGCCATAAAAGATAGATATTGCCATATTACCTGGGGGGGGCCGTATTAAACCAGAACACGGGCCGCAATTGGCCCGCGGGCCGGACTTTGGACATGCCTGGTCTAAGCATTTTAGAGGCTCTGTTATACTGAACTGGACATTTGGGACTGACACTTGGTCTCATTTGAACAGCTCAAAGTCTTCCTTTTTGGCTCCTTGTTTCCAGATTCCCAATTTCCTTTTCCAAGTGCATACTTGATTTCTCATGATCTAGTTATGAGCAGTTCATGGGAGAGGAGATGCCTATTTACTTTCTAATCCTAGGCAAATGGGAAATCCAAAACCTCCTCCATCGATTCCTGATGGAGGTTTTCATGGTAGTTGAATGGTTCGGAATGGTTAAGTAAGACTGTCTATACAGATTCCTCACTGCCCACAGAACCTCCTGCTTCCCTTAACCACAGCCTACTCTTGGCTCTGTTTCTCTTCTCTTCCTTGCCAGGTTGACCCCTTCCCCATTTCATTCCCCACTCCTCCCCCAAGTATTTCAAAGAAGAGTACTGTCATCTTTGAAAAGTCACGGAAGACAGGAGAGATTACACAAGACTGGAAAAGGGCAAATCTGGTGCCCATAAAAAGGGAAATAAGAACAACCCAGGAAACTACAGACCAGTCAGTTTAACTTCTGTGCCAGGGAAGATAATGGAGCAAGTAATTAAGTAATTCATCTGCAAATATCTGGAAGATAATAAGGTGACAACCAGCATGGATTTGTAAAGAACAAATCATGTCAAACCAATCTGATAGCTTTCTTTGATAGCATAACATGCCTTGTGGGTAAGGGGAAACCAGTAGGCATAGTAAACCTAGACTTTAGTAAAGCATTTCATTTGATACAATCTTGCATGACCTTCTTATCAATAAACTAGGGAAATACAACTTATATGGGGCTACTATAAAGTGGGTGCATAACTGGCTAAAGAACTGTACTCAGAGTAGTTCAGTCATGCTGGAAAGGCATAACTAGTGAGGTTCTGCAGGGGTCAGTTTTGGGACCCGTCCTGGTCAAGATCTTCATCGATGATTTAGATAGTGGCGTAGAGAGTACACTTATCAAGTTTTCAGACGATATTAAGCTGGGATGGGTTGCAAGTGCTGTGGAGGAAAGGGTCGTAAAATGGAGATAATTAAAAGCAAGTTAGACAAACATTATCAGGGATGATCTAGATGGTACTTTGGTCATGCCATGACTTGATGACCTCTCAAGGTCCCTGTGACGGCGCGTTGGGGTTCCCCGTCTCCTGCACCCCGAAATGGCACAAACAGACTGCACCAGCCAGTGGAATTGAGGGTGGTTTATTGCTCCTCCAGCACAGCGCAGCACAGATGTAATCTGGTTACAGGGACTGGGGCTAAGAGGCCTCAGTGCCCCCCCTTGAGATAGGGGAGTCCCAGCCCCCTCCCCAGCTCCTTATTCCCTGCCTTCCAGCCAGGAACTAACTAACCCTCTACCAGCCCTGCCCCCCAGCCAGGGCAGCATTCCACCTTCCTTTGTTCCTCTCCATGGGGGGTGTCTGGCCACTGGTTCAACAAGTTTGGCATTACCTCTGCCTAGTGAGGCTTTCCCTGCTGGGTCTTGCTCCAGACAGCAGGGGTCACCACATCCCAGCAAGTACCCCCACTACGTCACAGTTCCTTTCAGTTCTAGTATTCTATACTTCTGAAGCAAGTCACAAGTGGAATTTTCCATCCGAATCTCTGTCTCGCTCAGCTGTTGGATAACTATTCCAAAGGGTTATTGGAAAGAATCTATTTCCTCCTTTTCCTGCTTGTAGGCTGGTACTGCGACTATGTGCTTAGGGACAGAGTTTGTGAAGGTTTCTGAAATATGCATTTGCTATTTTTGATGTGTCCAAACAGGGCTTCTTAAAGTGGCCATGCAGGTGAAAGGTTCTTCCTGGTGTGCTGGGCCAAGGCAGCCCTTGCTGAGAACCAGTCTGTTTCTTGAGCAGCCACCAGAGTTAACTGCAAGAAAGGCAAGCGTGACTTCCTCTTCCTGCTGCTTCTCCTACTAGTTCTAGTGTTATGAGGGCCCTACCGGAAGCAGAGCTTTTCAGGCTAAGCAGTCTTGCTTTAGCTCCTTTGGGGAGCAGTCATTCTTGAGACCTTCTGCTGTTCCCTTTGCTCTCCCCCCTCTCGATCCTGCTTTGTGTGTGAACAGGGTCTTGCTGTATACTTCACTCTGCATTGATGTGAAATCTCTTCCCCTGCAGAGGTTTCTCAGTGTGTGCATCAGGACTGGATGCCTCTGCTTAATAATTACCCCCAAATCTCTTTCTGTCCACGGCTCCCTTTGAGGCTGAGATCTAATCCTTGCTTTGTTTTTCTTCCCAGTGTCCTTCAGGTTTCTGAATGTTGGGTCCTGACTACGCTTCCCACCCTGGAAGAAACGGAAAAAACAGCACAATGGACACAGCTTCTCTGCACACCATGCTTGGTCAGACAGACCTGCCCACCTGTGAGGGAGGGGGCAAATCTGCACCTGGTTGCTATGGGTTGGGAAGAGTCCTAAAAATCCTGTTGTGTTCTGCCCCTGCCCTGCCCTGGATCTTCTGCACAAGCCCCCAGGGTGTGCGCATTTGAAGAGAATCTCTTGTGAAAACCCTAAAGCTGTCTTGCCAGACAACAGCAGTATCCCACACCAAGGGTTGGAGGCCGTCTTCTCTCTGCAGTAGCAGTAGTTCTCTCAGTGCCTTGGGCTGTCAAAGGGCCTACTGTGTTCCCACCTTGTCCTCTGGGATGGAGTAGCGGGCCTCATCCTTCAGCCCCCGTTTTGTGCGTGTTACTTCACAAACTTCTGGAAGAATTGGAAGGCGCCTCGAGGCAGAAGCCTGGTGTGAAGAGCGTTGATTGGGGTTTGGTTTCAAAGGATCCCACCTTTCTGAACCACTCCTTCCCCCGTTGTGAAGATAGGAGGGTGGCAGCCAAGGAGGCTTCCCTTTGCTCACCTAGGCAGAAGACGAGGACATTCAATTTAATGTCACTGTGCCAACTGCACCCCACTGAGTGAATAGCATGTACTAGATGCATCCCTGTGCTGTTCTAAGCACTTCTGTGATACAGCAGCTGCTGGAGAGTAGACACAGGTGCTGATTGCTGTTCCTGGGACTCTAAAACGTCTTTGGGGGGGTTGTTTCTAGGCTATCCTGCTGCAGCAGAGAAATGGGGAGCCTGGGAGTGGCCTTAACCGAGCCCTGGTTGCTTTTCAGAAGGGCATTTTCTAGAGATGAAATATTTTTGTACTAATCTAGGGGCTTTCTGTATTGAAAGCCAATGTAACCACATCTCCATTGGCAGACTGGGCATCTCTCCCTCTGAGGTAACGGTACCAGTGGCCAATTTGCCTTTCAAAGCTGCGCCGAGAATAGATACACTTGACATTCAATGATGTGTCTGACTGGCAGGCCCCCACAGCTTGGAACCATGTGGGGAGGGGTTGTACATTTCTTGTAATCTATGTGTAAAACTAGCTGCAAATTAATTAGAAGCTTTTTCTAAACCTTTTAAAAATATATATATTTTTAAATTGAGAAACGAGATTATTGGATAAAAACATTTTTTCTGCGACTTTATCCTATTGAGAACACAAGAACACTACAGTGATGCGGGGAACAAGCCTGACATTTGGGGGTTATGGTGCATGAATACCTTTGGGAAGGGGGGACACTTCAGAATGATTGGGGAACAGTATCCCTCTTCAAATCAAATGGGAGTGGTGTTTACAGAAATCGGTCTCTGGCCATGTGATTGGACACTCCTCCTAGGCATTCCCTAGCCTGGGGCTCTTAGCAGGGGACAAGCTGGATATGTGAAGGCCTAGAGTAGCTGCGCTGCATCTGATGTATTGGAGGCTTGGGTTCCCTAACCTCTACTTAAAGGAGGAGGCCGAGCGGAGCCAGCCTGCTGACAGTCTCTGCAGCCTTTGTCCCCCCACTACTTTAATCCAGGAAGTCAGTTGACGTTAGCAGTTCAGTCTGGCTGGCCTGGTTTCTATGGCTTCTCTCTTTGTTACTGAAGGTTTTTGCTGCTACTTTCTAGTCCTGCAGGAGTGTGATGGAGGTTCCGACCTGCGGACAGTTCTCCTCCCTAACCAGGACCTGCAGGGCTAGGAAGGTCAGCTGACAGGTTTTTCAGCCTTTCAGTGTGTGCGATGGTAGGATTTGGGGGAGGGATGGTTCTTTGCAGTGTTCTATCAGACTTGTTAATGCAGAAAGTCTCCGGTGCTCTTTCTGGACGTGGCAGATGAGCCTTCTTGTGAAAGGTAGTGGTGAGGTGCTGGGAGTTTGTGTTGCTTTCCTGCCTTGTCTTCACTCTGCATGTTGCTTCAGGGTTTCACGAGCTCCTGGTGATCTGAACAAAACTGCCAAGTTGGCCACCTGAAATGAAGCCTTTTGCATAGTCGTGTCTTGAGGCTCATCTGCCATTAAACCCTGTGAGAGAACGCTGATTGGAAACTACTTTGAGGCTTTCTCTGTACAGGAGACTTGGATTCAGCTGCACCGATTTCACAGGAACATGCCCTGGTTTCACACATGTATCTCTTGCTGTACCGCCTGGTAAGTAGAGCCCTGTGCATCTGTTCCTACAAAAACATCCACGTTGCATCCGTGGATGCAGATAGCAGGGGTCTAGATCAGTGTTCCCTGTAAGCTGAGTGCTTGTGTGGGCACCCAGGAGAGATTCAAATGCTGCCCAGCTGATTAGCAGAACACCCACAGTGCCCAGAGCCAGAAGCATGTGTTTCTACTGGTGGTGCACATCTGCCCATGCCTTGGTGCACACAACAAAATTTACTCTGCACACTGATGGAAACACTTTAGAGGGAACATTGTTCTAGATGCACATTTTGTATCTGCATCCATAGCTGCAAAAACGAGCTGCAGCTATCCATATCCATGGATATAAAGCAGGTATCTGTGGATTTGCAGGACTCTACCAGTAAGGCAACCCACCCCGAACAGTAGGCAGATCTGGAGTTAGCTTATCCCACATGTTGCTAAATGGGGATATTGGCAGTGAAAACGTTAGTCATGGTCAGTCAGAGCCACTGCTAGATTATAGTCCTCCAGTCGCCTCCCAAAGCCACAGGCACCCAGTGCTGGGCAGGGATTGTGTACACTGCCTGCTCAGAGCAGCACCCAGGAGCCTTTTCCTGGGGATGTAGGAACACTTCTCTGGGCCAGGATGGCTAATATCGAAAGGGGATTTCCCAGGCCTAGGCCGCTTCCTCTCTCAATCCCCAGCATGGGAGCCCCCTGCAGATGTGAGCGCACAGCGATGCAGTGGCTTGTGGCGCCCTGAACCTCTGGATGTGCGACCATGTTCGTTGTATTGATCCAGCCAGAGACAGGTGACTTTTCTCACACATGCAGCTCTAGGAGCGAGCAGCTAGCGAGCTTTGCTGGAATTGCTGCCCCTCTGGCTTTGGGTACTGACCTTGCATTACAGATCCCAGGGACACACTCACCAAGCACTTCCTGCACGTTGGGTGGACTGAGACCTTTTCCTTAGGGAGCGAACTGACTGCTCAGATGCAGACTCTAGGACGTGATGTGCTGCCTTCATTTCTTGCTGATGTCTGGAGTCCTGATCTTAGCCAGACTTTCATTGCTCCGCCTAGGAGCTGGCCACAGCAGGAAGAGAACAGCAGTGCTTCAGCACCTCCCTACACAGTTGCAACAGGTATAGGGCACAAATGGTTGAGATCTTGGTATCTTCCCTCCTAGCTAAGCCCTTTGGCAGCCTCATCTGCAAGGGCAGAACAGCAGTGCTGGTGCTGGTTAGTGACACTGGCCTGCTTAAAATTTGCTTTCCATCTCCTCACTACAGCAATAAACGATGCTGTTGGAAGTTAACACTCCTAGGTGTTAGGGAAGCCAGGATGGGACACTCCCAGGGCTCTGAGGAGTGGAGCCAAAAGCAGCAGGGCTCGGCCTTTTGTAAAGGTGACCCTCTGTTTAAAGGCACATCAGCCCCTCTGCTGCACAAGGGCAAATTGTGGTGAATCTAGTGAATGGGGTTGGATCAGAGCGAGGGGCAGAGAATCGAGTTGCGCCAGGTATGGCCTTTCCCAAACGTCCGACTAGTTCTCCATAACCCTTGTGCTTCTAGAGCAAGTGTTTCTCCAGATACGAGTGGGGAAGCTGTAAGGAAGCCCCCAGCTCCATTCTGTGTAGCTCTGAGTAGTCACGTGGCTTTGTGCTGCTGGGGTAGCTGTGTTCTGATGTGGCGCTGTCTCTCGGGGTTCATGTCTGAGTTTCCAGCTGGGGATGCTGGGCTGCAAGCACAAGGCCTAATGTAATCTGGGTCTCTGTGGAGTTTCCTCACCCTTGCACACTAGCTGAGCTTTGGCCACACTTAGTTATTCCATTCCTGGATTCAACACGATTGTTCATAGTGTGGAGCTGACTGGGACCCTGCCTGAGGCAAAACCGTTGCCTGTGTTTGCGCTTGTGTCGTTAGACTCTCAGGCTTCCTGCAGGTCTGTGATCTCTTCACTGTCACCGACAGCCAACGCTTCTAGGAGACCCTCCTCCTCCCCACTGCTTCAGCCAGCCAGGGGTGGGTCCCAGAGCCCGCGTACACGCTAGACGCACGCAGCGCTGATCAGCTTTTCCAAAGGAAACCCCTAGGGATATTTTATTGAGGTCACTTTCTTTGTTTTACTTGAGCTGCTTATTGGTAGTCCTGCTGTGGGGTGGCATTGCCTTTGGGAGGCCCCGTGAGTGGAGGTGTGGGTCTGGGGGACCTCCAGGCAGAGGCACTGGCCCCGCGGTGGTGCAGTAGCTCTGAGTGGGCCTTGCTGTGCATGGTAGGGGCTGTCCTGAGCCTTGATGGTTTCTTTCTGATCCAAATAAAGGGAGAGTTTGGCGCCACCATTTAAAATGGTGGGACGTGATCATGAAGGGGGATGGTTTGGGGTTGAGGGCTCACCGACCTAGCCAAACTCCATGGGAGGTGGGGAAGTGGGTTGGTGTGATTCTGGTCAAAAGAAGCTTGAGGATTCAAACCAATCTGTTCCATAAGCCTCTGTCTGCTTAGGGGGCACGTGCAGTGCAGAGCTGCAGGCCCAGCTGGCAGACAGCTTAGGTGTGTATCCTGCGCGCCTCTGCATGCCCAAGCAGTGACTCCCACGGCTCCACTGCTGTTTGAGCACTGCCATGTCCTGCTGCTTCCCCACTGCAGGGCAAGGCTCAGGGAGGTGCCGTTGCAAAGCCTTTCATGTGCTGTGTAGTGACCTGTGTCGTGCCTGTACTCGGCACCCTGCTGTAACTAGATGGAGCCTAAAGGATGGATTTCCTTGAGAGGTCTGTGCACACTGCTCCGTCTGCAGCAGGGTGGCCCCCCACCCCTTGTCTCCCCTGCAGCCACACCTTCCGTGGGAGAAGGGATCCCTCTGTGAGCACCAAGACTGCGTCACTCCCTGGGCCGGGCACATCCACAGGGAAAAGAATCTGCAGGGGACGGTCTGACGTAGTCATCGTGCTGGGGACTGACGGATGCACACTTGGTGCGGAGGAGAGAGGAGGGAGCCCATGTGTATAACAGGCCAGGCTGGTGAAGCCGCTCCACAGAGCACTGTGCTCATGGTGGTCTTGGAAGGCGGCTGTTGGCCTGTTTCATGGCATGTCGCCTGAGGGGGATGGGTGCCGGCAGTGCCTAGTGGGATTTGGATGCTGGGAGGATGCCAGTTCTCCTTTGGGCAGGCTGCAGAGATAGGGGCCGGTTCCGTGATCTGCCCTTTGCAGGACAGGGGAGAGGCATTCTCCACAACATGGCCCAGCCCCTTGTCGGCCTCTTGCTCACGAGCAGGTTTGCTGTTCCTGGCACAGCCCTTTGGCCCCACAGGGCCTGCAGCACCAGCTTGGTAGGCTCCCACCCCGCCCCAGCTGTCCTCTTGTTCGCTCATTTCTCATTACGAGTTTTTACTACTTTAAATCTCTGCTTTTGTTTGCTCGCAGTAGCAGTGTGACTGAGCTGCTGAGGCTCTTTGTTCCCATCTGTGCTAGTGAGACTGTGCAATGTGCTAGACTAGGGGGAGTTTGACAAATAAAGATCTGTAACCCTGTGCTCTGTGTCGCGTGCAGTTTCTGGTGTCCGTGTGGCTGTGACCCGGCATGTGCTCTGATTCCAGCTGGCTGGTGGGGCCACGCGCACTGATCCCAATGGCCCTGCACCAGCTCCATGGAAGGGGAAGTACGTGGATGCTGCCCCGAGACTGAGGTGCTGTGTGCAGCGCTTCCCGTGGCTGCTCCCACAGGCTGGGGAAGGGCAGGCTGTGCTGTTGGCTCCTGGGCACTCTTGAAGGAATGCAGTAACGGAAGGGCACATCCAGGGTGGAAGCCGTCCCAAAGGTAGGAGCCGCTCCTCACCTGCCCCTTCCTGATCAGCACATGGGAAACAGCCCACCTCATGTGCTCCCCACCCGAACTGTATTCGGGACTCTCCTCAGGCAGCTTCCCCCCATGTAAGCCATTTCTGGAGCTCCTCACCCAAAGTGCACAAGCTGTAGGGTTCTAGTCCCTCTGCCTTCTGGCTACCCGTCCCCTCGCAGCTGCTGAAGCTTGCTTAGGGTAGCCAAGTGCTTAGGAAGCAAGCCCATCTCTGCAGCAGGTGCCCTCAGCACAGTGATCGAAAGGGCCGCATTAGCAGGTGTCTTGTAAGCAAGACTCAAAGTCATTCTTCTGCACTGGTTAGGCCTCAGCTGGAGTATTGTGTCCAGTTCTGGGCACCACATTTCAGGAAAGATGGGGAGATACTGGAGAGGGTCCAGAGAAGAGCAACAAAAGTGATTCAAGGTCTAGCAAACATAACCAGCGAGGGAAGATGGAAAGAATTGGGTTTGTTTAGTCTGGAAAAGAGAAGATGAGAGGGGATGGAAGTTTTCAAGTATTTTTAAAAGGAGGTTGTTGCAAGGGGGAGGGAGGAAAAACCTTTCCCTGTCTTTCGTAACTGTTTCCAGGCGGGTGCTCATGTCCACACCAAGAGGGGGATGTGTGCATTGTGTGACTGTCAGTTTTTCCCTTAGTACCTGTCAGGTTGGCTGTGGAGCCCCCGGCATGGTGCAGTACATAGGACACTGTTGACACCCCCCCCCCCCGCCCCACTCTCTCAGTTCCTTCTTCCCACCAGTGACGCGCTGGAGTTGCTTCATGCTCTTGCTTTGCAAACTCGCTTGTGGTATCTACTGGTACCTAAAACTCTTGCAAATAGAGCACTTTGCAGTTTGATGGCCCTGGAGGCACGAAGAGAGCAAATCACTCTTGGCATAGGCTTCCTGCAGCTCTGGCAAGATTTGAACCCGAGACCATGGGATAGCCTGGTCAGGGGAGCTGTAAACTAGGGACGTAACAGTGTCGTCAATTCACCGGTTAACCAACAAGCAAAAGCTTATAGGTGAATGCTGTAGACTTCACGCATTTCCCTCCTCCTGCCCGCCAGGACATTTTTTTAGCAGGCTGGCCAGCAGCCCAACTCAGTTCTGGCTCGCACCAGGTCCAGAACCTACCCCTGCTGGAGCTCTGCATTCAAAGTATATTAGGAGCCAGCCTGGCTCAGTTCCAGCTTGTGCCGGGTCCGGGAGCTCAGACCCACCTTAGACAGGAGCTGCTGCCACCCCACACCGCTGCCTCTTTATCAGCGGCAGCAGCACCGGGCAACTGGCAGCCGGTCCGGAAGGGGAGCTGGTGTTTAAACTGGCTCCCCTTGTGGACAGCTCCCACCTAGCACCCCACACTGTCTCTGATCCAGCAGCTGGCCCACCCTTGGGGACTATGCAGTAGTTGACTAACGGATAAAAATTCATGAGGTTACTCTACTATTCAGTTAACTGATATTTAACATCCCTGCTGTAAACTAGGGAGAACCCCCAGGGCTGGCTAACTACACAACTATAAACCAAACTAAGACTGACGAACAGTGGAGACCATGAAGCAGCTGCAATGACTGGTACTGGCAGGAAGGGTGGGTGGTTGGCAGTGTCCTGTGTACCACGCCATGCCAAAGGGCTCCACGGCTGACCTGACAGGTACTGCTAAGGGAAAATTCTCGACGATCGTGCACACTATTGGAATGCACATGAGCAATCACTCCAAGAAAAACTGTTCTTAACCTCTGAGGACAGGACGAGAAGCAAGGGGCTTAAAGTGCAGCAAGGGAGGTTTAGGTTGGATGTTAGGAAAAACATCCTGCCTGTCGGGACTAAATTGTGGAGAAGGACTGGAATCTCCAAGGAGATACTTAAGAGCAGGTTAGTCAGCCAGCTGTCGGGGATGGGGTAGATAGTGCTTGGCCCTGCTGAGAGGCAGGGGCCTGAATTTGTGACCTTTCAAGGTCCCTTCCAGTTCTGAGATTCTATCAGCTGCCGATGTCCGTTCCTGTGGGCAGTAAGCAGTCCTGTCTCCATAGGTCTGGCGTACAGCCACAGGCGCTCTCTTACGTCTAAGAAGAAAAGAGGTAGGCTGTGCAGTGTGAGAACTGCATCCGGGGCAGCAGTGACTCGGAAGGATTTGTGGGTGATGTGGAAACCAAGGCAATCGGAGTGCCAGCACCATGGGCATTTGCTTTTAGCCACGGATGTTTAGATGCATATGCAGGTCAGTACACAGTTATGTGACAAGATGTTACTACTGTATATGGCACAGGTGCGGCTTTTATTGGGATACTATGTCAAGTTTATGGTGTCTACTTACAAATAATGACAACTTAGGAGGTTAGGAAAGAGCAAGACAATCTCGAGGTCTGGAAAATGAGGGTGAGACTGAAGAAGTTCAGTAGAAGTTCAAACAGTGAGTTGATGGTCTAGAAAAGTACTGACACACAGAGATTTGGGTCTTTCACCCACCTAACAGAGGCAGAACAAGATCTAGCAGAAGCTTGATCTGTTCATGGTAGGACCAGGTGTAATTTAGGCATTGGAAACAGGGACATGGTAGCTTCTCCACTGCTTGGAATCGTCACATGAACGTTGTGGGTCTTTAAGAGGTGCTGTAGTTCTGAGCTTGCTGGGGGAAGTGCTGGCAGAAGTTCTCTGGCCTGAGTTATGCAGGGTCCCTTCCGGCTGGGTGGTGGTCCACCCTCCGCTGGTCCTGTGCATGGTACAGGTCACAAAGGGGATTGGTTGCAGAGTTAAAGCAAGGGCTCGGAGGAAAGCTCACATCCCAAGAGCCTGAAAAGACCTTAGGGTACGTCTACACAGCAACATTCTTTTGAAATAACTTTGCCTGCCGTGTAGATGCAGACTGTTGTTTTGAAATGTCAAAATCCTGTCAAGCTGGAGGCCTTCTTACTCCGACTCCTGTAACCCTCATTGTAGGAGGAGCAGGGGCAGGCGGAGGAGGAGTGCTCCACTGTGAAATAAATGCTGTGCGGATGCTCCCAGTTTCGAAATGAGCTATGTCCGTTGTGAATCCCTGCTGTGAGGTCACGCCCTTAGGAAGGTAAAAGGCGAGATGATAAAAGTGTGTAAAATCCTAAATCTTGCAGAGACAGAGGGACTTCTCTCCGGCTTGTCTTAGTACAGTGACACGGGGTATTGAATTCAACGGTGGGAAATTCCAAACCAGTGCCTGGAAATACTTTGTCATGTTAACCAGTAGAACTCACTGCTGGAGTGTCACTTTAAGAACGGCCGGGCTGGGTCAGACCAACGGCCCATCCAGCCCGGTGTCCTGTCTGCCCACAGTGGCCAAGGCCAGGCGTCCCAGAGGGAATGAATAGGGCAGGAAACCGCTGAGTGATCCCTTCCCTGCCACACAGGCCACGAATTCACACTGGCTGGCTGTATGGGCTACAAGCGCATCCACAGTTACAATCGTTAATGCAACTAGAAGCCTGCGAGGGGCTTGTCTCTGTCCTGCCGCTGCCCCGGAGGCCGGTTGGTCCCTTCCAGCTGAAGAGCTGTGTCTGGGTGCGTTTCGCCTGTCGTTTTGGGTCACGCCCCAAGCTAAGAGACTGACGTTAAGAGGAGTGGGCGTCCCCAAGGGCAGTGCACAGGCTGCTGTGCGGCCTTGACCTGAGCTTCGCTCTTTCTGCTCTCATGGTGGTTTTTACCGAGGGCGCTCCCCCGGCATGGCCAAGCCCTTGCAGCAACAGCTGTGCTGTGCTAAAGGAAAAGCTCCCTTAAGAGTTTAATGGGGAAGGTAATCCCCTTCCAGGTGGCTACCTTAAACTGGGGCAGAACCCAGCGGGGGGTGTGGCGGGAATGCACGGCAGATGGTTGACGGTGGCATGAGAGTGGTAGTTGGGTGCTCTCTCCCTGCTGTTTCCCTTGGGGCCAGAGTCCATTTAGAACGAGGCTGAGTGACCTTGTTAATGAGGCTCCCACCATCCAGGCCACGGTGGGGCAGCTCGGTGGTAGAGGCAGCTCTCATCTGGGCCTGCTTTTATTTTAGGTTCCTAGGAACTGCCAGACTAGATCAAAAGCGGGGCCCGGTGGCCCTCAGACTGCTCGAGTGAGGCGTAAGAATCCCCATTAGCGGCTGTGGGATGATCCTGCCCCGCAGGGCTCCCCTAATCCCTAATTAGAGAGTGTTTAAAACCCTGCGGCATGTGGCTGAGCAAATGGCCTGCTGTCCCTTGCTGCCCGCAGGCTCGGGCACGGGGCTAGAGCGGGGCTGGGCACTCATTTCTGAACAAGGGCCACTCAGAACACTTTGGAAGTGGTTGTGGGCCACGCTGGAGGGGGCAAGCCCAGGGCGGAGCCTCGGACGGAAGGGGCTTGCTGCTCCCAACCCCGCTACTAGAGCCCTTTCAGCTGCTTATGTAAAGGGCTGTTGCCTGCCAGCCACGGGGCAGGCGTGAGCTTCGTGAGTCCCTGGCGCAGGCAGTGGGCTAGCACGGGGCCAGGAGCTGCGTGTCCTTTCAGTTGCTTCTATTTAAAGGGCTTGTGCTGCTGGGTGGCTGCCACACAACACAGCGGCCCGGCAAGCGCGAGCCCTTGAAACAAGCAGTTAAAAGGGCTGGCAGGTCCCAGCGCCACTAGCGCGCTGCCAGGGCGCCGGGACTGGCGTGCCCTTTCAGCTGCTTCTGTTTCAAGGGCTCATGCTTGCCTGTGCTGCCAGGCAGAGGGGAGGTGCGAGCCCTTTAAATCCCAGCTGTTAACCAGGCTCCCAAGGCCTGGAACTGCTAGACTCTTGCCCCTCCCTGTGTGGGGTGGGGACTGCAACCTGTGGAAAGCACCAGAGGGGTGCTCCGCCAGCCATCCTCTGCTTCCTGGCCCCAGCCGCGGGGCAAGGCTGAGCGCAGGTCAGCGTGAAGGGAGAACCGGGGGGAACGGGGTTGAGAGCAGGGCCCTGCAAAGTCTCTCTCCATTTCCATTGCACCTTTACTCAGGCCTGTGCTGCACGCTTCGCTGCCCTCCCTCGCCTACTGCTTACCAGTCCGCCCCCAGCACCCCGGGGGCCCCGCCGCTGTCCAGGGCAGCTCTCGCCTGCCTCTGCTACCACAGCTGTGCGCTCGAGGCAGTGCGACGGATCTGCGCCCCGCTGGGCCCCGGGCCCGAGTCCCACAGCAGGGAGGGAGGGCACCTCTGCTTTATGCGCTGGAGAAGGCCCTGAGCGCTAGCGGAGCAGCGCGGACAGCACTAGACTGGGGCAAGGTGCCCCAGCACGGACATTCTTACTTATGGCACCAGCTCGTGGCCAATCCACGGGGACGCGGGTCAGGCTGGCACACAGCTCGTAGCGCTGGAGAAAGTCACTGGCTGACCAGGCCCGGTTTTCACCAGTGTGGAGTGGACGCACCCCCGGGACCTCCGCTGGGCAAGCACTGCTCTGCAGAGCCAAAGGACAGGACAGGCTGGAGGAGCCCGGGCCCCGGGTGCAGGGCCTGGGCAAGGGGACAGAGGTGGAGGGGCGCAGTCCAGGGTTCTGTGGCATAGCTGCCAGCTGCTCCAGGGACCTGCCGCTCAGCGAGCCTGCGGGCTGTTGCTCCCAGCCCATGGGAGCTGCAGGAAGCGGTGGCCTGGCCCACGGGCTGCTTATTGTCCAACCCTGCTTGCCTGCTCTCTCTGCCGGGGCAAGGACTCAGGCTGCGGCAGGGGAGAAGAGAGTACGGCCTGCAGCTCCCTCCCTGGGAAAGGCTCCGGCTCGTGGAGCCGTGACTGTCTCAGCCAAGGCCCGGAGAGGGCCTGGTTCTGTGCAAAGCCCCAGTGACCGCACGGCAGGACCCGGAGGTGACTGTTTGAACCGCCCCATCCCTGTTCTTCCCTCCTAGAATCAGAGCTGGAAGCTGAAACAAAACACAGGACTGTGTAGCACTTTAAAGACTAACAAGATGGTTTAGCAGGTGATGAGCTTTCGTGGGCCAGACCCACTTCCTCAGATCAAACCTGATCTGGGTTTGATCTGAGGAAGTGGGTCTGGCCCACAGAAGCTCATCACCTGCTAAACCATCTTGTTAGTCTTTAAAGTGCTACATCATCCTGTGTTTTGTTTCAGCTACCCCAGACTAACAGGGCTACATTTCTGGAGCTGGAAGGGACCTTGAGGATCATGTAGTCCCGGCCCTGCCCCCACGGCAGCACCAAGCACGGGCCAGACCATCCCTGCAGCTGTCTGTCCCACCTGCTCTCCCTAGCTCCAGGGATGGGGATTCCACAGCCCCCCTGGGCAACTGATTCCAGCGTTTTTCCTAATGTCCAACCTCTAAACCTCCCTTGCTGCAATTTAAGCCTGTTGCTGCTCAGAGGCCCAAGAGAACAGTTTGCCACCCTCCTCCTTGAGGCTCCCTTTTAGATACTTGAAAGCTGCCATCGTGCTAGCACCCCTGCTAGAGGAGGGGCTTCAGCTGGGGGGCCAGTTCCAGCAGTGATCACCATGGAGCCTAGAAAGCTTCCTGCTGCAGCTCAGGGTAGAGCCACAGTTGCTGGGAGGAAGGGCCAAGGCAGTTACCGTCAGGAGACACAACCGGTGCGGCGTAAGCGAGGGGAGGGGCAGGATCTGGCCCAGCCTTTTGTAGCTAGGATAACAACCCTGATGGAACCCAGGACTGACGGGAGGGCAGGAGCGGCACCAGTTACAAGGCAGGGATTCTGCTCATCTAGCCCAGCCTCGGCGCTTTGGTGGCGAACGCCCTCAGGCTGTGCAGAGTGCTTGGGTATTTACTGCCCCAGCCCCTTGCTAGCCCCACAGCCGGAAGGGAGTCGTGTATTTTCCCCTCCATGGGTAATTGGGGAAAACCGTTAATATCAAGTCAAAATTGCAATTTCAGAAATTTTCAGCAGATGTCAAAAGGTAGAGGTGAGTCAGCCTGAAACGTTTCCTGTTGATTCCCTGTATTATTAGCAAAGGACTTACATTCCCGAACCGCAGAGGGGAAGAGGGCCTCTCGCGGAACCATAGGAAGGCCCAGGGTCAATGCCACCATCTGATGCATGCAGGGCATTCCTGCACCCCTCTCCCCCACTCTGGGGTATTTCCCAGGTTGCATCCCTCATGCCTCCGGCCTTGTGCCAGCCTTACCAACTGCCAGCATGAACCACCACCGCAAAGTCCCCGGGTGGTACGAGCGCGCCTGTGTTGGGCAGAGCCAGCGCTTTGCTTTTCTGAGACATGCTTGATATCGAAAAGCTTCAGGACAAATGGAAACAAGGTTGTTCACTGAACCACCACCACGGGACTGGCCATAGTGGGCCAGACCAACGGTCCACGTAGGGGCCCAGCTGTGACCGGGGCCAGGACCGGGTATTCATGGGGCATGCCCAGAAGAGTTAGCGGTAAGAATGGTCCAGCCCTGTCTCCCCTTCTTGTTCCTGGCAGCGCTCTACGGCTACGTCTAGACTGGCAGGATTTTCTGCAAATGCTTTTAATGGAAAAGTTTTCCGTTAAAAGCATTTGCGGAAAAGAGCATCTAGATTGGCAGGGATGCTTTTCCGCAAAAGCACTTTTTGTGGAAAAGCGTCCATGCTGATCTAGACACGCTTTTGCGCAAAAAAAGCCCTGATCCCCATTTCCGCCATCGGGGCTTTTTTGCACAAAACAAATCTGAGCTGTCTACACTGGCCTTTTTGCACAAAAGGACTTTTGCCCTAATGGGAGCAGCACAGTATTTCCGCAAGAAGCACTGATTTCTTACATGAGATCGGCAGTGTTCTTGCGGAAGTTCAAGCGGCCAGTGTAGACAGCAGCTGCTTTTGCGGAAAAACTTGCCAGTCTAGACACAGCCCACCTGTGTTGGCGAACAGCCCTTGCTGGACCTGTCTATTTTTTTATCCCAGTTAATACTTTTGACTCTCTCAACCTCTCCGGCACCAGCGCCCATGGTTGAGCAGTGTGTTTGCTTTAAGGCTTGTGCCTGTTAATTAAATCTGGTGCCCCGTGGTTTTTATCTTGTCTTCTCCCCCCCCCCCCCCCCGTGTGGCATATGCCTTAGTGACTCTAGTCTCCTCCCACAGCCCCCTTTCCATCGCCCTTCTCACGATGGTTCCCATGCAACTGTATCCTTAGCCACAGAGCGGCCAGCCCTGGGCAGAGCACTCAAGTTGGGGGTGTAGCCTGGGCTCCCAGCCCTTTGGGAAGAGGCCCCGCTGCAGGGCAGAGCCTAGCGGTTCTCCCCACACTGGGTTCCCCACTTCGGTCAGAGCCGCTTGCAGATAGTTCCAAGTTGGCCCCACCTGCCCCTTTTCAGCACACGCACTTTCTGGCAGGGTGCAGCGGCCCTGGTCCCAGCTCCGCCCAGAGAAGAGCCAGTAGGAGCTGCTCGGCTTGCAGCTTGTTGGCCCACAGTGCAGTGAAGCAGCCTAGGAAAGGAGCAGCTGCTTCTCCAGGGGCCAGCCCAGGCCCTGTCTTTGCAAGAGCTGGTTCACCAAGGCCAGAGGGTTATGCTGCTCCGGGGAGGCAGGACAGCTCCCCTCCGGGGCAGGAGCCAAGCCTTAAATTCACTCCTCTCCTGCAAGGCCTTGGATGGGAGGGGAGGCTGTGACCTCTGCTTCCTGCAGCGAAGTCCCCTCAGTTCAGCTAACCCTGTGCAGAGCCCTCCACCCTGCCAGAGCGGTTTGGACAGCGAGGGGGGAAGCGCTGGAGGGACAGGCCCTGGCTCTGCTGCCATAGAGCCAAAGGGCACCGAGGGGCAAGGCAGGAATCGGCCCCATCCAGCCTGCAGCACCGCCAGGGCCTTTAGCGTGCCTGTGCCCCACCGGGCCCAGCTCTGCCAGTGCAGCAGCCCTGCAGGCAGGGGAGACGGGCCCAGTGCTCCGTGCGCCGCGGCGGGGCCAGGGACGCTCCCCTCCCCCAGAGAGAAACAAGCTGGGGCAGGTTGTGTCAAACATAGTTCTATTGATAGCAAAAATAGGCGCCCGCCCCCGCTTCGGTCACCAACACGTACGCAGTACACAGGACTTCCCCGCCCTTCCTAGTACCCGGAGGCTGGAGGGGCCCAGCAGTGTCCTGCCCCAGAAAGCCAGGGCCCCCGCACAGCCCATGGCTACTCCTAGGCAGGCAGCCCCGCCCGCGGCCGG
This sequence comes from Pelodiscus sinensis, assembly GCF_052426305.1. Taxonomy (NCBI): domain Eukaryota; kingdom Metazoa; phylum Chordata; order Testudines; family Trionychidae; genus Pelodiscus; species Pelodiscus sinensis. Next base: position 1,115,767 of record NC_143064.1, on the reverse strand, counting down.
GCCGGGCTCCTGAAGACACGGCCATGTGGCTCTGCCCACCTGCAGGCTGGAGCTGCGCTATTCCCAGAAGTACGGGCCCGGACTGAGGCTGTTTCAATGGTCTGGCCCGCTAAGAGCCACACGCCAATCCTGAGCAAGGGGCCCCGCCCTAGCCGGAGGGAGGGGGGCGGGCCCAGCTTTTGGAACCTCAAGTGCCTTGCTCTACAGAAGGAAAACGTCCCTGCCGGAGGTGGAGGCACAGGCTGGCCCTGGGAGCAGGAGATCACAGCATGCCGCGTTCTGCACCCGCAGGGGCTGCTCGGGCGGGCGCGCTGCACGGCCCGGCCGGGGTGGAGGCACAGGCTGGCCCTGGGAGCAGGAGATCACAGCCTGCCGCGTTCTGCACCCGCAGGGGCTGCTCGGGTGGGCGCGCTGCACGGCCCGGCCGGGGTGGAGGCACAGGCTGGCCCTGGGAGCAGGAGATCACAGCCTGCCGCGTTCTGCACCCGCAGGGGCTGCTCGGGCGGGCGCGCTGCACGGCCCGGCTGGAGGTGGAGGCACAGGCTGGCCCTGGGAGCAGGAGACCACAGCCTGCCGCGTTCTGCACCCGCAGGGGCTGCTCGGGCGGGCGCGCTGCACGGCCCGGCTGGAGGTGGAGGCACAGGCTGGCCCTGGGAGCAGGAGATCACAGCCTGCCGCGTTCTGCACCCGCAGGGGCTGCTCGGGCGGGCGCGCTGCACGGCCAGGCCGGGGGTGGAGGCACAGGCTGGCCCTGGGAGCAGGAGATCACAGCCTGCCGCGTTCTGCACCCGCAGGGGCTGCTCGGGCGGGCGCGCTGCACGGCCCGGCCGGGGTGGAGGCACAGGCTGGCCCTGGGAGCAGGAGACCACAGCCTGCCGCGTCCTGCACCCGCAGGGGCTGCTCGGGCGGGCGCGCTGCACGGCCCGGCCGGGGGTGGAGGCACAGGCTGGCCCTGGGAGCAGGAGACCACAGCCTGCCGCGTTCTGCACCCGCAGGGGCTGCTCCGGCGGGCGCGCTGCATGGCCCGGCCGGGGGTGGCAGACACCACCAGCCAGGCTACTGCCTGCAAATGCCCCAGCAAGCTCCCTCACCTGCCAGCTGCTGTTTGAGAAGGGCAAGCCCGCCCAGCCGGACACTGCTGCCGTGCAGGGAAAGCAACAGCTTGCTGCTCTGCCTCCAGGCTGGGCCACACGCAGGATCCCGCCCTGGGGCTGGCTGGAGCGTTCCTGACCCAGCCCATTTCTCAAGAGACAAGCCTGCTCCCTGCCCCATGGCCGTGAGACTCCCCCTGCCCACATTCCCACCCCTCCCAGCCTGGGCAGGGCCACTCGTGCCCCGAGAACAGAGCACTCCATTGCCGGCCAGCCCAGCGCCTAGGAGATCAGATGCTGGGTAATGGCTCGCAGTGCGTACAGCAGCTCCGCCTGCATCCTCGCTTCCAGAATGAGAAGGTTCACGTGGACCTGAGGGAGCAAGAGAGGGGCTCAGGCAGGCCTAGAGGGAGCAGCCCAGGACTGCTTGCAGCTCCATCCGTGCCACGGCCTCTAGGAGCCTCGCTCCCCGGTGCCCAGTTCCACAAGCACCCAGGGTCTCTGGCTCCTGGGCTGGAAGGATGGATCTTGTGCACCAGACTCTGGGCCCCTCCCGCCACTGGGCCCAACCCAGCAGCTGCACAAGCAGGCTCTAAGAACTGGCCCGATAGCCTGCGTGGAGATCGTGCATGCGCCAGCCTGTACCTTTTCACTGTGCTTGAACTGCTTCCAGAACCGCCGGAACCTTTCCAGGTTCGTCTTCTCTGGGGAGCAAGTCACCGTTTTAACGTAAACCTTGAGCGTCCGCCCCAGAAAGTGATTCACTTCCGCATAATCGTAGTCGTCGTACCTGCGGGAAGAGGCCAAGGGCGCACGTTGGAACCAGCTGCTACCAGCTTCCCCAGGGCCGGGAGAGCAGCCAGATGGGCTGGAGCGAGCGTCGGGATCAGGCCCCGGCTGCTCACTGCTCTGCAGGTGACAACACTGGAGGTGAAGCTCCCGGAAGTGAGGGGCAGGGATGGCTCCCCGCAGGTGCCCAAAACATGGCCCCGCAGTTCCCCTGAGCCAGGCCTGCCACCGGGGGAGGCAAAGGGGTCAGCTGCCCTGGGTCCTGGCTGTTACACCACTACAGCAGCAGAGTGGTGACCGGAGCCCCAGGCTCTCGGTCGCTGGCTGGGGGTGGCAGGGGACGCAGGTGGCACACTCTGGGGAGCGCTGAGGACCGGCAGCGTCAGCCCCGCCCCTTCCGCCCGAGGTTCCGCCCCTTCCAGGAGCGCGGAGCCACCCCCACCCCTTTCTCTCCACCCCACTCAGCCTTCTGGCCGGTAAAAGCAGAAGGGGAAACAATGGAAGCCAGGCCTGAGCCAGTCCCACCAGACATCCCGAGGAGGCAGCTGGGGGAGCACCACGAGCAACCAGCCAGGCCGACGGCTCCTGTGCCCTGATTAAGTCCTCTCGGATATTTAACCGTCTGAAAGACGCCCCGCAGGGCTGGGTCAGAGGCCGAGCGCCTCTCCTGGACAGATCACGGGTTTGTCCAGGCCCAGGCGGGCGGGCATACCTGATCCCAAACATGCAGTGGATGTAGTTCCAGACGCCCCGCTTGAAGGCGGAAGAGTCACGGCCGTGTCGCTTGGCCAGGGCATTGCTCTGGAGACTGTCAGCGGTGCGGAACTTCTCATCCAGGAGGTAGCCAACGTCCGAGTAGAGTCTGTTAACCAGCGAGAATCCATGGTCCTCCCAGGAGTAATCCTGCCAAACAGATCAAGAGGGCACCTCAGGGCTGTGCCCCACGAAGGGGCCAGTGAAACGCCGCACAGGCTGTGCCCTGTGGGGGGGTCTCAGCGGGCATGCTCTTGCTGGATCAGAGCAGCCAGAGGCCTTCAGCCCAAGTCTGCCCTCAGTGGGTCTCTCCAGGCACAAGAGGACAGCTCATCCTGCCACAAAGCTGTTGCTCACAGTTCGGCTGCCTTCCCCGGGGCTGTGCTGGATCCGCACCAGCAGCAGATTTCTCAGTGGCCAGGGCGCCAGCTCTGAGCCCTCGGCCCCCCGCCTGCATCTTGCAAGATGGAGGAGTGACTGTACAGATGCCCCGAGTGATGCTCTGGTGAAGCCCTTCACTCCTGTTTCCATGGCTGCCTGTGGCTGCTGCTGTTCTGAGCACTGGGCACGGAGCCTTGAGCAGCTGCCTGGCCTCCTCTCGCACACGCCCAAAGATCCTGGGCCCCAAATCTGCTCCTACCTGCCAGGACACGCACCTGAGCTCTGAAGATCTGGGTCTGATCTTCATCTCTCGTGGCGAAGTCCTGGTAGCCAAAGTCAGGGTCCAGCACATAGCAGGAGAGATTCGTGGCTTGGACCATTTCCCCTCCACACTCTGAGGGAAAGAGCCCAGCGCCACCAGACGGGAGATTAGAACACAGCCCGGAGTTCATGCTGCTCCTCCGCAGCACCCAGCAGCAAGGGGCGGGGTCTCTCCTGGGGCCTGGAATCCCGCCTGCCCAGCATCTCGGCTCTGCAGGCAAGGGACAAGCTCAGCCATGAGTGCAACGTCCCATCTGCCCCATTCTCCCAGGGCAAAATGGATTCCTGGGGCTTCCCTCACGTCTGGAACGGGCCCGTTGATGGCACCTCCCTCGGGGACGCGGTCCCTCCCGCCCCTTACAGCCCCCTGCGCCTGCAAGCGTCAGGCAAGGTGCGGACTGGCCAGCATTAAGGACACTAACCGCAAGGCCCCAGCAGACAGACAGAGGAGAGTCCTGCAGGGACAGGCCTAAACTGGGGGCTTGCTCTTCTCCTGGCAGAGACCTCCGCGGTGCGGGCCCCTTTGCCTTACCTTCCTCCCGGCCTGGCTGCGGTGGCCTCCTTTCCTCTTGCTCCTCGATCCCCAGGCGGCTCCTCGAGAGGCGTTCCTGGAGCGCGTGCGGCTCCACGCAGGAATCCAGAGGCTGCGGGAAGACAATGCTCCCTGTTACTCAGCCCATGGCCCTTGTTCTGCTGAGACCTGCCCCCTTGGCAGCTCACCCGCTTGCGGCTGATGCGCAGCAGCTCCCCACGACAGCTGCCCCCGCCGGCGGATCCCCAGAAACACGGGCTCCTGCAGCCCCGCCACTCCTGTTCGCAGCCGCAGCCAAAGACGAAGCTGGCAAGAGCGTGGCAATGTGCCACCAGGACAACAGCATGCACCAGCTCGGCCAGGGACCAGCTCTGCTCACTGGTCTTCAGCAGCATCTGCGGGGAGGTCAGCAGGCAAACAGTCCGGGTTACTGGCCGCCCGTCCGTTCCCCAGCGCTCCTCCCTCACCACTCGGAGAAACAGGCAGCCCTGGGCCCCACCCAGGCTCCCCGGGCCCCTACCTCCACGTGCTCCTTGCTGATGAGCCACGGCCGATGAGCCAGGATCTTGTTGATCTCACTGAGCCTGCGGAGCTTGGGAGGGATGAAGTCCAGGCCCCGCAGCCACTGGGGATCTCCCCCCACGCGCAGGAACTGCAGCCTGTGCAGATTCACCAGATACCAGCACTGGTGCCGAGCAGCTGCCTGCAAGAGTGAGTGTGAAATGCCGCCCTCGCCACTTCTCCAGAGCGCAGTGCTGCAGGCGCCAGCCCGGCAGAGCTCGCAACGCTCCAGCTGAGCATGGAGTCCCACGCCACCCAGCCAGGCAAGGACCAAGCACCAAGCGGTTTGCCCAGCTCCTGCTCAGTGACACAGACCCTGACCCGGCCTGAGGCCACCTGCAGGGGAGGTGACCCGACTGGCAGCGCTAACGAATGGTGACCGAGGGGGGTTCACCCTTCCCCCTCTGAGCTTTCCATGGAGACGTAGGAGCCGGACAGCGGCCGCAGGGCCAGGAAGGAGGCGTTCCTAGAAGCGAGGGCGTGGCACCTACCATGAGGGCAATGTAGTGCCTGCAGTCAAACGGCAGCGGGCCGTCCGTGTGAAGCAGGTAGTGCTGCATCTTGAGGAAGCTGGCCAGGTACTGCGGGTGGTAGCCCATCTCCTGGGTCACTGCCTCCAGGCGGCCCCAGCTGGCCAGGGCTTTCACAAACAGGAACTGCACTCGCTCCGTCTCGCTGCTGCTCATTTTCACTCCCTGGGGGAGACAGAGCCCATCAGAGTGGCCCAGCCCAGCAGGAGCTGGGGTTCACTCGGCTGCTTGGAGTCTGCCGCAAAGTGACAGGCTGAAACGGCGCTAGTCCCAGCGTCGCAGCCATGGGCCCGTTAAAAAGGCCAGCTGCTAAGAGAGCTAAGCAGCAAATGGCAAAGGGGAAGCTGGGGCTCCCCTTGTTTCGGGACAGATTTTTTCTGTGTGGTCCTCTGACCTGAGCCCACTCCACCAAAGGCCAGAGCTCTGCACCACCGCCATGCCCACGGTGGGAGGCTGCCATGCAGGGGCTGGGGTTCCAAGCCAGGCGGAAAGAGGGGGCCGACGCTGGCTGTGAAGGGGGAGCTTGTGAAACAGGCAAGACGTAACCCTCTTGTTAAGCTGGAAGCTGCCCAAGTCACATCTAGCTCCAGTCTGCCCACTGGCAGGGCCAAAGGCACCAGTGTTGGGGCTCAACTAGTGGATGGAGCTCTGGAGAACGAGTAACCTGGCGTCTGACCCACGGGGCTAGAACCAGAGGGATCCGACAGGGCTTGTCCTGGTTGCAGGCGCTGCTCCCAGCCCAGAGCACTTTCAGCCCCTTGGCAGCAGCCCCGGCCTGTCTGGCTTTCCAGGGACAGTTAGTGCCTCTGGGGCTCCCGCCTGCTTCAGGGTACTGAAGCCCTGGGGGGCCAACAATCCCATCCAAGAGCAGCGACTCAGCTCCTTCTGGACAGCCAGCTAGAGTGCTGGCTGGAGGGCCCGGCCCCTCAGAGTAGCAGCTGACAGTCCACAAGCACGTCCCAGGACCCCTGCAGGCAAACCTGGCTCCGGCCGTTTGCAGACAAGCCAGTGCCCAGCTGTGCTGTTAGTGAGGAATCCAGTTGTGCGGGAGGTCGGGTGGAGGGCAGTGCACACAAAACCCCCTATCCTCTCACAGCAAGTGCTTTTTTCACCTCAAAAAGAGATTTTGGCCTTGGAAAGGGTTCAGAAAAGGGCAACTAAAATGATTAGGGGTTTGGAACGGGTCCCATATGAGGAGAGGTTAAAGCAACTGGGACTTTCAGTTTAGAAAAGAGGAGACTGAGGGGGGATATGATAGAGATATATAAAATCATGAGTGGTGTGGAGAGGGCTGATAAAGAAAAGTTATTAATTAGTTCCCATAATAGAAGAACTAGAGGACACCAAATGAAATTAATGGGGAGCAGGTTTAAAACTAATAAAAGAAAGTTCTTCTACACACAGCGTGTAGTCAACCTGTGGAACTCCTTGCCAGAGGAGGCTGTGAAGGCTAGGGCTATAATAGAGTTTAAAGAGAAGCTGGATAATTTCCTGGAGGTTAGGTCCATAAAAGGCTATTAGCCAGGGGATAAAATGGTGTCCCTGGTCTCTGTCTGTCAGAGGCTGGAGAGGGATGGCAGGAGACAAATTGCTTGATCATTGTCTTCGGTCCACCCTCTCTGGGGCACCTGGTGCTGGCCACTGTCGGCAGACAGGCTACTGGGCTAGAGGGACCTTTGGTCTGACCCAGTACGGCCGTTCTGATGCTCTTATGCTTCCGACTCGGTGCGTCTCTGCACTTTTGAGCAGAGCATCTGGGCACCTTGGCCATTCACCCCCAGCAGGCGAGAAGCGCAACTTCTACTGCGGGTGTCTGAAGAGAGTCAGCCTCTCCCCTTATCTGGGGAGCAGCAAAGCTCCCCCTGTCTCCCTCTTTGCAAGCCGCCTTGGCTACATCCCCAAACTCCCTAACTGGTTCTGTTGGAGAGGAAGGAGAGTCTCACCCAGACCCTGTCTGAGCGCTGGCTCCTTCAGCAAGACCAATACCCACAGTCTGAAGATGCAGTGAAAGTCAACACAGAGGCATTTCTCTGCCCAGCCCTCCTGCTCCGAACAGTCTCCAGCTTGTGTGAGCATCAGGGCGACTGCCGGCGGGAGGCCTGGGTCTGTGCAGGAATCCAGGCAGCTCGCACTGAGCTGCAGCAAAGCCTAGGCAGATACAAGCCTACAGGCCTGTCCGGGCCATCTAGTGCAGGGACACCGCAGTCCTGCCAGTCGCCTCTTCCCTAATCAGCTTATTCTGCTCTCTTGCTGCCCTTACCTCCCAGCTAGAGCCGAGTGGGCAGCAGCTGCTCCCCATCTGCAAACTGGTGCTGGCGGGAAGGGACAGGAAGCTTGCATTTTTCTGCCACAGTCAGTATTGCCTGCTGTAGGCCCCATGGATCAGGTGGTCAGCCCAGGGCTCTCCAGTTCCTGGTACTGCAGTGGGTGTCTGAAGTTAGCTAAGGAGCCACCGAGCTAGACGTGAACCCACCATGCCCCTGAGTACAGACCTTTCCAGCTGGCCACTGTGTTTGCGCTTTTAGCATTGGGCTAATGAGATTAAAAGCCTTACAAATTCCTTCTTTCCAGCTCCCACCTTGCTTTGTCTTCCCACCTGCACCTCCCACCCCGCTTTAGCAGCCCGTCTCAGCCAAAACCTGTGCTTGTCCAAATGCTTGGAACGTGGCTTCTAAGTGCTCTGCAAAGTTACTCTTCAACTGTCTGAGAGAGCAACACCAGGGATGGAAAAGCCAGACTGCATCAGCAGCCAGTCACCCAACTGGCCGGCTTTTTACACTGCCGCTGCAACGAGTGGATGTTCTCAGGGAACTATCCACAGTGACTCCAAGATCTCTCTTGAGTGGGTATAGCCAACGTAGTCCCCATCATGTTGTATGTGTAGTTGGGATTATTTTTTCCAATGTGAATTACTTTCCATTTATCAACATGAATTTCATTTGCCATTTTGTTGCCCAATCACTTAGTTTGGAGAGATCAAAGCTCTTCACAGTCTGCCTGGTCTTAACTATCTTGAGCAGTTTGGGATCATCTGCAAATTTTGCCACCTCACTGTTTACCCTGTTCTCTAGATCATTTATAAATAAGTTGAATAGGACTGGCCCCAGGACAGGCCCTTGGGGGACCCCACTAGTTACCTCTCTCCATTCAGGAAAGTTTACCATTTATTTCTACCCTGTTTCTTGTCTTAGAACCAGTTCTCAATCCATGAAAGGACCTTCCCTTTTATCCCATGACAAATTACTTTATGTAAGAGCTTTGGGTGAGGGACCTTGTCCAAGGGTTTCTAGAAATCTAAGTACACTATATCCACTGGATCCCCTTTGTCCACATGTTTGTTGACCCCCTTCAAAGAACTTTAGCAGATTAGTAAGGCATGAGTTCCCTTTACAGAAACCCTGTTGACTTTCCCCCACAAATTATATTCATCTGCATGTCTGACAATTTTATTCCTTACTATAGTTTCAACTAATTTGCCCGGTACTGACGTTCGACTTACCAGCCTGTAATTACCAGGATTGCCTCTAGAGCCCTTTCTAAATACTGGCGTGACATTAGCTATCGTCCAGTCAGTAGGTACAGAAGCTGATTTAAAGGATAGTTACAAACCACAGTTAATAGTTCCACATTTGATTCTTTCTGAACTCGGGTGGATGCCGTCTGGTCCCGGTGACTTGTTGCTATTCAGTTTATCAGTTTGTTCCAAAACCTCCTCTAATGACACCTCAATCCGGGACAGTTCCTCAGCTTTCACATGGGAACCAGCCCTCTTCAGAGCTCCTTTAATAGCCACTTACCCATTGCAGCAATATGAAAAAGCAAAATCCCAGGGGAGCCACCACGATGTGCACATAACCGTGGGAGGCTGGGACACCCCTGTGGGTTGGTTCCCTCCAGCTGTGCTCTGGCCAAGTTTAGTGTCAGCCCCAGATGAGGGTGCACACAAGCACACCTGGGACAGAGGATGCATAAAAGGTAGAACCCCAGCAAGTGTTCTGGCTGCCAAATGGAACCTGCCCTGACATTCCCAGAAGAACCCTTTGACCACAGCCAGATCAGGGGACACCCCCCATTGGACTCTCCTGTGATGGGCTGAGAAGACCAGACAGTTGGCCCTAGAGCCTGGTGCTCTCACTGGGCTTGGCGTGTTAGGAATGCTAACTGACAGCTCCTGGCTGGAGCAAGCAGCACTGAATGCCAGCTGCTTTCCAGCCATATACGCTGTAAGCACCTCAGGACAGGGACGGAGTTTTGTCTGGTTCCTAGATGCCACTTCATCCAAGTCCACCACATCTCTGCCTCCTGTCCCAACCTTTACATTTCCTGGGCCTGGAGTCCTGCCAAAGCAGGGGCTGCCCAACTGGAAATGCACAAAGCAGCCAAGCAACACCGGAGCTAGGCACCGCTGCCCAACCCTCTGCCAGCAGCGTGCATGCAAGGAAGAGGCAAGCCAGCTGCCGCCCAGCAAACAGCCCCAAACCCAAGAGGAACAAGAACAAGATGTCTCAAAACATTTCCCACCCCGAGACCAGAAGCGGGACTGGAGAGTCATGGGAGAGCAGCAGCTCGCACAGCCTTGAATTCCTCCATCAGAGGAGATTGTTTAACGAGTGACCTTCCGGGAGCCAGTTCCCCGGCAGTGCTGGTGGCCCCCGAAGGTGGCCAGAGGATGGCAGCTGGGGGATGCGGCGGTTGCCCCAGCCCTGGGAAGACGTGCACGTGTTCTGGCTGAAGGTGGACAGGCCAGGCCTTCCTGATCCAGTTCACCATTTACAATCTTGAAATGCTTTTGCTGCAGCTCTTTGAGAAACGCCTCTTCTCCGTTCCTGCCCAGCAGCTCTCTGGTTACCAGGGCAGTTACCCAGCTCCTCATGGCGGGATGGAGCTTCCCTCTTCCTCCCGGCTTCCCCTTTGCTGGGGAGGAGCGTTTCCTAGCTCTGGCACAAGAGAGAGCTGGCTTTGGTGGAGCCTGGTGCCAATGCTTTGCCTCCCTTCCCCGCCACAGGGCCATTGTCCCAGAGTAGCACATGCTGCTGCAGACACTTGCTTCCTTTCTATGGGCCTGACTCCCTGCTCCTCCCCCCAGAAGTGCCCACCTGCTTTTGGCCATTTGGGAGTTGCCTAGGGCCAGCCAGACACCCCCACACGTCCCTGTGGAAGATGCCCTGGGGCCTGGTTACTGTCCATTCATCCAGCCTACAGCAGCTCCTCCGTTCCAGGAGGTCAGCGCTGAGGGCAGGTGGGGGCAGCAAGAGCAGGAGGTCTGTTCTCTTCTCCCCTCACCAAGTCCTGCCAGGTGTGGGGAGCCCTCTGGTTGCTGCACTCTGCTCAGGCACGGAGGGCAGGAGTGGGGCAATAGCTCTCCAGAGACCAGGCCCAAACCACCCAACAATGCACGTTGGGGCAGATACCACGAGGCCAGGCCCTCTTCCCCCACACTGCCCTGGCAAGGGACTGAGAGCCATTGACCCAACCCCTGCCCTGGAGAGACTGGAACCCCTTCAAGCCAGCAGGGTGCAGCAGCCTGTCCGGCCTGGGCGCCAGGAGCCCCACACCATCCTCTTTCGGCTCCCTGCTGCTCTCCTGGGCATTTGGTACCCAGATGCCTGGCTCCGTGAGCCATGGAGTGGCCGGGACGGCAGTGGAGTGCACCAGACGCCCAAAGCACTGCGGAGACCACGGGGGTGCTGAAACAGCAGGCCCAGGCACAGGACCCGGCACTGCCAGACCGCCCATCCGTCCGCAGCAGGGGCCCGGGCTCGCCAATGCAGCGCTGCTCCGGGCTCCCGAGCCAGGGGAGCAGCAGAGCCCGGCCCGGCCGGCCCCATTGACCGCAGCGCCCCTGGCGGGCGGCCGGGGAGGTGCGGCAGGAAGGAGAAAAACAACTTTGATTGGCAGCGCTGGGCTGGAGCATCCCGCATCCCGGACAAAGAGCCGCGGGCGCAGAGCGGACCCGGCGCCAGGAGCCCTCGGCAGCTTCCTGCCCCAACTCCCCGGGACAGCGCCGGGGGCCGGGCCGCGCAGGGTTGCAGCGCTCTGGGGCTGCGGGGCCGCGAGCCGGAACGGAGTCACGCGCGTCTTCACTCGGCCCCGCTGCCGGGGGAAGGGGGGCGCGCTGGGGCTCACCTGGCCCCGCTGGCGGGGGGAGGGGGCGCGGGGGCTCACCTGGCCCCGCTGGCGGGGGGGGAGGGGGGCGCGCTGGGGCTCACCTGGCCCCGCTGGCGGGGGGGGAGGAGAGGGGGCGCGGGGGCTCACCTGGCCCCGCTGCCGGGGGCGGGGGGAAAGGGGGGGGGCTGGGGCTGCCGGGGGAGGAGAGGGGGCGCGGGGGCTCACCTGGCCCCGCTGCCGGGGGGAGGAGAGGGGGCGCGGGGGCTCACCTGGGCCCGCTGCCGGGGGGAGGAGAGGGGGCGCGGGGGCTCACCTGGCCCCGCTGCCGGGGGGAGGAGAGGGGGCGCTGGGGCTCACCTGGCCCCGCTGCCGGGGGGAGGAGAGGGGGCGCGGGGGCTCACCTGGCCCCGCTGCCGGGGGGAGGAGAGGGGGCGCGGGGGCTCACCTGGCCCCGCTGCCGGGGGGAGGAGAGGGGGCGCGGGGGCTCACCTGGCCCCGCTGCCGGGGGCGGGGGGAAAGGGGGTGGCGCTCACCTGGCCCCGCTGCCGGGGGCGGGGGAAAGGGGGCGGGGCTCACCTGGCCCCGCTGCCGGGGGGAGGAGAGGGGGCGCGGGGGCTCACCTGGCCCCGCTGCCGGGGGAGGAGAGGGGGCGCGGGGGCTCACCTGGGCCCGCTGCCGGGGGGAGGAGAGGGGGCGCGGGGGCTCACCTGGCCCCGCTGCCGGGGGCGGGGGGAAAGGGGGTGGCGCTCACCTGGCCCCGCTGCCGGGGGCGGGGGAAAGGGGGCGGGGCTCACCTGGCCCCGGGGGCGGGGGGAAAGGGGGCGGGGCTCACCTGGGCCCGCTGGCGCTGGTTCCCGCGGGGCTGCTCCGTGCGCGGCAGACACAGGATCATGGCTGGCGGGACCTGCCGTCGGACGCGGCGCGCGGCCCGGGCTACAGCTGGAGCCCGAACGGGGCGTGCCCGGCTCACAAGAACGACCAATCTCCGTGGAGATGGGCGGGGACGGCTGTAAACCCTCAGCCAATCGGAGCCAGGGCTGAGAGTCCGGCCGGAGCACGTGGAGGAGGCGGGCCCGGGTGCCCTTGTGCCGCGCCGGTGCGAGCGGAGGGGCAGCGATTCTGCTGAACCTGCCTCCAGCGCCGCGAGCCTGGAGACCTGCCCTTCGGGGCGAGACTCGACTCTGCTGCCCCGCTAGACCTGAGTCAGGGTCCTGGAGCGTCCGTCCTGCTAGCGCAACGGGGGATCCCAAGAGCAACGGATACATTTGGATACGGTTCTACAAGTGAGTGGAATCAGAGGGGCAGCCTGTGAGTCTGAATCTGCAAAATCCTAGAACCACAGAGCTGGAGGAGCCCTCAGGAGTCATCGAGTCCAGCCCCCTGCTCTAGGCAGGACCAACCCAACTCAATCAACCCGGCCAGGGCTTTGTCAAGCCGAGACTTAAACACCTCTAGGGATGGAGACTCCACTACTTCCCTAGGGAACCCAGCCCAGCGCTTCCCCACCCTCCTAGGGAAAGAGTTTTTCCTAATATCCAACCTAGACCTCTCCCACCACAACTTGAGCCCATTGCTCCTTGTTCTGCCATCTGTCACCACTGAGAACAGCCTCTCTCCATCCTCTCTGGAACCTCCCTTCAGGAAGTTGAAGGCTGCTCTCAAATCCCCCCTCACTCTTCTCTTCTGCAGACTAAACAGACCCAAGTCCCTCAGTCTCTCCTCATAGGTCATGTGCTCCAGCCCCCTAATCATTTTGGTCGCCCTCCGCTGGACCCTCTCCAATGCGCCCACATCCTTTCTATAGTGGGGGGCCCAGAACTGGACACAGTACTCCAGATGTGGCTTCACCAGAGCCGAATAAAGGGGAATAATCACTTCTCTGGATCTGCTGGCAATGCTCCTCTTAATGCAACCTAATATGCCATTAGCCTTCCTGGCTACAAGGGCGCCCTGTTGACTCATATCCAGCTTCTCATCCGCTGTAACCCCCAGGTCCTTTTCTGCAGAACTGCTACTTAACCATTTGGTCCCCAGCTTGTAACTATGTTTGGGATTCTTCCGTCCCAAGTGCAGGACTCTGCACTTGTCCTTGTTGAACCTCGTCAGATTTCTTGTGGCCCAATCCTCCAATTTGTCTAAGTCACTCTGGATCCTATCTCTGCCCTTAAGGGTATCTACCTCTCCCCCCAGCTTAGTGTCATCCGCAAACTTGCTGAGGGTGCAATCCATCCCGTCGTCCAGATCATTAATAAAGATGTTGAACAAAACCGGTCCTAGAACCGAACCTTGGGGCACTCCACTAGAAACCGACCGCCATCCTGACATCGAGCCGTTGATCACTAGCCGCTGGGCCCGGCCTTCTAGCCATCTTTCTATCCATCTTACCGTCCATTTATCCAATCCACAATCCCTTAACTTGCTGGCAAGAATATTGTGGGAGACCGTATCAAAAGCCTTGCTAAAGTCAAGGTATATCACATCCACTGACTTCCCCATGTCCACTGAGCCAGTTACCTCAGCATAGAAGCTAATCAGATTGGTCAGGCACGACTTGCCCTTTGTGAATCCATGCTGACTATTCCTGATCACTTTCCCCTCTTCCAAGTGCCTCAATATGGATTCCTTAAGGATCCCTTCCATGATTTTTCCAGGAACCGAGGTAAGACTGACCGGCCTATAGTTCCCTGGATCATCCTTCTTCCCTTTTTTGAAGATGGGAACTACATTTGCCTTTTTCCAGTCATCCGGGATTTCGCCCGATCTCCACGACTTTTCAAAGATAATAGCCAAAGGCTCCACAATGACATTTGCCAACTCCTTCAGTACTCTTGGATGCACTAAGTCTGGACCCATGGATTTATGTACATTGAGCTTTTCTAAATAGTTCCTAACCTGTTCTTTACCCACCACGGGCTGTCCATCTTCATCCCATCTTGCGTCACTTGGCGCAGAAGTCCAGGAGCCGACCTTGTCTGTGAATACAGAGGCAAAGAAAGCATTGAGTACTTCAGCTTTCCCCACATCATCTGTCACTAGGTTACCTCCTTCATCCAGTAGGGGCCACACACCCTCTCTGATCACCTTCTTCTTGTTAACATGCCTGTAGAAACCTTTCTTGTATCCTTCACATCCTTAGCCAGTCACAATTCCGTTTGCGCTTTCGCCTTCCTGATAACCCCCCGGCATTCTCGAGCTAGACCTTTAAACTCTTCCCTGGTCATTTGTCCAAGTTTCCACTCTTTGTAAGCTTCCTTTTTGTGCTTAAGTTCACCAAGGATTTCCCCTGTAAGCCAGTCCGGTCTCCTACCATGTTTGCCTCTCTTGCTACGCGTCGGGATGGTTTCTTTCTGTGCCTTCAATAAGGCTTCTTTAAAATACTGCCAGCTGTCCTGGACTCCTTTCCCCTTCATGTTAACATCCCAGGGGATTCTGCCCATCAGATCTCGGAGGGAGTCAAAATCTGCTTTTTTGAAGTCCAAGGTGTGTATTTTACTACTCTCTTTTCTTCCTTTGGTCAGGATCCTGAAATCTACCATCTCATGATCACTGCTTCCCAGGTTGTCCCCCACCTCCACTTCCCCTATTTGTTCCTCCCTGTTTGTGAGCAGAAGGTCAAGCTGCGCACGGCCCCTGGTCGGATCCTTCAGCACCTGTGTCAAGAAGTTATCCCCAACATTCTCCAAAAATGTCCTGGATTGCCTGTGTGCTGCCGTATAGGTTTCCCAGCAGATGTCAGGGTGATTAAAGTCCCCCACGAGAACCAGGGCCTGCGATCTGGAAGCTTCGCTCAGTTGTCCGAAGAAAGCCTCATCTACCTCATCCACCTGATTCGGTGGCCTGTAGCAAACACCAACCACAACATCAAGGCTGTTGTTTGCTCCTTTAAACTTAACCCATAGAGTCTCAACAGGTTTTTCTCCCTCTTTATACTGGAGTTCAGAGCAATCGTAGTGCTCTCTTACATATAGTGCAACTCCTCCTCCTTTTCTCCCCTGCCTGTTGTTCCTGAACAGTCTATACCCTTCCATGACAGCGCTCCAGTCATGCGAGTTATCCCACCAAGTCTCTGTTATCCCAATTAAATCATATTTCTTGGTCTGGGCCAGGGCCTCCAGTTCTTCCTGTTTGTTGCCCAGGCTTCTCGCATTAGTGTACAAACACTTCAGGTAACCAGTTGATCGTCCTATCTTCTCCATTCGAAACAGGGGTCCTCCTTTCTTGCCCCTTCCTCTCTGCATTTCTTCCCGGTATCCGACTTTCCCACTCCCCTCAGGGTTTTGGTCACCGTCTCCCGACGAACCTAGTTTAAAGCCTCCTCACTAGGTTTGCAAGCCTGCCCGCGAAGATGCTCCTTCCTCTTTTGGTTAGGTGGATCCCATCTCTTCCTAACAATCCTTGCGCCCGGAACAGAGTCCCATGGTCGAAGAAACCAAAGCCCTCTCTGCGACACCATCTGCGCAACCACGCATTTACGTCCTCAATTTGACGATCCCTGCCCAGTCCTTTCCCTTCAACAGGGAGGATGGAGGAGAATACCACTTGCGCTCCAAATTCTTGGATCCTTCTTCCCAGCGCTACATAATCCGCAGTAACACGCTCAAGATCATTCTTGGCCGTATCATTAGTTCCCACGTGGAGAAGCAGGAAGGGGTAGCGATCCGAAGGTTTGATCAGCTTGGTAAGCCTCTCAGTGACATCCTGAATGCGAGCTCCTGGTAAGCAGCACACCTCTCGAGATTCCAGGTCCGGACGGCAGAGAGATGGCTCAGTCCCTCTTAGAAGGGAGTCCCCGACCACCACCACCCGTCGTTTCCTTTTGGGCGTGGTGGCCGTGGAACCCCCATCCGTAGGACTACGCATCCCATGCCTTCCAGTAGATGGTGTTCCCTTCTGGTTTCTTCCTTGTGAGGTCCCTTCCAGAGCTTTCAGCACTGCAGAGCCTGTGGAGAGAGCTTGAAAGCGATTGCTTACCTCTATAGCATCGGGGGATTCCCGTGCTGGCCTTTTTCCCCTTCTAGAAGTTACATGCTGCCAGTTCTCTTCTTGGTCACGTACTGCCCTCTCTGGCTCTTCTGCCTGCCGTGCTTGAAGGATTAAACGCTGCCTTCTATCGAGGAAGTCTTCATCCTCTCTGATCAAGCGTAGGGTCGACACTTGGGCCTCCAGTCCTCTAATTTTTTCTTCCAAAATGTCGACCAGCTTGCACTTGGTGCAGATGAAATCCGTTCTTTCTTCCGGGAGGAAGACAAACATGGCACACGCTGTGCAGGTAACAACAGCAGAACTATCACCAACCATCGCTGCTGTCCTGGAAAAGGGATTTAAAAAGAAAGGGAAGAGAACCTCCCGCCCTTCCCAACTCCCTCTCAAAACTCCCTGTTAGCACTCACCTGTTCGCAAGCTCCTTGGTCGCTTGCCCACTGCCTTATAAAGCCCCTCCCCCTACCAAGGCTCAGCCAATCAGCAGAGGCTTCTAGAATTCAAACTTTAATTAGAAGCCAACAGTTTCCACCTGCCAATCACAGCACAAACTACATCAAGGGAAGAGGAGGAAAGAGGAGAGGGGGGGAAAAAAGCCTCACTCTCAAACACAAGGAGAAAATAAATAAATAAATAAACAAAAAACAAAAAAGAACACACACCAAGCCTCACTCACAAACACAAGCTCAGCACACAGCAAGAAAGCCCCAAACACAACACCCACATCTTCCAAGACTCCTGTATCTGCTTCTCCTCTACCTGGAGAACTCCCTCTCTAAAGCCTCTCTCAAACAGGGAAAGGAATAAATAAATAAATAAATAAATAATTTTAAAAAAAGCACCGAGGAGTCCTGGGGCACCTTATTGACTAACCGAAGCGTCGGAGCATAAGCTTTCGTGGGCAAAGTCCCACTTCGTCAGATGCAGTGGGTCTTTGCCCACGAAAGCTTATACTCCAACACTTCGGTTCGTCTATAAGGTGCCACGGGACTCCTTGCCGCTTTTACAGTTGAATAGTCACATAATAATTGTAGCATCTTAAGAGGCAAGGCTGATGCTAGATTGTTTGAAATCGAGGGTGCGGTATGTTTGACACTTTCAATTTTAATACATAATTCGTTACTATTAAAATCATTTTCATATTTCATTGCCAAATTAATGGCATATTTTGCCAATTCAGAAATATCGATTTCTTGGAGAACTGATCCAGTTAAAAATGAAAAATCATCGGCAATTTCATTTAATGCACTATATCTCCAATTTAAGTGCGTAGTCAGGGCATCAAATACTTGGTTTATCTCCATTATGTAAGCTTGATTTGAGGTTAAATTAATAGTTTCATCGTCAGGATCTAATCTTTTAACTTGTCTTCTTTTTGTTGGGAACTCAGGTAAAATTAGTGATTTATTGACTAGTTCAGGTGTTTCTGTTTCTAATCTATGTTAAATAGTACAATCTCTGATTCTTTTTTGAGCAGCGTCCCCGTGGGTGCTCCACTGTAAGTGTAAGGCTTGTCCCAGTGCCTCAGATCGGAGATCTTTTCCAGCTGTAGTCTGCCGGACTATGCATACGCAACGCACGTCTCACGCCTTTTGCGCCATTTGTGTGCACGCAGTCTGGCTCCCGCCAATTCCTCCTGACTGTCCTCAGTGAACGCTCTCTCGTCGCAATCCTGTCAAGATTGAGAGCCAAAATTGTTATAGTTATTAGCTAGTTAGTCAGTTATAATCATTGTTCTCATAGTCGTAGTCTTTGTTAGTTTAACCGTTCTAGTTGATACCGTTAATTTTAAAAAAATAATATATAGTTAGTGTTTCTTAGTCTGCGTGTTAGTCATTCAAATTGAAGAAAAACCTTGTCCTCTCCGCTACTTAGAGGACAAGAGATACCGACGAATCATGCTGGGCTCACCCGGTTTTAAAAAGTGTGGCGCATGCCACAAGCTGATGCCCGCCTCAGACGGGCATGCTCTATGCATACGGTGCCTCAGCGAGGGACATATTCCCCATAAATGTCCCCACTGTTCTAAGCTCATGGCGCAAGCTAGACGGGACAGAGAGATGCGGCTTAAAATGCTCTTGTTTGACAAGGCATTACAGCCACCAAAGATGGACTCCTCCTGCTCAATGGAACTGGCCAAAACTAGTAGGCACCGGCCCCCATCGCCTAAGCCTACCCACACGAGGAGGAGGCCTTCTCCCTCATGCTCCTTACCCCCGATGAGTATTAGCAGGGGGGATAAGCCAGGCACCTCAGTCACGTTCTCCACGCGTGGACCCGATAAGACCGCCACCGAATCTGCCGAATCCACCACCATCGAGGCAAGCAGCACTGAAAACGTTAACTGTCGCTCGACTAGCACCAAGCCTTGAGCTGGCACCGGCACTGATAGAGGCATCGGCACCGCCAACCATCTCAGCACCGGCACTGGCAACCACCTCGACGCTGGCACTGACTGCGCTGGCACTGGCCCTGCAACCGGCACCGCTGCGACATTCAACACCGGTACCACCAACACAGCTGGCACTGCCAACACACTCAGCACCACTGTACCAGTCGGTAGCGGCACCGCCTCTCCATGCTGTGGTGCAGCCCGCTCCTGTGAACATCTCAACCCCGAGTTCATCTTCATCCGAGCAATCTCCAGCGCTGACGAAGACTTGCCAAAAGTCCTGCAAGTTGCCAACACCTTCTCCAAGCCCAGAGCAAATTTACTTTTCTCCGGAACCACCTTCACCATCTCCGGCTCGTTCATTTTCTTCAAGGCACTCACTAGCACATCATACCACAAGGCGAAGTCATTATTCTCCATATGCCTCACCTTATCACCACCATCGGCATCGACTCTCACCGGCATCCTCCACGCACTCAAGGGGAAGATCACAATCACCCAGATCTCCTACACTCTCTAGCTATTCAGGACACCATGGGACACACAGGAGCAGATACTACTTCAGGTCCCCATATAGCACGCGGTATTACGACCGCTCTCCCAGGAATTCTCATTATGATAGTCGTTGTTCACACTCTCCTCATTGGGACACATTGTCATCACCGTCCCCCCCCTCAGTCTCACCCCTTACATGCTGGGGCTTGCTCACCTATACTGCCTGCAACAAGACCACCTACTCCGACAGGAATTGTGTCCATGCCACATCACACAGAGCCGCAACAACAGCAGTCGTCCGAGCATGAGGAGCCGCAGGGGCACTTGCAAACAGACCAGTCATCGTCACCTGATGACGCCCTTTTCCCTGGTGATGCATCACCAACTGATGACCTCTGCCAATTTCAGGAGTTGTTCAAAAGAGTAACAGACAGTCAACAGGTACAACTTTCCAAAGTACAACAAAAACAGCATCATCTTCTCAGAAACCTCCAACCATCACAACAATCCAAAGTCACACTCCCAATCGACGACACAATTTTAAAGATAGCGGACGACATACAGCAAATGCCAGCATCAACCCCCGCTACTAACAAGAAAGCAGACAAGAACTATTTCGTTCCCCCTAAAGGGATGGAATTCCTCTTCACGCATCCACAACCAAATTCTCTTGTTGTGGATGCAGCACAACAGAGGGCGAAGGCTCCTCAGTTCAAGACCAATAGCCGCGACAAGGAGAGTAAGCACCTGGATCTTTTTGGCCGAAAAGTCTACTCTTCGGCAACATTAACCCAATGGATGGCCAACTATGCCGTGCTATTGGCCAACCATAATTTTGACAACTACTCAAAACTGGTTCCACTCATTGAACAGCGGTGTTCTCAAGGCGGTGGTACAAGAAGGGTACACAGCTTCCAGAATGGCCCTGCACATAGCCCGTGATACCGCAGACACAGCAGCGTGGACCACCACCACGTCTGTGGTCATGCGCAGGACCTCATGGCTGCAACAAGCGGCAGAACCGAAGGATCTCCTGTCAAAGGTCTAAGATCTTCCCTTTGACAGGCAGAGTCTTTTTGCAGAAAAGACGAATCAAGTTCTCCTTTCGGGCAAGAATTCGAGAACCACACTGAAGACTCTAGGCATTACTGCTGCAAAAAATATACACCCTACCAGAGGCAGAGACCGTTTTCACATCCAATGACCCAGTATAGACAGCAGGAACACCAATGCAACAGACAGAGGCAACAGAGAAGGCGACCTCAAACCAAAGCGTCCGGCCAACAGAACACCAGGCAGCAAGTTTGATGCCTCGGTTGAGGGACTGCAGACCACACTGCTAGAGACCCATCCTCGTGCCACGAATACACTGTTCCACCACCATCTAAAGCCATTCCACCACCGATGGGACCATATTACCACTGACAGATGGGTCCTACAGCTGATTGTGTTAGGTTACACCACCCCCTTTATTTCGCTTCCTCCTCGCACCCCTCCTGTCCCGTCCCTCTTCAGGACCCATCTCACAAGCCTCTCTTAAAACAAGAAATGCTTTGTCTCCTGACTAGCGGAGCAACAGAGAAGGTTCCAGACAAGTTCAGAAGCAGAGGCTTTTATTCCCACTATTTCTTGACCCAGAAAAAGTCAGGAGGTTGGAGACCCATTCTGGACCTTCGACGATTAAATCGGTACCTTCGCAAAGAATGCTTCAAGATGGTGACCCTGGTGACTATCATTCCAGCACTGCACAGCAGAGATTGGTTTACGTCCCTCGACCTACAGGACACCTACTTTCATGTGTCCATTCACCCGGCCCACAGGCGATTTCTACGTTTCCAAATAGGCACAGACCATTTCCAATGCAAGGTCCTGCCTTTCAGTCTCTCATTGGCTCCCAGGGTCTTCTCGAAGATACTTGCAGTAGTCGTGGCGTACCTACAATGACTGGGAAGTGTTATATTCCCTTACCTTGACGACTGTCTAATCAGAGCACCTTCGTTCACCGAAACGGTTCATGTGACCAACACCATGAGATCCGAATTCGAGGTGCTTGGACTCATACTCAATGTCCCAAAGTCATCCATGATACCTCAACAATCGATAGAGTTCATTGGCGCATGCCTTGATTCCACCAAGGTGCGCGCGTACTTACCTATGAACAGATTCCAGGCAATTCAGGACCTGGTACAAGTTCTCTCTACCAGTCCCAGAACACCTGCCTGCAGCTCATGGGCCATATGGTGAACACAGCATATGTCGTAGCACATGCAAGGCTACACTTCCGATGTCTTCAGCATTGGACGGCTACGATATATATCCCAAACGGCCAAGATGCCCAGAGGAGGGTTACGATACCTTCTCACGTAAGGAAATCATTGCTTTGGTGGACCATCCCCAACAATTTGATGGACGGAATGCCTTTTCATCACCCTCAACCAACAATGCAACTTTCCACCAATGCATCACTCTTAGGTTGGGGCGCTCATCTACAGGACTAACAAAGCTAAGGACTATGGTCTGCCCAAGATTCGCTACTACACATCAACCTGCTTGAGTTGCGGGCGGTCTTCAATGCATGTCGGCACTTCCTCCCTCTGATCTGTGGTCGGATCATTCGAGTCCTTACCGACAATATGACCACGGTATACTAAGTAAACAGACAGAGAAGAGCCCGTTCTTGATGCGCCGAAGCAATACGTTTATGGAATTGGTGCAACCAGCACAAAATTACGCTCATCGCAGCGTACCTTCCTGGCGAGCAGAACTCCACAGCCAATGCACTAAGCAGGCATTTCTCCACGAATTATGAATGGGAGTTGCACCCAGAGGTATTCCATACCATATTCCATCGCTGGGGGTTCCCATCAGTTGATCTTTCTGTCATGCACTGCAACGCAAAGTGCCCTCGATACTGCTCGAGAGCCGGGATCGGATGGAACTCTAGGGAGGATTCCTTCCAATACGATTGGAGTCATCATCTCCTGTATGCCTTTCCACCTACTTCACTCGTTCCCAAAGTTCTGGAGAAAATAGCGATCCAAGGAGCCACAGTAGTACTGATACCCCCCTTCTGGCCATGACAGATGTGGTTTCCTTACCTGGTTTGCATGTTGATTCACCCTCTACATCATCTGCCCAAACGCTACGACTTGACGCAGAATCACGGGCAATCAGGCATCCCCAACTCGACCACCTCGCTCTGATGGCCTGGTTCCTGGTTGGTTCCAACAAACAGAGATGAATTGTTCTCAAGCTGACAAACACGTTCTGCTACATAGTAGAAAATCTAATACACGAAATACTTACCTCCATAAGTGGAGACGCTTCTCTTCATGGTGTTCCGACGCAGACTTGGACCCATTCTCAGCACCTATTCATCGCATTTTGGACTATCTTTTATATCTTAAACATTCTAGCCTCACCTGCTCCTCCCTCGAGGTGCATATAGCGGGTATCATTGCCTTTTGACACTTGGTGGATGGCTACTCCGTATTTTCCAAAGAGAATTATGAAAGGGTTGGCTAACCTTTTCCCACACTACAGGCAGCCCACGGACCCTTAGAACCTGGAGCTAGTTTTGGATGCCCTAACGCGACCCCCCTTCGAGTCTCTGGCGACGTGTGATTTACACACCCTAACAATGAAGGTGATCTTTATGTTGGCAATAACTTCAGCATGAAGGGTCGGGGAATTGTCCGCCCTCTTGGTGTTACCGCCCTACACGGTATTTACCCCTCGAGGAGTAATACTGTGTCCTCAGCCTGCCTTTCTACCGAAAGTGAATTCGGAATTCCGCATAAACAAACCAATAGTTCTTTCCACATTCTATCCCAAACCCCATTCCTCAGCACGGCAGGCACCTCCATGCCTTGGGTGTCCGTCAAGCACTAGCGTTCTACATTGATAGGACAAAATGCTTTCGGAAATCTCAGAGCCTCCTAGTGCCCACTGCGGAATGCTCTAAGGGCCGTCCCTTATCGCGCAACGTGTTTCAAGAATCATCCTCTCGTGTATAAAACGATGTTACTCCTTATAAAATAAGCCCGTTCTGCACACGCCAAAGGCTCACTCAACGCGAGCGAAGGCAATGTCAGCTGCCTTCCTCAAGGGGTTCCCTTATGAGACCTTTGCAGGGCAGCTACATGGTCCTCCAGCTTCACATTTGCTAAACATTACACTATACCTACAACCCACCCTCCTCCCCTCTTCAGAGTCTTTTTGTGATTATGTTGTTCAGACCACAGAGGATCAGGAGGAACTGGCGGGAGCCAGACCGCATGCACACAAACAGCGCAAAAGGCACGAGATGCGCATCATGCATGTGTGGTCCGGCAGACTACGGCTGGAAAAGATCTCTGATCTGTGGTGCTGGGACAAGCCCAACACCTACAGTGGAGCACCCACGGGACATGCATCTCGAAGAACCATCGTCACTGCACAAGGTGAGTAAATTCTTCTTTCTTGAATTTTGTTTTTTAAACCAGCAATTAATGTAACAGCTTAACAAACAGTCGTATCTTTCTTTTGAAGAGCTAAATTACTAAACCCTATCTGCTAGAGAATGTTATTCCAAACACATATATTACAAATACATCTATAATCTCTGTTTGACACAACTCTCAGCTGCAGACAGGGTCTAAAGAGTCTGGAAATGTTTTGCAGAGCACATTTTATTTTTGGTAGCTGATCATGCATAGATTTTATAGCCATAGATTTTGATGACCACTGAGTATAACAATGTCATTTTAAAGTAACACCTACAGAATTTGTTAAAATCTCCCAGCTAGCAGCAGAACTTGAAAAAGATACAAAACAATCTTTGGATTGTGTAATCATGTCTGTGGATACCTGGGCAGTGTGACAACAAGCTAAATTTAAGGACTGTGCCGAATGCGATATAAATTTAGCGAAATTATTTATCTCTAGTACTCTGGCCTCTACTCCCTTAGGGTATGTCTACACTACCCCGCTAGTTTGAACTAGGGGGGTAATGTAGTCATCCGCAGTTGCAAATGAAGCCCAGGATTTGAATTTCCCGGGCTTCATTTTCATGAAGCCAGCCGGCGCCATTTTTAAATGCCAGCTAGTTTGGACCCCTCGAGGCGTACAGCTAATTCGGATTAGAAGCCTAATCCGAACTAGCTAGTCCGTGCCGCGTGTAGCCGCGCGGCACGGGGTCCGAACTAGCTGGCATTTAAAAATGGCACCGGCCGGCTTCATGCAAATGAAGCCCGGGAAATTCAAATCCCGGGCTTTATTTGCAACTGCGGATGACTACATTACCCCCGCTAGTTCGAACTAGGGGGGTAGTGTAGACATACCCTTCTATAGCCCTGGCATACTGGCACCATTATCATATTACTGACCGCATGCATTTTTTATATCAAGTCCATCTTGTTAGATTTTATTTAAAGTTTCAGTTGACAAACCATGTCCAGATTTTTGATAAAATACTACAAAGCCTACAAAACTTTTGTCTATCTTAACCTTTCCTTTGCATACTTAAACGTATCTCGTAACTTGCCACATTTGTTCTTTCTGTGAACTTTTGGGAGTATGATCAAACATCAGTGAATAATACTTTGATTTTGTTATCCTATTAATGATTTCTAAATAAACTTTATTTACTAATAAAGCAATTAATTCCTTTTGAACTGCAGGGACAAAATATCTTACGGAACCTTTTTTTATATGTGTCAATATGTTTTTTCAATTCTGGGTTGTAGTGACTAATTAATTCCATTACATTTAGGAATAGGCCAGCTTGTGGGTGACCAATAGTCTCAGTTGTTCCTTTAATCGCACCAATTTTTAACCATTTTTCTAATAATTTCCTAACTAAATAACTTTTCTTATGATCACATGAATTTTCATACTCTTCCAATCTATATCAGTGTTTCCAGTCTGCAAACCCTTTTTTAGAATTAGCGATGTTTGTCATCTGTTTCCCAAATAATATACAAGAAAAACAAAAGAGGGAGTTCTGAGGTTTTGAATATATTAACCAGGTTAGCTCTGCAGACTCTCCATTTGATAGCTTTTTCTAAAACCAGTCTAGGGGAAAATGGCATCCATCTTCAGACACTAAATTTTGAAAATCAGCATCTTTCCCTTGCCCGGGACCGTGCTCGATAAGCCAACATCTTATTGACCCAGGGACAAAGGCACGTCCTGTTGCTTGCGGGAGTTACATGGATCAAAGGCAAGTGGAACCTCAGGACTCAGGGTGGCTCTCGCCCATTTCTCCATGGCTAGCTGAGGGAGCCTGCTTCTCAGGGGATTCCAGCTCACCTACTATCCCCAGGGCATGAGGGGACAGGCCCCGCCTCCTGCCCGTGCCATGTGTGACAGCAGCTGCATTCGGGGCTGGACTTTGCCCCCCCTTCGTGTTTGCAGGGAGACTGGCCCATTTAGCCCCCTATGTCCCAGTCGCTGTAGGACTGGGCTAGCCCTGGCTGCTGCGACAGAGGCGTGTGCTATGCTGGTCAGGGCAGGGTGGCCCCGGCGCCTCTGCAGGGCATTCTGGGACTGCCGGTGTGTGCGCACAGGGGCCCTTGCTGCCGGCCTCCCTCCCTGTGAACCGGGTCAGCTGGTCACACAGCAAACAGCCTCTGATCCTCTTCCAGTTCCACTGGGCTGGCCAGGGAAGGGCCCACGGCTCCTCTGCTGAGGGCTTTGTGAGCAGCGGGGGACTGGCCTGTGGCCGGAGCTACTGGCGCTGCTGGGCCGCGTCCCCGAGTGCAGAGCAAGCGCAGCCTTCCAGCCCCGGCCCGCGCCCAGCGGCTGTGTCCTGCTCCAGCCTTCCCGGCTCTGGTGCTAGGGCCTGTGGCCCACTCGGATGGGCATCGCCCCAGGCCAGTCACGCAGAAGGCCGGCTCCCACGGCCCGTGTGCTGCGGCCCTCCCTCCGCCATGCCCCTAGTGTCGGCGCCCGCCGCGGCTGGACTGGCAGCTGGCCGAAGGAGCTGGGTGCGGTGCCGGGGCAGAGGATGCACGTGAGTCCTTGAAAGGGGGAGCAGCACCCTGGGGTACGCGCTGCCTCCCCCGCCCTAGCCATCCGGAGGAGCTGGGCTAGGACAGGCAGCTGCCCCAGTGGAAGGAGCCTCTCTAGGCTCAGGAGCAGCAGCTCTCAAGCGCCCGACCTGCCCGTGCCACGGCGTCCCGCACAATGCCTGCCCCCTCTCGGCCACAGGGGCGCCGCATGCAGCCGTGGCAGGGCCACATGGCTCAAGCACCGAGCTGGGTAGGTACCGGGGCTGCGCCACGGGCAACGCGCTCTGCTGGCAGCGCTCAGGATGCCCCGAGACATGGGCTGCCACGGGGCCCAGCTGGCACACCGAGCCCGGCCCGGGCAGGGGAGTGAGGGCTTCCTGGCAGCTGCAGTTCCAAGACAGGGCAGCGTGCAGGAGCCTCCCCGTGAGCCTGGCACCAAGCATCAGGCTGTTTGTCCCTCTAGATCCCTGGGCTCGGGGGGGGGATGGGGTGTCTGGGCGGGGAAGAAGGTGGGCTCTGGGGGAGGGGATGGGGTGTTTGGGTGGGGGGGTGGCTGGGCCCTGGGGGAGGGGATGGGGTGTCTGGGCGGGGGAGTCCATGGATGGGCTCTGGGGGAGGGGACGAGGTGGGTGTCTGGGGGGCCATGGCTAGGCCCTGGGGGAGGGGATGGGGTGTCTGGGGGGGCCATGGCTGGGCCCTGGGGGAGGGGATAGGGTGTTGGGGGGGCCATGGCTGGACCCTGGGGGAGGGGATGGGGTGTCTGGGGGAGGGGTGGGGGGGCCATGGCTAGGCCCTGGGGGAGGGGATGGGGTGTCTGGGGTGGGGTGGCCATGGCTGGGCCCTGGGGGAGGGGATGGGGTGTCGGGGGGGGCCATGGCTGGGCCCTGGGGGAGGGGATGGGGTGTCGGGGGGGGCCATGGCTGGGCCCTGGGGGAGGGGATAGGGTGTCGGGGGGGCCATGGCTGGACCCTGGGGGAGGGGAGGGGTGTGGGGGGTCTGGGGTGGGGGGGGGCCATGGCTGGGCCCTGGGGGAGGGGATGGGGTGTCTGGGGGGGGCCATGGCTGGGCCCTAGGGGAGGGGATGGGGTGTCGGGGGGGGCCATGGCTGGGCCCTGGGGGAGGGGATGGGGTGTCTGGGTGGGGAGGGCATGGCTGGGCCCTGAGGGGGGGGAGGGGATGGGGTGTCGGGGGGGCCATGGCTGGGCCCTAGGGGAGGGGATGGGGTGTCTGGGTGGGGGGCCATGGCTGGGCCCTGGGGGAGGGGATGGGGTGTCTGGGGGGGGCCATGGCTGGGCCCTAGGGGAGGGGATGGGGTGTCTGGGGGGGGGGGGGGCCATGGCTGGGCCCTAGGGGAGGGGATGAGGTGTCTGGGGGGGCCATGGCTGGGCCCTGGGGGAGGGGATGGGGTGTCTGTGGGGGGCCATGGCTGGGACCTGGGAGAGAGGATAGGGTGTCTGGGGGGGGGCCATGGCTGGGCCCTAGGGGAGGGGATGGGGTGTCGGGGGGGGCCATGGCTGGGCCCTGGGGGAGGGGATGGGGTGTCGGGGGGGGCCATGGCTGGGCCCTGGGGGAGGGGATGGGGTGTCGGGGGGGGCCATGGCTGGGCCCTGGGGGAGGGGATGGGGTGTCTGGGGGGGCCATGGCTGGGCCCTGGGGGAGGGGTTGGGGTGTCGGGGGGGCCATGGCTGGGCCCTGGGGGAGGGGATGGGGTGTCGGGGGGGGCCATGGCTGGGCCCTGGGGGAGGGGATGGGGTGTCTGGGCGGGGGAGTCCATGGATGGGCTCTGGGGGAGGGGATGAGGTGGGTGTCTGGGGGGCCATGGCTGGGCCCTGGGGGAGGGGATGGGGTGTCTGGGGGGCCATGGCTAGGCCCTGGGGGGGGGAGGGGACGGGGTGTCTGGGGGGGCCATGGCTGGGCCCTGGGGGAGGGGATAGGGTGTCGGGGGGGCCATGGCTGGACCCTGGGGGAGGGGATGGGGTGTCTGGGTGGGGGGGCCATGGCTAGGCCCTGGGGGAGGGGATGGGGTGTCTGGGGTGGCCATGGCTGGGCCCTGGGGGAGGGGATGGGGTGTCGGGGGGGCCATGGCTGGACCCTGGGGGAGGGGATGGGGTGTCTGGGGGGGGCCATGGCTGGGCCCTAGGGGAGGGGATGGGGTGTCGGGGGGGGCCATGGCTGGGCCCTGGGGGAGGGGATGGGGTGTCTGGGTGGGGAGGGCATGGCTGGGCCCTGAGAGCAGGGGACGGGGTGTCGGGGGGGCCATGGCTGGGCCCTGGGGGGGGGAGGGGACGGGGTGTCGGGGGGGCCATGGCTGGGCCCTAGGGGAGGGGATGGGGTGTCGGGGGGGGCCATGGCTGGGCCCTAGGGGAGGGGATGGGGTGTCGGGGGGGGCCATGGCTGGGCCCTAGGGGAGGGGATGGGGTGTCGGGGGGGGCCATGGCTGGGCCCTAGGGGAGGGGATGGGGTGTCGGGGGGGCCATGGCTGGGCCCTGGGGGAGGGGAGGGGATGGGGTGTCGGGGGGGCCATGGCTGGGCCCTAGGGGAGGGGATGGGGTGTCGGGGGGGGCCATGGCTGGGCCCTAGGGGAGGGGATGGGGTGTCGGGGGGGCCATGGCTGGGCCCTAGGGGAGGGGATGGGGTGTCTGGGTGGGGGGGCCATGGCTGGGGGCCCTGGGGGAGGGGATGGGGTGTCTGGGGGGGGCCATGGCTGGGCCCTAGGGGAGGGGATGGGGTGTCTGGGGGGGGGCCATGGCTGGGCCCTAGGGGAGGGGATGAGGTGTCTGGGGGGGGGGGGCCATGGCATGGGGTGGGCCCTGGGGGAGGGGATGGGGTGTCTGTGGGGGGCTATGGCTGGGACCTGGGGGAGAGGATGGGTGTCTGGGGGGGGGCCATGGCTGGGCCCTGGGGGAGGGGATGGGGTGTCTGGGGGGGCCATGGCTGGGCCCTGGGGGAGGGGATGGGGTGTCGGGGGGTGCCATGGCTGGGCCCTGGGGGAGGGGATGGGGTGTCTGGGGGGGCCATGGCTGGGCCCTGGGGGAGGGGATGGGGTGTCTGGGGGGGCCATGGCTGGGCCCTGGGGGAGGGGTTGGGGTGTCGGGGGGGCCATGGCTGGGCCCTAGGGGAGGGGATGGGGTGTCGGGGGGGGCCATGGCTGGGCCCTGGGGGAGGGGATGGGGTGTCTGGGGGGGGCCATGGCTGGGCCCTGGGGGAGGGGATGGGGTGTCGGGGGGGGCCATGGCTGGGCCCTGGGGGAGGGGATGGGGTGTCGGGGGGGGCCATGGCTGGGCCCTAGGGGAGGGGATGGGGTGTCGGGGGGGGCCATGGCTGGGCCTTAGGGGAGGGGATGGGGTGTCGGGGGGGCCATGGCTGGGCCCTGGGGGAGGGGATGGGGTGTCTGGGGGGGCCATGGCTGGGCCCTGGGGGAGGGGATGGGGTGTCTGGGGGGGCCATGGCTGGGCCCTGGGGGAGGGGATGGGGTGTCTGGGGGGGCCATGGCTGGGCCCTAGGGGAGGGGATGGGGTGTCTGGGCCCTAGGGGAGGGGATGGGGTGTCGGGGGGGGGGGGGGGCCGATGGGGGCGGGGGGGGGGCCCTAGGGAGGGGATGGGGTGTCGGGGGGGGCCATGGCTGGGCCTTAGGGGAGGGGATGGGGTGTCTGGGGGGGCCATGTCTGGGCCCTGGGGGAGGGGATGGGGTGTCTGGGGGGGCCATGGCTGGGCCCTAGGGGAGGGGATGGGGTGTCGGGGGGGGCCATGGCTGGGCCCTAGGGGAGGGGATGGGGTGTCGGGGGGGGCCATGGCTGGTGGGCCCTGGGGGAGGGGATGGGGTGTCTGTGGGGGGCCATGGCTGGGACCTGGGGGAGAGGATAGGGTGTCTGGGGGGCCATGGCTGGGCCCTAGGGGAGGGGATGGGGTGTCTGAGGGGGCCATGGCTGGGCCCTGGGGGAGGGGATGGGGTGTCGGGGGGGGCCATGGCTGGGCCCTAGGGGAGGGGATGGGGTGTCGGGGGGGGCCATGGCTGGGCCCTGGGGGAGGGGATGGGGTGTCGGGGGGGGCCATGGCTGGGCCCTAGGAGAGGGGATGGGGTGTCGGGGGGGCCATGGCTGGGCCTTGGGGGAGGGGATGGGGTGTCGGGGGGGCCATGGCTGGGCCCTGGGGGAGGGGATGGGGTGTCGGGGGGGGCCATGGCTGGGCCCTGGGGGAGGGGATGGGGTGTCGGGGGGGCCATGGCTGGGCCCTGGGGGAGGGGATGGGGTGTCGGGGGGGCCATGGCTGGGCCCTGGGGGAGGGGATGGGGTGTCTGGGGGGGCCATGGCTGGGCCCTGGGGGAGGGGATGGGGTGTCGGGGGGGGCCATGGCTGGGCCCTGGGGGAGGGGATGGGGTGTCGGGGGGGGCCATGGCTGGGCCCTGGGGGAGGGGATGGGGTGTCTGGGGGGGCCATGGCTGGGCCCTGGGGGAGGGGATGGGGTGTCGGGGGGGCCATGGCTGGGCCCTGGGGGAGGGGATGGGGTGTCTGGGGGGGCCATGGCTGGGCCCTGGGGGAGGGGATGGGGTGTCTGGGGGGGCCATGGCTGGGCCCTGGGGGAGGGGATGGGGTGTCTGGGGGGGCCATGGCTGGGCCCTAGGGGAGGGGATGGGGTGTCGGGGGGGCCATGGCTGGGCCCTAGGGGAGGGGATGGGGTGTCGGGGGGGCCATGGCTGGGCCCTAGGGGAGGGGATGGGGTGTCGGGGGGGCCATGGCTGGGCCCTAGGGGAGGGGATGGGGTGTCTGGGGGGGGGAGGGGGGGGGCCATGGGCTGGGGAGAGGGGGCTGGGGGGGCCTGGGGGGGGAGGGGATGGGGTGTCGGGGGGGGCCATGGCTGGGCCCTAGGGGAGGGGATGGGGTGTCGGGGGGGCCATGGCTGGGCCCTAGGGGAGGGGATGGGGTGTCTGGGGGGGCCATGGCTGGGCCCTGGGGGAGGGGATAGGGTGTCGGGGGGGGCCATGGCTGGGCCCTAGGGGAGGGGATGGGGTGTCGGGGGGGGCCATGGCTGGGCCCTAGGGGAGGGGAGTGGACAGCCAAAGAGGAAGCGAGTTGGCCTCGGGGGGTCGTTAACGCTGCGGGGGTGCCGTGCGCGTGACTGTCGCTTGCTGCCGGGCGAGGGACGCGTGTAGGGTCTGTTGCGTCACTTGCACAAAATGTGCAGGATTTTCAAATATTGTGCCCAGGAACTGTCATTGCTCGGGCTGTGGGGGAGGAGTGTGTGTGTGGGGTGCGTGCTCGGGCCGTGTGCGGTGGGGGAGGTGTCAGGCCATGTTGGTTGGTGTGTGTGTGCTTGGGCTGTGTTGGTTGGTGTGTGTGTGCGCTTGGGCTGTGTGGGGTGGGTTGTGTGTCTCTGGCCGTATGGGTTGGGGGGGTGTGCTCAGGCCGTGTGGGGTAGGAGATGTGTGTCAGGTCGTGTGGGTTGGAGTGTGTGTGTGTGCTTGGGCTGTGTTGGTTGGTGTGTGTGTGTGCTTGGGCTGTGTGGGGTGGGTTGTGTGTCTCTGGCCGTATGGGTTGGGGGGGGTGTGCTCAGGCCGTGTGGGGTAGGAGATGTGTGTCAGGTCGTGTGGGTTGGAGTGTGTGTGTGTGCTTGGGCTGTGTTGGTTGGTGTGTGTGTGTGCTTGGGCTGTGTGGGGTGGGTTGTGTGTCTCTGGCCGTATGGGTTGGGGGGGTGTGCTCAGGCCGTGTGGGGTAGGAGATGTGTGTCAGGTCGTGTGGGTTGGAGTGTGTGTGTGTGCTTGGGCTGTGTTGGTTGGTGTGTGTGTGCGCTTGGGCTGTGTGGGGTGGGTTGTGTGTCTCTGGCCGTATGGGTTGGGGGGGTGTGCTCAGGCCGTGTGGGGTAGGAGATGTGTGTCAGGTCGTGTGGGTTGGAGTGTGTGTGTGTGCTTGGGCTGTGTTGGTTGGTGTGTGTGTGTGTGCTTGGGCTGTGTGGGGTGGGTTGTGTGTCTCTGGCCGTGTGGGTTGGGGGGGTGTGCTCAGGCCGTGTGGGGTAGGAGATGTGTGTCAGGTCATGTGGGTTGGAGTGTGTGTGTGTGCTTGGGCTGTGTTGGTTGGTGTGTGTGTGTGCTTGGGCTGTGTGGGGTGGGTTGTGTGTCTCTGGCCGTATGGGTTGGGGGGGGTGTGCTCAGGCCGTGTGGGGTAGGAGATGTGTGTCAGGTCGTGTGGGTTGGAGTGTGTGTGTGTGCTTGGGCTGTGTTGGTTGGTGTGTGTGTGTGCTTGGGCTGTGTGGGGTGGGTTGTGTGTCTCTGGCCGTATGGGTTGGGGGGGTGTGCTCAGGCCGTGTGGGGTAGGAGATGTGTGTCAGGTCGTGTGGGTTGGAGTGTGTGTGTGTGCTTGGGCTGTGTTGGTTGGTGTGTGTGTGCGCTTGGGCTGTGTGGGGTGGGTTGTGTGTCTCTGGCCGTATGGGTTGGGGGGGGTGTGCTCAGGCCGTGTGGGGTAGGAGATGTGTGTCAGGTCGTGTGGGTTGGAGTGTGTGTGTGTGCTTGGGCTGTGTTGGTTGGTGTGTGTGTGTGCTTGGGCTGTGTGGGGTGGGTTGTGTGTCTCTGGCCGTATGGGTTGGGGGGGTGTGCTCAGGCCGTGTGGGGTAGGAGATGTGTGTCAGGTCGTGTGGGTTGGAGTGTGTGTGTGTGCTTGGGCTGTGTTGGTTGGTGTGTGTGTGTGCGTGCGCATGCTTGGGCCATGTGTGTTGGGGTGTGTGTGTGCTCAGACTGTGTGGGGCAGGCTGTGTGTGTCAGGCCATGTCAGTTGGGGTATGTGTGTGTTTGGGCACTGTGGGGCGGGGTGTGTATGTCAGGCTGTGTGGGTTGGGGTGTATGTGTCAGGCCTTGTAAGGCGGGGGAGGGGTGTCAGGCCATGTGAGGCGGGGCGCGTGTCAGACCGTGTAAGGTGGGGTGTGTGTGTCAGGCCATGTGTGTTGGGATGTGTGTGTGTCGGGGGGTGTGTGGGGCGAGGGGGGAGTGTCAGGCCGTGTAGGGTGGGGGGGTGCTAGACCGTGTAAGGCAGGGTGTGTGTGTCTGGCTGTGTGGGGTGGAGTGTGTGTGCTTGGGCCATGTGGGTTGGTGTATGTGTCAGGCCGTGTGCATTGGGGTGTGTGTGCTTGAGCCGTGTGCGTTGGGGTGTGTCAGGCCATGTGTGTTGGGGTGTGTCGGGCCGTGTGCGTTGGGGTGTGTGTGCTTGAGCCGTGTGCGTTGGGGTGTGTCAGGCCGTGTGTGTTGGTGTGTGTCAGGCCGTGTGCGTTGGGGTGTGTCGGGCGTGTGCGTTGGGGTGTGTCGGGCCGTGTGCGTTGGGGTGTGTGTCGGGCCGTGTGCGTTGGGGTGTGTGTCGGGCCGTGTGCGTTGGGGAGTGTGTCGGGCCGTGTGCGTTGGGGTGTGTGTCGGGCCGTGTGCGTTGGGGGGTGTCGGGCCGTGTGCGTTGGGGGGTGTGTCGGGCCGTGTGCGTTGGGGGGGGTGTCGGGCCGTGTGCGTTGGGGGGGGTGTCGGGCCGTGTCGGGCCGTGTGCGTTGGGGGGTGTGTCGGGCCGTGTGCGTTGGGGTGTGTGTCGGGCCGTGTGCGTTGGGGGGTGTGTCGGGCCGTGTGCGTTGGGGGGTGTGTCGGGCCGTGTGCGTTGGGGGGGGTGTCGGGCCGTGTGCGTTGGGGTGTGTCGGGCCGTGTGCGTTGGGGGGGGTGTCGGGCCGTGTGCGTTGGGGGGGGTGTCGGGCCGTGTGCGTTGGGGGGTGTGTCGGGCCGTGTGCGTTGGGGGGCGTGTCGGGCCGTGTGCGTTGGGGGGCGTGTCGGGCCGTGTGCGTTGGGGGGTGTGTCGGGCCGTGTGCGTTGGGGCGTGTCGGGCCGTGTGCGTTGGGGCGTGTCGGGCCGTGTGCGTTGGGGGGGCGTGTCGGGCCGTGTGCGTTGGGGGGTGTGTCGGGCCGTGTGCGTTGGGGGGGGTGTCGGGCCGTGTGCGTTGGGGGGGGTGTCGGGCCGTGTGCGTTGGGGGGTGTCGGGCCGTGTGCGTTGGGGGGTGTGTCGGGCCGTGTGCGTTGGGGTGTGTCGGGCCGTGTGCGTTGGGGGGTGTCGGGCCGTGTGCGTTGGGGGGTGTCGGGCCGTGTGCGTTGGGGCGTGTCGGGCCGTGTGCGTTGGGGTGTGTGTCGGGCCGTGTGCGTTGGGGTGTGTGTCGGGCCGTGTGCGTTGGGGCGTGTCGGGCCGTGTGCGTTGGGGTGTGTGTCGGGCCGTGTGCGTTGGGGTGTGTGTCGGGCCGTGTGCGTTGGGGCGTGTGTCGGGCCGTGTGCATTGGGGGGGTGTGTCGGGCCGTGTGCGTTGGGGCGTGTCGGGCCGTGTGCGTTGGGGCGTGTCGGGCCGTGTGCGTTGGGGCGTGTCGGGCCGTGTGGTCCCAGTCCTAGTCCCTGTCCCAGAGGAGCCGCCCGCAGGGGCTGCCAGGGCCCCCGGCTGGGCTGGGCTGGGCTGGGCTGGGCCGGGGCAGGTGCCAGGCCTTCCCGCTCTCCGCCCCGTGCTCCCGGCCGGCAAGGCCCAGCCCTCGGCCCAGGCGCTGGCGGGTGGCCGGGGCCGGTGCCTGCAGAGGGCCCGGTGCCCGGTGCCCGGGGTGCCTGGCCTGCCTTTCGCTGCAGTGGCTCCCGGGGGAGCAGGTTTTATTGCGGCCTCAGCGATGCTTCTCCTTCTTGCTGGCCTCGCCTTTGACTTTGGGGGCTGGTCCTGCCTTTCGCGGGCCCCCCTCCTCCTCGGCAGCTGCAGCCGTGCCCGGAGCAGGCCGCCCCGGGCCCTTGCCCTGGCAGAGGAGGCGGGTTAGGCTGATGGGGGGCTGCAGGCGGCGTGTCCCCGGTAGGCGCTGCGGGAGAGCCGGGCCTCGGCGGGGCAGGGCGCTCTCCAGCCGCTGCGCGTCTGAGCCCCGGGGCGGCTGGGCTGGGCCCCCACCCCTGCCCTGCGTGGACACCCCTCCAGGAATGCTCCGCCCAGCGCCCGGGGCCACGCTCCCCGCTGGCACTCACTGAGATCTGGGAGGGCACGATGGAGATCAGCGACTCCATGGTCTGCAGCTTCTTCCCGTCCTGCGCCCTCAGCAGCTTGAGGCGGCTCTTCTCCAGGAAGTCGCACTGCGTGCGCAAGGCGTCTGCGGAGAGGGGTCAGGAGCAGCCTCGGCCTGGCGCGGGCCCTGCCGGCTCTCTTGGGGCGTGGGCGGGGGCCGGCGCCGCCTTTGGGCACGTCAAGGGGGCTGGAGCCAGGCTGCCCAGATGGGGCTTTAGCCCCTGTGCAAGCCCCTGGCAAAGGCAGGGTGAGAAGAAGGCAGGGCCTGTGCCGGGGCTTGGGGCCTGCGGCTTGTGCCAGGGCCCTGAGGCTGCAGCCCTGGAGAGGCCTGTGGGGGCAGGGCAGGTAGCTGTGCCCCCGCTTTGTCAGACCCCAGCACCCTCGTGGGATGCGGGGGGCTTATGGGAATGAGGGCCCGGCCTCCCCACGGGGCTGCAGAGCTGGGGCTGAGCCACGCTCCCTGCCCACCAGTGGCTCTGAGAGCTCCCCCGTGGCCAGGGAG
Organism: Pelodiscus sinensis; assembly: GCF_052426305.1. NCBI lineage: Eukaryota > Metazoa > Chordata > Testudines > Trionychidae > Pelodiscus > Pelodiscus sinensis. The sequence continues at coordinate 1,080,312 of NC_143064.1, read as the reverse complement.
TGGGCGTGGCCCTGAGTGCATCCCAGGGCACGTGGCAGGGCGGGCTGGTGCTGTTTGCTCCGTGACTCCTTTTCCCTTGGCAGCAGCCCCTGCTGGCTGGGGCCCCTGGCTCAGCAGATGCAGCTTGTGGGACGCCCCTGCTAGGCCCAGCCCCGGCGCTTGCGCCAAGGGCTTGGGCAGAGTCAGGAGCCTGGGGGGCAGAGCAGGCCTGGGGCAGGCCCGCTGCGCTGGCTCCGGGGCTTGTGCCTTGTTGGCTGAACCATAATGAGCCTGCCCCATTGGAGATGGGCAGTGGGGCCGGGGGCGTGTGGCTGCCCTGCCCAGGCCCCTGGAGTTGCCGCCAGCCCAGGTTCTGTCCGGACAGCGGCAGCCCCCAGGAGCTGGCGTAGGCACCAGCGCGGCCCCGCAGGCTCCGGGAGGCTTGAAATGAGGCGGTTCCTGGTGGAGCCCTGGCCGCAGCGGAGGCATCAGCCAGGCCCACGGGGAGCCCCAGCCAGGCCCTTCCCAGCTGGACTGACAAAGCCGGGCTGGGCGCAGCCCCTCTCCATGAGCTCCGCTGCGGCTCCACCCGAGGGCATCCGGCGTCCTCCCCACCGCTACTGCCTCAGGCCGCCCCCGGGCTCTGGGCTGCCAAGTCCTTCCTGCAGCCTCCGGCCTCGGCCTCGGGCACAGGGTGGGGAGCAGCCGGCACCTACCCAGCAGCTCGGGCTCGGGGTCCTGGAGGACTGGGGTGAAGGCGCGGTAGGCGTTCTCCTGTTTGGTCCCTGCGGAAGGAATCCTCAGCATCACATCCCCGTGGGGGCGGAGCCACGGGCCGTGCTGCCTGCCCCCCTCTCCGCAGGGCAGCACCGAGGGGCGGGGGACGTGGGCGGGCACCCCGCTCAGGGCTAGTCCCGCTGGCTGTGCTCATCGGTCTGATCTGGGACCCTGGGCGTGGGGCAGGTGGCACAAGGAGCCCCCCACCTGCCGAGATGGATCTTGCTTTGCACAGGGGAACGTGGAAAGTGTTAATAGCCTCCTTCCCTGGCCACGGGGGGGCCTGTGCCCGGGGGCTGTGCCACAGGGGCTGTGCCCAGGGATTGTGCCCAGGGATTGTGCCCAGGGATTGTGCCCGGGGCCTGTGCCCGGGGGCTGTGCCACAGGGGCTGTGCCCAGGGGTTGTGCCCAGGGATTGTGCCTGGGGCCTGTGCCCGGGGGCTGTGCCACAGGGGCTGTGCCCAGGGATTGTGCCTGGGGCCTGTGCCCGGGGGCTGTGCCTGGGGCCTGTGCCCGGGGGCTGTGCCCAGGGATTGTGCCACAGGGGCTGTGCCCAGGGATTGTGCCTGGGGCCTGTGCCCGGGGGTTGTGCCACAGGGGCTGTGCCCAGGGATTGTGCCTGGGGCCTGTGCCCGGGGGGGCTGTGCTAGGGGTTGTGCCACAGGGGCTGTGCCCGGGGGGGGCTGTGCCCAGGAGTCGTGCCACGGGGGCTGTGCCCGGGGGGGCTGTGCTAGGGGTTGTGCCACAGGGGCTGTGCCCGGGGGGGGCTGTGCCCAGGAGTCGTGCCCAGGGGCTGTGCCCGGGGGGGCTCTGCTAGGGGTTGTGCCACAGGGGCTGTGCCCAGGAGTCGTGCCCAGGGGCTGTGCCCAGGGATTGTGCCCAGGGATTGTGCCTTGGGCCTGTGCCCGGGGGGGCTGTGCTAGGGGTTGTGCCACAGGGGCTGTGCCCGGGGGGGGCTGTGCCCAGGAGTCGTGCCACGGGGGCTGTGCCCGGGGGGGCTGTGCTAGGGGTTGTGCCACAGGGGCTGTGCCCGGGGGGGGCTGTGCCCAGGAGTCGTGCCACGGGGGCTGTGCCCGGGGGGGGGCTGTGCCCAGGAGTCGTGCCACGGGGGCTGTGCCCGGGGGGGGCTGTGCTAGGGGTTGTGCCTAGGGGCTTTGCCCGGGGGGGGGGGGCTGTGCCCAGGAGTCGTGCCCAGGGGCTGTGCCCGGGGGGGGCTGTGCCCAGGAGTCGTGCCCAGGGGCTGTGCCCGGGGGGGGGCTGTGCTAGCGGTTGTGCCTAGGGGCTTTGCCCGGGGGGGGCTGTGCCCAGGAGTCGTGCCCAGGGGCTGTGCCCGGGGGGGCTCTGCTAGGGGTTGTGCCACAGGGGCTGTGCCCAGGAGTCGTGCCCAGGGGCTGTGCTAGGGGTTGTGCCTAGGGGCTGTGCCCGGGGGGGCCGTGCCCAGGAGTCGTGCCCAGGGGCTGTGCCCGGGGGGGCTCTGCTAGGGGTTGTGCCACAGGGGCTGTGCCCAGGAGTCGTGCCCAGGGGCTGTGCTAGGGGTTGTGCCTAGGGGCTGTGCCCGGGGGGGCCGTGCCCAGGAGTCGTGCCCAGGGGCTGTGCCCGGGGGGGCTCTGCTAGGGGTTGTGCCACAGGGGCTGTGCCCAGGAGTCGTGCCCAGGGGCTGTGCTAGGGGTTGTGCCACAGGGGCTGTGCCTGGAGGGGGCTGTGCCCAGGAGTCGTGCCACGGGGGCTGTGCCCAGGAGTTGTGCCACAGGGGCTGTGCCTGGAGGGGGCTGTGCCCAGGAGTCGTGCCACGGGGGCTGTGCCTGGAGGGGGCTGTGCCCAGGAGGCGTGCCACGGGGGCTGTGCCCAGGAGTTGTGCCACGGGGGCTGTGCCCGGGGGGGGCCGTGCCCAGGGGCCGTGCCCAGGGGCTGTGCCGGGGGCTGCGAGCAGGCACCTGGGGCTCCACGCTCCACCCGACACACGTAGTAAGTCCCTCGGGGCAAGAGGAACTTGCTGGCGCTGTCGCTGGGGAGCTTGACCAGGAAGAGCAGCTTGAGGGTGCCCAGTTCATCACACAGGTCAATGGCTTCTGAAAGACAGCGCGGGGCCCGGGGTGACGTGGGACCCTCCTGCTCCGTGGCCACAGCCCTCGGGCGGACACCTGGGCCTGCTGGCCGGCCCCAGGCCATTTGCCTTCTGCTGAATGGGCAGCCCTGCGGAGATGGGTCCGGGGCTGGGAATCCAGGCATGTCTCACGGGGCCGCCCCTCGCCGTGTGCTGCCTCCCGCTGCCCAGCCTGCCCCTCAGCCCCCGTCTGCACAGCTGAGCTGCTCTAGCCCCGCCCTGCAAGTCCCTGCCCAGTGCCCGGGGCCTCTGGCCGTAGCGCTGAACTGCCAACTGGCACAGCAGCCCCTGCTTGGCTGGCTGGTGCCGCCTTGTGCTTGTCGCCTTGGCTGCTGCCTGAGCCCCGCTTCACCGCTTCCTCTTGGGGTCCCGCAGCCCCTGCTGCTATTGACAGAGCGTTACCTCCCCCACGGCCGCCTGCCACTCTGCTGTGTCCTGCCCAGCGCGGCAGCTACCCCGAGGCATCGGCCATGCCTGTTCCCAGCCCCAGGGGTTCCCTCGCCGGCCTCTGCGGGGCTGCTCCAGCTGCCTGCCCTGTTGATGCCCAGGGTCAGCTTGGCCCATCAGCCCCATCCTGCCTCCCCGCCACAGGCCCAGAGCTGTGCTCTCCAGCTCGCTCAATTGGGCCTGCAGCCTGCCCCGCTGGCACTTGCTCTTGGGCTCTGGGGGGCCGGGTGCGGGCCTGGCACAGATGCTCACCTCTTCTCCGGAGCCCTACCTTGCTCCTCAGGTAGTGCAGCAGCAGCAGGACAGAGCAGCAGGTGTTGGCCAGAAACTGCTGGTTGTCTGGAAGGGACACGGCAGGCCCTGACCCAAGGCCGGGTACGTGGCCGGGTGACTCAGGGTTAAGGCGCTGCTGTAGCATCGCTGCCCAGGCCCATCCACCCGCTGGGGCGGGAGGCTGGCTCCCCCCAGCACCCAGCAGCACTAGCGAGGGCTGGTCCTACCGACCGACCCCCGTGGCCTGAGACTGCGTGGGACTGGGGCGGGAGGCTGGTTCCCCCCAGCACCCAGCAGCACTAGCTAGGGCTGGTCCTACCGACCGACCCCCGTGGCCTGAGACTGCGTGGGACTGGGGCGGGAGGCTGGTTCCCCCCAGCGCCAGCGGCACTAGCAAGGGCTGGTCCTACCGACCGACCCCCGTGGCCTGAGACTGCGTGGGACTGGGGCGGGAGGCTGGTTCCCCCCAGCGCCAGCGGCACTAGCGAGGGCTGGTCCTACCGACCGACCCCCGTGGCCTGAGACTGCGTGGGACTGGGGCGGGAGGCTGGCTCTCCCCAGCACCCAGCAGCACTAGCGAGGGCTGGTCCTACCGACCGACCCCCGTGGCCTGAGACTGCGTGGGACTGGGGCGGGAGGCTGGTTCCCCCCAGCACCCAGCAGCACTAGCGAGGGCTGGTCCTACCGACCGACCCCCGTGGCCTGAGACTGCGTGGGACTGGGGCGGGAGGCTGGCTCCCCCCAGCACCCAGCAGCACTAGCGAGGGCTGGTCCTACCGACCGACCCCCGTGGCCTGAGACTGCGTGGGACTGGGGCGGGAGGCTGGTTCCCCCCAGCGCCAGCGGCACTAGCGAGGGCTGGTCCTACCGACCGACCCCCGTGGCCTGAGACTGCGTGGGACTGGGGCGGGAGGCTGGTTCCCCCCAGCGCCAGCGGCACTAGCGAGGGCTGGTCCTACCGACCGACCCCCGTGGCCTGAGACTGCGTGGGACTGGGGCGGGAGGCTGGCTCCCCCCAGCACCCAGCAGCACTAGCGAGGGCTGGTCCTACCGACCGACCCCCGTGGCCTGAGACTGCGTGGGACTGGGGCGGGAGGCTGGTTCCCCCCAGCGCCAGCGGCACTAGCGAGGGCTGGTCCTACCGACCGACCCCCGTGGCCTGAGACTGCGTGGGACTGGGGCGGGAGGCTGGCTCCCCCCAGCACCCAGCAGCACTAGCGAGGGCTGGTCCTACCGACCGACCCCCGTGGCCTGAGACTGCGTGGGACTGGGGCGGGAGGCTGGCTCCCCCCAGCACCCAGCAGCACTAGCGAGGGCTGGTCCTACCGACCGACCCCCGTGGCCTGAGACTGCGTGGGACTGGGGCGGGAGGCTGGTTCCCCCCAGCGCCAGCAGCACTAGCTAGGGCTGGTCCTACCGACCGACCCCCGTGGCCTGAGACTGCGTGGGACTGGGGCGGGAGGCTGGCTCCCCCCAGCACCCAGCAGCACTAGCGAGGGCTGGTCCTACCGACCGACCCCCGTGGCCTGAGACTGCGTGGGACTGGGGCGGGAGGCTGGCTCTCCCCAGCACCCAGCAGCACTAGCGAGGGCTGGTCCTACCGACCGACCCCCGTGGCCTGAGACTGCGTGGGACTGGGGCGGGAGGCTGGTTCCCCCCAGCACCCAGCAGCACTAGCGAGGGCTGGTCCTACCGACCGACCCCCGTGGCCTGAGACTGCGTGGGACTGGGGCGGGAGGCTGGCTCTCCCCAGCACCCAGCAGCACTAGCGAGGGCTGGTCCTACCGACCGACCCCCGTGGCCTGAGACTGCGTGGGACTGGGGCGGGAGGCTGGTTCCCCCCAGCACCCAGCAGCACTAGCGAGGGTTGGTCCTACCGACCGACCCCCGTGGCCTGAGACTGCGTGGGACTGGGGCGGGAGGCTGGTTCCCCCCAGCGCCAGCAGCACTAGCGAGGGCTGGTCCTACCGACCGACCCCCGTGGCCTGAGACTGCGTGGGACTGGGGCGGGAGGCTGGCTCCCCCCAGCACCCAGCAGCACTAGCGAGGGCTGGTCCTACCGACCGACCCCCGTGGCCTGAGACTGCGTGGGACTGGGGCGGGAGGCTGGCTCCCCCCAGCACCCAGCAGCACTAGCGAGGGCTGGTCCTACCGACCGACCCCCGTGGCCTGAGACTGCGTGGGACTGGGGCGGGAGGCTGGTTCCCCCCAGCGCCAGCAGCACTAGCGAGGGCTGGTCCTACCGACCGACCCCCGTGGCCTGAGACTGCGTGGGACTGGGGCGGGAGGCTGGTTCCCCCCAGCGCCAGCGGCACTAGCGAGGGCTGGTCCTACCGACCGACCCCCGTGGCCTGAGACTGCGTGGGACTGGGGCGGGAGGCTGGCTCCCCCCAGCACCCAGCAGCACTAGCGAGGGCTGGTCCTACCGACCGACCCCCATGGCCTGAGACTGCGTGGGACTGGGGCGGGAGGCTGGCTCCCCCCAGCACCCAGCAGCACTAGCGAGGGCTGGTCCTACCGACCGACCCCCGTGGCCTGAGACTGCGTGGGACTGGGGCGGGAGGCTGGTTCCCCCCAGCGCCAGCAGCACTAGCTAGGGCTGGTCCTACCGACCGACCCCCGTGGCCTGAGACTGCGTGGGACTGGGGCGGGAGGCTGGCTCCCCCCAGCACCCAGCAGCACTAGCTAGGGCTGGTCCTACCGACCGACCCCCGTGGCCTGAGACTGCGTGGGACTGCCCTAGTGCCCAGGGCGTGCCCATGCCAGCCCAGCCAGCGGCCCTGCTCCTGCCCATCCCTTTGCCCAGGTCGAGCCGGGCCCGGCTGTGTCCCTGGATTCCGAGGGGCTGTGGCAGCCCAAGGGAGAACCCCAGGGGAGAGCTTGGCCTCCGCCCCGGCAGAGCTACCAGGCTCCCTGCCCCGGCCCCTGGGGGGAGCTGCAGCACGTCCTGCTCCCCCGTCCTCACCTCCATGCTTGACACAGATGAACATGGCAGTGCCCGGGCCCAGCGGGCCTGCAGCGGGCCCCTCCCCCCCCATGACTGCAGCAGGCGATTGTGACCTCAGCCGCAGCGCAGGCGGCCTGGCTGCCGGGGAGGGGTGAGGCCTGGAGCGGCAGATGGGCCCTGGCAAGAGATGGGGGTGCCCTGCCCCTTGGGCCTGGGGCCTGCCGGGCTCTGGCTTAGCAGGCGCCCGGTCAGGCTGCAGGCGAGGGAGCTGTGCCTCTGCGTGGCTCGCTCGGGGCTCGGGCGCCCTTCCAGCCCCGGGGGCTAGGGCTCTATCTCACTGGGCCGGCCAGGCGGCCAGGGCAGGCAGTGGTGCCAGGGCATGAGGGCAGGTGGCAGACACACCGGCACCGGGCTGGGGCAGAGGCTGAGGTGCAGCAGGGCAGACAAGGGCTCTCTCGGGGTGCAGGACGGGGCTTGAATCCAGGGGAGGACGCTGGCTCGGGGAGGGAGTTGGGTGGGACTGGGGCTGCAGCGTTCAAGGCTGTGGCTGAGGCTGGGGTGTGGGAAGGGGCTGGAGTTGGCACAGAGGGTCGTGGGTCCAGGTGGCACTTACCGAAGGTAGCTGCCAGGAAATGGCTGGCGGGTCCCTGGGCTCCTAGGCTCCGAGTGCTGCCCATGCCCGCGGCAGGGCCTTGCCACTCCCGCTGCTTGCAGCCGCTGGGCTATGGGAGCAGCAGTGCACAGAACCGCCCTGGGCTTTCCGGAGCCGCCCCCAGGATCCCTTTCCACGGGAGACGCGACGTGGCCATGGGCCAGTGGCAGAGCAGGGAGCAGGGGGCACAGCGAATGGGACGCACGACGGATTCTGCTCCCGCCCCACGGGCCAGACGCACGGGACGCACGACGGAGTCAAGCCGGCAGGAGTCCCCTCCCGAGTGACGCCTCGCGGAGCCCCGCAGGCGAGGGCCGGGCGGCGGGCAGGGGGTGCCCAGAGGAACACACGCTCTGGGGGAGACTCTTTATTTCTCTGAGACGCTCCAGCGGAATCAGCAGCCAGAGGCTCCGGCGGGGCCCTGCGCGGCCTCGGCCAGCAAGGGAGGGGGGCTGGCGGCTGGAGTAGTGGGGGGATGCCAGAGGTACCGGGGCAGGAGGCTGGCGTGACGCGGCAGGGATGGATAGGGAGGCACTGGGGGGGGCATGTGAGCAGACAATGGGGTCACACGCCCACGTAGCTGTTCTTGGAGGGGCTCAGCCCAGGGCCGCTGCTGGAGGGTGGGGCTGAGCGCCCGGGGGGGGCCTTCAGCTTCTCACAGCCCTCCTTGGGGGGGAGCTCGCTGACATAGCAGAAGCTCTCGCTGTAGTTAGGTCTGAAGCTCTCCATGACGTCCTTGGAGACTCCGGCCCATTCCTTCGAGAGTCAAAGGCAGGTTAGAGAGGCTCCTCCACACCAGGCACCCTGGCTGCCCAGGCCTGGCCCATCCGAGCCGGCCCACGGGCCCCCTTCCCCGGCCCGTCAGCCCCTCTGTCCTTGTCTGAGCCTGGCCCACGGCCCCCTGGCTCCCCCGCCCTCCGTCCCTGGCTCCCCTCGGTCCCTGGCCCACGGCCCCCTGGCTCCCCCGCCCTCCGTCCCTGGCCCACGGCCCCCTGGCTCCCCCGCCCTCCGTCCCTGGCTCCCCTCAGTCCCTGGCCCACGGCCCCCTGGCTCCCCCGCCCTCCGTCCCTGGCTCCCCTCGGTCCCTGGCCCACGGCCCCCTGGCTCCCCCGCCCTCCGTCCCTGGCTCCCCTCGGTCCCTGGCCCACGGGCCCCTCAGTCCCTGACCACGGCCCCCTGGCCCACGGGCCCCTCGGTCCCTGGCCCACAGGCCCCTGGCTCTCCTGCCCTCCGTCCCTGGCTCCCCTCAGTCCCTGGCCCACGGCCCCCTGGCTCTCCTGCCCTCCGTCCCTGGCTCCCCTCAGTCCCTGGCCCACGGCCTCCTGGCTCCCCCGCCCTCCGTCCCTGGCTCCCCTCGGTCCCTGGCCCACGGCCCCCTGGCCCACGGGTCCCTCGGTCCCTGGACATGGCCCCCTGGCCCACGGGCCCCTCGGTCCCTGGCCACGCCCCCTTGGCCCACGGGCCCCTCGGTCCCTGGCCCACGGCCCCCTGACTCCCCCACCCTCCGTCCCTGGTTCCCCTCGGTCCCTGGCCCACGGCCCCCTGGCCCACGGGTCCCTCGGTCCCTGGACATGGCCCCCTGGCCCACGGGCCCCTCAGTCCCTGGCCCACGGCCCCCTGGCTCCCCTCGGTCCCTGGCCCACGGCTCCCTGGCTCCCCCACCCTCGGTCCCTGCCCCACGGCCCCTGGCTCCCCCGCCCTCCGTCCCTGGATCCCCTCGGTCCCTGGCTCCCCTCCCCTGCCCTCTGTCCCCGGCCCACGGGCCCCTCTGCCCCCAGCCGAGCGCTCTTACTGGGAAGTTGCCCTTGTGGGTGCTGAAGAGCTCATCGAAGTTCTTGCTGGGGTTGGGGATTCGGGGCATGAGAATGACCCAGACCCTGCAGGAGGGAAAAGGCGAGTTCAGCGAGGAGACACCAGCCCAGCCCAGCTCCCCTGGGCCCAGCCCTGGCTGCCCTGGGGGGAGGGGGAGGGCAGAAATTCACCTTTCCATTCGAATCAGCAAAACGAACAGGACCAGGAAGACCAGCAGAGAAGTGGTGGGAAGAACCACGTGGATCCAGAACCAGAGCCCCTGCTTCTCTGGCTTGCCTGGAGTGTGGCACAGGGAGAGACCTTACAGTTCTTACTGGTGCTATTGTGTTGTGGTCCCCGCCCTGAGCCCCCCAAACCTCAGCCCTGAGCCCCCCATTCCAGCCCCCGCCCTGAGCCCCCCAAACCTCAGCCCTGAGCCCCCCATTCCAGCCTCCGCCCTGAGCCCCCCCCCCAGCCCTGAGCTCCCCCCCCCCCCCCTGAGAGCCCCCCCCCCCAACCTCAGCCCTGAGCCCCCATTCCAGCCCCTGCCCTGAGCCCCCCCATTCCAGCCTCCGCCCTGAGCCCCCCAAACCTCAGCCCTGAGCCCCTGCCCTGAGCCCCCCAAACCTCAGCCCTGAGCCCCCCATTCCAGCCCCCGCCCTGAGACCCCCAAACCTCAGCCCTGAGCCCCCCATTCCAGCCCCCGCCCTGAGCCCCCAAACCTCAGCCCTGAGCCCCCATTCCAGCCCCTGCCCTGAGCCCCCCCATTCCAGCCTCCGCCCTGAGCCCCCCAAACCTCAGCCCTGAGCCCCCCAAACCTCAGCCCTGAGCCCCCCATTCCAGCCCCCGCCCTGAGCCCCCCCCTGCCCTGAGCCCCCCCATTCCAGCCTCCGCCCTGAGCCCCCCAAACCTCAGCCCTGAGCCTCCCCATTCCAGCCTTCGCCCTGAGCCCCCCAAACCTCAGCCCTGAGCCCCACCATTCCAGCCGGGCAGCTGCCCTCGCTGGCCGCCAGGCACACAGGCCAGCGCGCCTCTGGCTCCCCCTTGGCTAGCACAGCCATCGGCCTATCTCCTCCCCACCAGCCGTGGGCGAGCCAGCTGCAGAGCCGGCTCCAGCGGGAGGCAGCCGCCATGGCCACTCGGCACGTTTTCAACCGAGCCCGTTGGCCCATCTGCTAGCAGCAGGGCCTCCCCAGAAACAGCTGCAGCGCGGCCTCAGGTCCCCTCCCAGCGTCTCTCCTGGGAGGCCTGCGGGAGCCTTGGCCAGGGCGGTGGGCACGTCCTCTCTCCCTGGGGCGTGGGCCCTGCTTACGGTGGTCTGACGCGTTCCTGCCCCACGCCGCGGGCAGGCTCCACTCGCTCCACAGCCGGGTGCTGCCGCAGTACTGGCTGATCTTGCTCCTCACGTAGAACGTGTAGTGCTTCTCGAAGTCCACGCTGGGCAAGGAGAAGATCTCGTCTCTGACCACGTGCTCCTGGGGCAGACAGAAGGGCAGCACCACACACCTACGTGAGGTGTGGGCTCCCTCGGCTGGGCTCAGCACCATGAAAGCGGATCCCAGAGCTGGGCTCAGCTGCTGTCTCCCTCCCTTTCCCTGCCCACGCCTGTTCTGGCGCACCTGGCCCCTCGCTCTGCCTGCCCGGCACCCAGTTCGGGGCTGGCAGAGGGGGCCCGCGGGCAGTGCAGAGAACGGGGCTGCGGTGGGAGGAGCATGGGCCGGGGCCTGCAGCCCGAGGGGCCTTTGGGTCGGGAGAAGGCCCAGTGGAAGCGAGGGGAGGCCTGTGGTGCGGGGAAGCAGCAGCCCATGGGGCCCGGGCGCGAGCCCGCGGGGGGCTGCAGGCTGCCCGTACCGTCCAGTCAGTGTCCTTGTTGCTCTTGTATCGGACGGTGTGTTCTAGGCAGGCAGGCTTGTGGTACACGGAGGCCCAGGTCAGCTGCAGCTGGTTGTTGCTCGTGTTGCAGATGCTCAGGTTCGCTGGCGCAGCGGGTTTCACTGCAAGAGACAGGGCCTGGCTCAGGCGGCCTCCCATTGTGTGCAGCAGCAGCTCCGGCCAGTCCCCATGCGGCAGGGGCAGGCGCAGGGGCAGGGCAGGGGCGGGGCAGGGGGGTGCCCTGCCAGCCACTCCCCTTTCCCTAGCGCCTCTCCCTGGCAGCTGGCCAGTCCCCACGCCTCTGCCCCCGGCTCCCTGTGCCCGCCGGGGTGGGGTGGCATTTCGTGGGGTGTGCAGTGAGCCCCCTTCCGCTTTGCTGAGAACAGCTGCTGCTCGCCAGTCAGCAAATGCTGCTGGAGCAGGCGTGGCCGGTGGGACCCACCACACCAGCGCCTCCCCATGGAGCGGCTCTGGGGAATGACAAAACCTGCCACTCCTCGCTCGCTTCGCCCAGCCGCCCCGGGGAGCGCGTGGCCAGAGCCCCCGGTGCACCGCCGCCCCCGGGGAGCGCGTGGCCAGAGACCCCGGTGCACCGCCGCCCCCGGGGAGCGTGTGGCCAGAGCCCCCGGTGCACCGCCGCCCCCGGGGAGCACGTGGCCAGAGCCCCCGGTGCACCGCCGCCCCCGGGGAGCGCGTGGCCAGAGCCCCCGGTGCACCGCCGCCCCCGGGGAGCGCGTGGCCAGAGCCCCCGGTGCACCGCCGCCCCCGGGGAGCGCGTGGCCAGAGCCCCCGGTGCACCGCCGCCCCCGGGGAGCGCGTGGCCAGAGCCCCCGGTGCACCGCCGCCCCCGGGGAGCGCGTGGCCAGAGCCCCCGGTGCACCGCCGCCCCCAGGGAGCGCGTGGCCAGAGCCCCCGGTGCACCGCCGCCCCCGGGGAGCGCGTGGCCAGAGCCCCCGGTGCACCGCCGCCCCGGGGAGCACGTGGCCAGAGCCCCCGGTGCACCGCCGCCCCGGGGAGCGCGTGGCCAGAGCCCCCGGTGCACCGCCGCCCCGGGGAGCGCGTGGCCAGAGCCCCCGGTGCACCGCCGCCCCGGGGAGCGCGTGGCCAGAGCCCCCGGTGCACCGCCGCCCCGGGGAGCGCGTGGCCAGAGCCCCCGGTGCACCGCCGCCCCCGGGGTGCGCGTGGCCAGAGCCCCCGGTGCACCGCCGCCCCCGGGGAGCGCGTGGCCAGAGCCCCCGGTGCACCGCCGCCCCGGGGAGCGCGTGGCCAGAGCCCCCGGTGCACCGCCGCCCCGGGGAGCGCGTGGCCAGAGCCCCCGGTGCACCGCCGCCCCCGGGCTGATCCCCTACCTAGGTCCTGCAGCTTCATGGCACTGCTGGGGATGACGAGCTGGGAGCCCTGCTGGCTGGCGTTGACGTGGATGTGGAAGCTGCGGAACTGCAGGATCTCGCTGCGGGCGAACCAGCAGCCGGTGTTGAGGCCCTGCTCCTGGAGGTAGCGCTTGCACTCCACTGCTGACGACTGGTTTCCAGGCCTACGGCAGGAGCTCGACAATCAGCCCCAAGGCCAGGCTCTGGGGGCGCCCTCAGTGCTGCTCCTGGCGTGACTGCTGGGCACTCAGGCCCCCAGCACCCCTCTCAGGGCTCTGCCAGGGGCAGCGATGCTCAGTCCCCCAGACTAGAGCCTGGGCTGGCACGAACTCCCCAGCCATTCCAGGGTGTGCCCCAAGCTCTCCCCACCACAGACAAAGTCCCGAGAGAGATGCCCATTCCCCAATGGGTGCTGCCAGCAGCAGGACCCCCAGACCAGGCAGGGAGGGCACAGCCCCAGCACATGCGCCAGGCTGGCCCGAGGGGCTGGGCTCTGCCTGTGCCCTGGCTCCCTGCCCGAGTCCAGATGGGAGCCTCAGAGGCTGGCTCTTGGGGACCCTGCCTGCAAAGAACCCAAGAATTGCCTGCTGGGATCAGGGGTCTGCAGGGCTCTGCTCTCTGCTCCTCTCGGCCCGCAGCTTGTCCTCGTGCCTGCAGGCCCCATCGCAGACGCTCCCGCCTGAGGTCTAGTGCCACGGGGCTGCCAGACAGAGCCACTCCAGCCCTGCTGGGAGCAGGGAGCTGTCCCGGCTGCCAGGGCCCAAAGTCTGCCCCAGAGGGTCTACCCAGGTCCCTTGGGTGCCCCTGGGAGCCCCTACCCATTGCACTGGCTGCAGGCGGGCTACGGCCAGGCCAGCGAGGAGCTGCCTACCTGGGCAGCGTGTACCAGTAGTAGAGGGAGTAGTTGGCTGTCAGGGTAGCTCTGCTGCCCCACACGCAGGTCAGGTACTCGTCGTTGAAGACCACGCACTCCACGCCTGCGGGGGAAGCACATTCTGTGGCTGGCACCGGCACAGTCGGGACTGACCTCAGCCCTGCCTCCAGGCCCTGCTCTGCCCAGTCGCAGAAGCAGGGGGTGCCAGGGCAGAGCGCAAACGGCGTGCCCACCGGGGAGGGCAGGGGCAGGGCTTCGGGCTGCGCCGTGCGCATATGTGATTGGCGGAGGCTCAGGTCCAGCCTTTCAACCCTCATCTCTCAGCTCCGGCGGTTCACTGCTTTGGCGTGCCATGCCCTGCGCCCACAGCTGGGCTGGACAGTGCCTGCGGCTGTCGACCGTGGCCTGCGCCTCCCCCTTTCAGTCCTAGCAGGAAATCGGGTAGGGCTTTGGGGACCAGAACGCTGGGGCCGTGCTGAGAGGGGAGCCAGGCCCTTGGAGCAGACTGGGGGGGCTCCCCGGGGGGCGTTCTGCCCACAGCCTGGGACTTGAGCTCGCTCGTCCTTTGGCTCCCTGAGCTGTCCCGCCCCCAGGCCCTTCAACAAACTTGTCCGGCTGGACCGAGATCTTCAGCTCAACTCTGTTTCCTATGGGAAGCCAACATAGGGCGGGGAGGACAAGCAGGGGGCAGGGAAACCCGTCCCAGGCTCTGCCCTTGCCAGGCCTCCTCCGTCACGCCCTCCGCTCCGCCCCTCCCCTCGAAGGGTGCAGCCTGAGGGGTCAGCAGGGGGCCTGGAGCCAGCAGAAAGGGCTGGGCCTCCCCTGCACTCAGCAGCAGCAGTGGGAAGCAGAGTGACCTGGCCCCAGCCATGCTGCTCCACTTCCTGCTGCTGGGACATGCAGGGCTGGTTCCACGCTGCCCCCGCGGCTGGGAGAGCGGAGCAGGCTCACCCCGTGTCCTGTGTCTGCTGGCAAGTGTGGGAGTGGGCCTGAGCCTGGTGCCAGACTCCCCTCCCCCTGGGCTGCCCTGGGCCCGGCGGGACGATTGCCCCAGACCGGCCAATGGGGCGGGTGAGGGGCACCTGTGAGCCCGTGTTGCTGAATGTGCTGCCGCATTCATGGTGGGTTCTCTAGCGGCGGCGGGCCGCGTGCCACGGCTGAGTGGTGGAGAGCTTGAGACGGAGGGAGCGGCTGGGGCATGTCTCTGTGTTCAGACACACGGGGGCCCCCCGGCGTGTTGCTGGCTTGTCAGAGAAACGCACAAAACGCGGGTGCAGCTGCCGCTCTCTGCGCCCCGCAGCTCGGCCAACGTGGGCCGAGGTCTGTGCAACGCTGAGGAGTGCTGGGCGGTTGTTGCTCACGCCCAGGTATCCGACGGGCTCCTATTCCACAGGATTGCTTCTGGGTGACAGCCACAGGCTCGGCCAGCTTATTGGGAAAGGGCTGCTAAGTCACGCGATGGTGCCAATCCACCCCTGAAGAGCATGGCCGAGGGTGCTCAGAGCCCACGTGAGCAAGGGCTGCTGCCCAACAAGGGCTGGGCCAGGCATGGAGCGGTGGCCTGCTCCCGGGACACGCTGTCTTGGGCCAGAAGGAGCCTGGGATCCCTCCACACGAGCAAGGGGACAAAGCAGGCCCTGCGTGTTCCTCCAGTTTTAGCTTCAGGCCGGTCTTCATTCTGGCGAGTGTGGCGGCGCGTTGGGGTTTCCCGTCTCCTGCACCCCCTTAGGGCACGGACAGACTCCCCCAGCCAGTAGAACAGAGGGAGTTTATTGCTTCTCCAGGATACAGCACAGCTCAGATGTCATCTGGTTACAGGGCAGGCCTAGGATGCCTCAGCCCCCCTTGAGATGGGGAAGCCTGAGCCCCTAAATCCCAGCCCGTTGCCTAGGCTGCTTCCTCCATGATCCCAGACAGAAACCTAACTCACTTAGGGTATGTCTACACTACCACCCTAGTTCGAACTAGGGTAGTAATGTAGGAACCGGAGTTGCAAATGAAGCCCGGGAGGGGCCTGTGCCTAGCACTCTGCCTTGCCCCAAGGGGGAGTCCAGCAGCGGGGTGGCTGGTCAGGGAGCTGTGCTGGAAATCCCCAGGGCCTCCCTTGGCGCGGCCACACGGCCGTGGCCTGGCCAGCCCAGCCCACGCAGCCTCCATGGGAGCAAGGCTCCGAGTGCTGCCGTTTGCTACCGGACCTTGCTGCCTGCCGGCCATGCGGGCGCTGGGCATGTCAGCAGAGGGGGCTGCGCCCCGCCTGGGACGAGCCACGTCTCCTGTGGCAGTCCCGCGCCCTCCTGGCTTTGCCACCTCCCCCACCTGTGGGCTCACCACTGCCCCTCCTCCCTTTGCAAACCCAGTGCCCAGGCAGCCTCTTCCGTACTGCCAAGCTGTGGCTGAACCAGCTGGGCCCTGGCTCCCTGTGCGAGCCCTGCAGGGGAACGGGGCCTGGAAAGTCCCGCTGTGCCTGCCCTTCCCCCAGACAGGGCTGTGGTGAGCAGCGCTTTGTAAACAGCCACAGGAAGCCTGCATGGGCCTGTCTCCCTGGGACTGTGGTCAGTCAGCAGCTAGAAACCAGGGCAGGAAAGTGGGCCACGCCCTGATCTGGGGCTTCTGCACCTCACCCTGTCGGAGCCCCAGGCGCCCGGAGCAGGGTCCTGCCACTGCATTCAGCCTCACGGCTCAATGCTGCACAGGCTCCTCCAGGGGTACAGGACACAGCCACGTCCCCTACAGCGGGAGAGGGCCCCCGAAATTGGGAGGACCCTAGTTACGGCAGGTCTCTGACTGAGGAAGAGCCAGCAATCTGCAGCAGTTGCAGGCTGGTGTCTCTGGCGTGACTCAACAGGCGAGGCGCAGAGAACCCCACAAATGAAGCTCAAGGGTTAGCCCTTGTCTGCATTGCAGGAGACTCTTGTGTCACTCGCGGGTGGGACTAACCCAGGCCCCTGCCTGGGCACTAGTGTCCAGTGCTGACAGCTGCTGCTTCTTGTGCAGGCAGGAGCTATTAAGTGGCCAGCACGCGGCATTGGGGCCACTGGGTGAGCTGTCGTGTAGAAGCGGCTTTGGAGGAAGGTTAAAAACCAGGCATGTGTAGTCTGAGGACTGAGGGGGACACACCAGGTCTTCGGTTGTGAGAAGGGCTGTGTGTTTGGCCGGCTGAGCGTGGCTCGTTCGCCACAGCAGTAGCCACTATAGTGAACTGGCTGGACGCCACAGCTCTAGTGAATCTCTGAAATAGAATTCCCAGGACTCCTGTGGAACCCCAGCCAGGGAGGCTTTTAAGCCCTGTCAAAGGTGGCCTGTCCCAGCGCGATGACCACACGAGGGCCCTGCCAGTCCCGCATGGCTACGCTGAGGAGAAGGCATGAAAACAGCCCGAAGGCAAAGCACCTTGGAGCTGCTGCAGTCCCAGCGGTCGGTGAGAGATGGGGGGCACATTGCACAGCACCTGCACTAGGGATGCTAAATACTGACGACTGACTCATCGAATGCATTTGGCATCGACTATTTCCTGAGTCGACAGGACGCCTCCTTCGGCTGTTGCTACAGTTGAAAGGCAAAAGTGCCACATGGAGCTGTCACGTTGTTGGATCTTGAGGGGAGCAGCCAGATCGCTGCTGCACCCCTAGGTGGGGGTGTTGGCCCCAAAAATGGTATAGAAGGGGGCCATGTGAGGTATTGAATAGAAGCTTATTATCTGCTAATCCTATGTACACTGTTCTGGTGTTTGTAGAATGTCTGTGTGTGCAATTATCAGCATGTACTCGTATGGACACTGAAGATTTCCCTGCATGTGGTTAAGCATTGGGCAGGGCCGAGCCTGTGGAACAATGGCTCTCAATGGGCTATGGACACACCCAAAGAATGGGGGCTGTCACCTGAGAGCAGCCAGCAGGAAACACAGAGATTGGCCTCTGTCCAGGTGACCTGCTACATACTAGAAGAGGCCAGGAAGGAGTATAAAGAGGCCATGTGGTCGATGCCATTTTTGTCTTCAGCTCAGCACTTCATCCCAGAGGCAGCACTGCAGGGATCGAAGAGCCTGGAAGACCTGTGAACCCATCCTGATCGTAGGATGTGCAATAAGAACTTTTAAACCAGCAGCTGCAACATCTCTGCTAGAGCCTGCATCGAGGACTGGGAGATTCGGTGCATGTAACGTACTGTACTTTAATAACCTCACTCTCAGGCTTTTCTTTCTTGTAATAATAAACCTTTAGTTGTTAGATGCTAAAGGATTGGCCCAGCGTGATTTGTGGGTAAGGTCCAAAGGATAAATTGGCCAGAGATCTGTGGCTGGTTTCCTGGAACCGGACAGAACTTGTTCGGGGTAGGTGGGATTGGGTGCTAGCACCCCCCCACCTGTGTATGAGGCCCGGGGCCATCTGGGGCACGGATATTGCTGGGGTGTCGGAGGGGTTTTGCTCATGAGGCTTCAGGCAGGCAGCTGAAGCGCTCTGTGGGACTGGTTTGTGGCCTGTTTGGAGAGGTCACCAGTCTGGGGGCTGTAAGGAGCCCCGGATTTGAGCAATTCGTCCTGAGCGGACGCCCTCAGCTGTGCCCAGACACGGCCCGGTCCGTCACAGTGGCGTAGTCGGCAGGATCCACAGATCTTGGTCAATTGAGCTTTGGGATCAGGACCCCACGCTGTCTAAATTTGATTTTTAGTACTGAGAGTTTGGTTGGGTAAAGGGCAGCCGAAATGAGTCAGTGCCAGTATGAGAGCCGAAGTAGAGAGGCTCTGAAGGATTTGTGCTCGGGGAGAGGCATTGCCTTTAGGAAAAGGGCCTCTAAACTAGATCTGGTAGTGTTGTTATTAACCAGAGATGTGGATGAAAAGGAGCAGAAGCAAGCCAAGGAAGCTGCTGAAAGAAGGCGGAAGGCAGATGAAGAAATTGCTAAGAGAAAGCAGGAGATGGATCGGGAACTTGAGATGAGAAAAGCAGAACATGCAGAGAGAAGGGCAGAGCATGCAAAGAAGATGGCCCTAGCCAAGGAGGAACATGCTAAACTTGACCTCCAGCTTAAGAGACTAAGAGAACGAGAGAGACTGTATCCTCCTGAAGGTTCAATGTGTAACTCTGTGGGTGTGCGGTGTGCTTATGATATGGCAGACGTATTTTGCCCACCTGATGTGATGACCCAACCCCAAAGCATGTGTGAATACAAACCTTTTGTGTTACCTGTAGCTAGCAGGGAGGTTTGGGAAGGGGGTGCATGTGGGTATGGAAAGTTTCCTGGAGCTGGTCAGTCTCCCTGTAACCAAGGGGAAAGTGTCTCTACATGTGTGCCTGTGGCAGATAGCTGTGTGTCTGTGCAGGGGGGCAGTGAGCCTGGGGGTGAGGGCCCGTCTGACGCCTCAGAGGTGAGGCTGGAATCAGACCCAGGGCAGGAAAAGCCCAGAAGTCAGGGAAATGTTTCTCTGGGGCAGCCTGGAGTGGCTGGCCAGAGTGAAGTTTTAGTTGAGGAGTTGGTGGCTGGTGAGGTTTGTGGAATTGAACCTGCACAAGCTGAAATTGAGTTGTGTGAAGCACAGTGTGTGCAAGCTGGCAATTTGGCTGGTGGAAGTAGCAGTGGGGCAGTAAAGGAAGCTGTCCCAGTGGCTAGCTGTATGCCTGAGATTAGCCAGGGGTGTGGGGACAAGGGAGAAGCTGTCTCTGGTTGTCTGTCCGTGTGTGGGGAAGAGTTTCTTCCTATGTCTGAGGAAGGTGCCCCACAGGCTGTGATGGCTGAGAGCAGTGTTGTTGTCCCAGAGTTGGATCTGGATATGGCTAAGGCCCAGGAAGGGGGTGGCCCAAGGTTTGTGTCTGCTGGGGAGAGGGATGAGGTGACTCAGGTAGAGTCAGTCAGTGTTTTACCAGAACCCCAGAGATCAGACAGTGGTGACCCTGATATTGTGCCTGATGCTGCTGTGTTGCTGGCAGAGGGGGGAGCGACTCTGTGGGAGCAGGGAGACCCCTTAGCCCGGGCACAAGGAGAGAATGAGGGTGTGTTAACTCTGGTGCCTAATGATGGTGTGGACGTTTACAGCCATCTAGAGAGCTGCACAGGGAGTGAAGATGCCTCTGACCCTGTCTCTTGTGAGTCTGTCTATGTGCCTGAAAGGGGATTGTCTGTGAATCCACCTGAGGGGCCAGAGATAACTCAGGGAGTAAGGGAATTGCGGGAGGAGTTGGTTGTGGCTCAGCAGGGCAAGGCTACTGCAGAACCAGAGAAGGGTGAACTGCTGCTTAAGGAAGCTCATAGGGAGGAGAGTCCTGGCAGTGCTTGTAGCAAGCAGTTTGCAGTAACTGAGAGAGGTGACAGGGCCTGGCTTGGAGAAGGCATTCAGGAGAAAGCTCTGCCTGTAAAAGGCAGCAGCTTGTTGTGTGAGGCACTTGTTGCAGTGCCTGAGGGACAGAATTTGTCCATTAACAGTGACTCCACTGACTTGGATATAGCCAAATCCAGTGTGGATGGTTGTGAAGTCTCGGAGGGACTGAGGGTTGTTCCAGATGAGGCAGGAACATCCAGAGAACTGGAGCAGGCTGCTAACCCAGTGACTGTGGGTGACCAGCTTGCTGGGAAGTCAGTGTGTGTGGGACAGGATTGTTCCCAGTTGAAGGAGGAGAGTGGGAACTTAGTGTCTCAGATTCAGGAGAAGGGCTGGGTAGCCACGTATGCAGAGCAGAACAGCTGTGTGGTCACTCTCCCTAGGATGCAGGAGATGGCAATTAAGCTCCCATCTCTGGACACGGTGGACACTCATAATCAATCAGGGAAGTTGATATCTGGTTCCATGTGGAAACAGAGGTTGGGGGTGGACAGAGGAGAGACTTGCAGCTCACTCCTGTTACCCCACTGAGTGGGGGAAGGGGGAGAATTCCAGGGCCATTGTGAGCCAGGGAGTCACGCCCAGCCAGCCCTTTGTCTTGGTCAGGCCAGAGGTTTCAGGCCTGGAGCCCACAGGACAAGGGGGAGGGGCAGGACTTGCTTTGGCAAAGAAGATTTGCAGGTTGAACCTGAAGGGCCAAAACTGCAATGGTGTGGGGCCAGAGAAGGGGCCTGACGGGGAATGTCAATATACACCTGGTATAGGATTGTTCTTGTTACTGATGTTAATTCCTGTAACCAATGTATTATTGTTGCAGAGAATTGTAACGGTATACAGTGTGCATGAGCTTATGAAAATACCATGTAATCTGTCTGGAGATGTACCAAACGACAGACGGTATGTAAGGGGACATTGTGATGTTGCTATTTCGTGGTTAACACTTGTAACTGGTCTTGGAACTTCTTACAGGACAAAAAGGGTTCCCGCCAGAAGGTCCTGTGTGAGAAGGGAAACTGAGGCACGCCGCCATTTTGTTTGGGGAGGCCTGTGATGCCCTCAGTGATGTTACTGGCATCACTTCCTGCATCAGTTTTGTGTTGGGGGTGTCACGTGCCTGGATCTTGAGGGGAGCAGCCAGATCGCTGCTGCACCCCTAGGTGGGGGTGTTGGCCCCAAAAATGGTATAGAAGGGGGCCATGTGAGGTATTGAATAGAAGCTTATTATCTGCTAATCCTATGTACGCTGTTCTGGTGTTAGTAGAATGTCTGTGTGTGCAATTATTAGCATGTACTCGTATGGACACTGAAGATTTCCCTGCATGTGGTTAAGCATTGGGCAGGGCCGAGCCTGTGGAACAATGGCTCTCAATGGGCTATGGACACACCCAAAGAATGGGTGCTGTCACCTGAGAGGAGCCAGCAGGGAACATAGAGATTGGCCTCTGTCCAGGTGACCTGCTACATACTAGAAGAGGCCAGGAAGGAGGTATAAAGAGGCCATGTGGTCGATGCCATTTTTGTCTTCAGCTCAGCACTTCATCCCAGAGGCAGCACTGCAGGGATCGAAGAGCCCGGACGACCTGTGAACCCATCCTGATCGTAGGATGTGCAATAAGAACTTTTAAACCAGCAGCTGCAACATCTCTGCTAGAGCCTGCATCGAGAACTGGGAGATTCGGTGCATGTAACGTACTGTACTTTAATAACCTTACTCTCAGGCTTTTCTTTCTTGTGTTAATAAACCTTTAGTTGTTAGATGCGTGATTTGTGGGTAAGGTCTAAAGGATAAATTGGCCAGAGATCTGTGGCTGGTTTCCTGGAACCGGACAGAACTTGTTCGGGGTAGGTGGGATTGGGTGCTAGGACCCCCCACCTGTGTATGAGGCCCGGGGCCATCTGGGGCATGGATATTGCTGGGGTGTCGGAGGGGTTTTGCTCGGGAGGCTTCAGGCAGGCAGCTGAAGCGCTCTGTGGGACTGGTTTGTGGCCTGTTTGGAGAGGTCACCAGTCTGGGGGCTGTAAGGAGCCCCGGATTTGAGCAATTCGCCCTGAGCAGGCGCCCTCAGCTGTGCCCAGACACGGCCCGGTCCGTCACAGGAGCCTAGGGTCGGCCGGGGGCTCCGGGCTCCCCACGGCGTGTCAAAGCGGCAGCGCTGTGTGGAGCCTCAGGGCTGGCCCCCGGCTCGCCGTGGCACGACCACTTTGAAGTAGCCCTCCTCGCCCACAGCTGCCTCTTTCTGACTAGCCCTGCGCATCGCTGACCTGCACTCACCCGGCCAGAACACGGATTCCGGCCTGAGGCGGCTGAGATCTCAGAGGTGCCAGGCAAAGGATCTCTCGCCCTTCTCGGCAGTTGGGGATGTTTCCTGTCTTGCTCCTCCTCTGTGGCGCTGCTGGGAAGCCTGCGGTGGGTTCTCCAGGCGTGCTCAGGGAATGATGGAACAGGAGCGACGGGTGACACCGGCAGAGTCCCGAGCACTCCATGCTAGTGATGAACAGCAGGGCTGGGAGAGAGCCTGGGCCCTGGGTGCCCGTCCAGGGAGGAGCCCCCTTTCTCCGGAGGTTCTCGCACTAGGGACACGAGGGCTGCCAGCCTCCTTGCTGACGTCAGAGCAGACGAACCCAGAGACGGGAGCTGATACACATCTGAACTGAGAGAGGCCCACGCTTCGGTGCAGATACTCACATCCTGCTGCTAAATGCCATGCAGAGGGAGGAACACGAGCAGCACTGGTAATGCATTGCCGGCAGGCAGCACTGCAGGAAAATGCTGCGTCCTTCGTTCCAGGTACACGTCACACGCCAGTGACTCCTTCCCTCGCCCGTGGCCCACAGCTGACTTCCAGGTCCCTCTCCGAAGACCGTGGATTTGAGCAGCCTCTGCCTCCTGCCCCCACTGTTGGAACAGGGCTGGCCCTAGGCGGTGCAGGGCCCAGGGCAACTCCGCCCACCACCACTCTACCTCCTGAGCAACGCGAGCCAGGGGCCCTGGTGCGGGCGGGAGCAGGGGTCCATGGGGTGTAACGCCGTGTCAGGGTTTGTCTTTAAACAGTGGCGAGGGGCAGGTCAAATAGTGCTCGTGAGCCATGGGCAGAGCATCAGGCCAAACACCTGTCGCCACCCCGTCTCCCCACTGGCATCTAGCATCGGCGCCTGCTTCGCCAGCGTGGTCCCCTGCAGGGGACACCCTCGCTCAGGGCAGACCAGGACCATTCTCTGCACGAAGGACAGTCCATCCCCCGGCACTCCAGGGACTGGAACCAAGCCCCAGCCAAAGCAACAACTGACAACTTGAGGGGTGTTGGGGAAATTCAGGGAGGGGGGTTCCTCACCCTAAGGGTGTCTGGGGAAATCCCAGGGAAGCAGCAATACTTCCCCAATTCCTGCAGCTAGTAGCAGTGGTGCTGCCAGGCTGCTGGGAGAACGCAAAAGAGAACAGATGTCACCTACAGCCCTATGGCCAGCCATTGGCCCGCAGCTGCCAACCTGACCGTACCACGTACCGCTCTGCACCCAGAAGTCATCCCCCAGCTGTCGCCCCGACAGGTCCCACGTACTGTCCTGAGTCTATCCGCCACCCCGACAGGTCCCACGTACTGCCCTGCGGCCAGCCGCCACCCCGACAGGTCCCACGTACTGCCCTGCGGCCAGCCGCCACCCCGACAGGTCCCACGTACTGTCCTGAGACCAACCGTCACCCCGACAGGTCCCATGTACTGTCCTGAGACGATCCGCCACCCCGACAGGTCCCACGTACTGTCCTGAGACCAACCGTCACCCCGACAGGTCCCACGTATTGTCCTGAGACGATCCGCCACCCCGACAGGTCCCACGTACTGCCCTGTGGCCAGCCGCCACCCCGACAGGTCCCACGTACTGTCCTTTGACCAGCCACCATCCCGACAGGTCCCACGTACTGCCCTGCGGCCAGCCGCCACCCCGACAGGTCCCACGTACTGTCCTGAGACCAACCGTCACCCCGACAGGTCCCATGTGCTGTCCTGAGACTATCCGCCACCCCGACAGGTCCCACATACTGTCCTGAGACCAGCCGCCACCCCGACAGGTCCCACGTACTGCCCTGAGGCCAGCCGCCACCCCGACAGGTCCCACGTACTGTCCTGAGACCAACCGTCACCCCGACAGGTCCCACGTATTGTCCTGAGACGATCCGCCACCCCAACAGGTCCCACGTACTGCCCTGTGGCCAGCCGCCACTCCGACAGGTCCCACGTACTGTCCTGAGACCAACCGTGACCCCGACAGGTCCCACGTATTGTCCTGAGACTATCCACCACCCCGACAGGTCCCACATACTGTCCTGAGACCAGCCGCCACCCCGACAGGTCCCACATACTGCCCTGCGGCCAGCCGCCACCCCGACAGGTCCCACATACTGTCCTGAGACCAGCTGCCACCCCGACAGGTCCCACGTACTGTCCTGCAGCCAGTCGCCACCCCAACAGGTCCCATTTACTGTCCTGTGGCCAGCCGCCACCTTGACAGGTGCCATGTAATGCCCTGTGGCCAACCGTCACCCTGACATGTACTGCCCGGCAGCCAGCTGCCACCCCCAACAGGTACCACGTATTGTCCCGTGACCAGCCATCACCTTGACAGGTGCCACGTAATGCCCCGTGGCCAACCGCAACCCCGACACGTACTGCCCTGTGGCCAGCCCTCACCCCCATGGATACCACGGAGCATCCCTCCATGGATACCACCTCATGCCCCTGCAGACACATATCCTGACAGACACCATGCACTGCCCAATGGCTAGATGTCATCCCTCGAGCAACATCTTCACCCTTCATTGCTATTTCACTTGTGCCAAGGTATTTTCCAGCGCATCAGCACAACAAGGTACCCGGCAGCAGCATCCTCGGGCAACGGAGGAGTTACGGCTCAAGCCTCTTCCCTGCCCCTGCCCCCAGCCCTGGGACTAAGCGGGAGAAGTGAATTCAGCCTCCATGGATGATTCAGGCCTAACCCTTGAAACGAAGAACAAATGGGTCAGTTTGTGCCAACAGTGGGGCCCTGTGCCACAGAGAAAGCACCATGAGGAAGTGATCTGTTTTACAAATGCTTCCCAAAGGCCCCTCTGTGGTGTCCATGGGGGTGCTGGGTCAAGTCCTTCTAAGCTGGGATGGCTCTGAGCCCACAGGGCAAAGGCCTCCAGCCAATGCCGAACCTCCAGAGCCAGCATGGCCCCCCCTCGCCCCTCTCAGCATCATGCTGAGGTGCGCCTGCCTTGCCTGCTCCCCGACCCACAAAGCTGACCTGCAGGACACGGGGAATGAGGGATCGAGGGCTGCCAGGAGGCTGGGAGAGAAGCGTGAGCATTACCTTGTGGGCCCTGGGCGGCTGTGGCTCGCTGGCTGTGCCTGGACAGCAGCAGGAGCAGAGTCAGGAACATCCCAGCTTCCGTGGTGGCGGAGGGGAGAGTAAGAGAGGAATCCATGGGCCTGGGCTGCCACCTGTTCTCAGGGCCCCAGGGCCAGGCGGGTGGCGGAGCTGGCTGTGTCACAGCTCCTTGTGGCTTGAGCACTCGCTGTGAAAGGAGGATACCACGCAGCTTGCTCTCAGCTTCCGCACACATTGCTGCTTCCTGTGCTAGCCCTCAACCCCAGTTCTTGCAGGCGGGCCAATGCTAGGTCGCAGCAACCCTGGGGGCTAGGCACAGCATGTGCTTCCTTCTACAGCCAAGGGAAACTCCCTGTGAGCTGCAGCCCAGCCTGCGAACATCGCCTGGGCTGGGCTAGCTGTGACAGCGCGTTGGGGGTTCCCCGTCTCCTGCACCCCGAAATGGCACAAACAGACTGCACCAGCCAGTGCAATTGAGGGTGGTTTATTGCTCCTCCAGCACAGCGCAGCACAGATGTAATCTGGTCACAGAGCTGGGCTAGGATGCCTCAGGCCCCCTTGAGATGGGGAGACTGGGCCCCTAAACTCCAGCCCCTTCCCCTAGGCTCTCCTCCATGCCCTCCGACAGCCAGCCACCAACTCACTAACTTCCAGCCCTGCCCCCCAGCCAGGGCAGCATCCACCTTCCTTTGTTCCTCTCCTTGGGGGGTGTCTGGCCACTGGTTCAACAAGTTTGGCATCACCTCTGCCTAGTGAGGTTTTCCCTGCTGGGTCTTGCTCCAGACAGCAGGGGTCACCACATCCCAGCAAGTACCCCCACTACGTCACACTAGCCAGGCCCCAGCACGGCAGGGCGTTCACACCGGGGGGCGGCCTGGGCAGCTTGGGGCACCCCAAACTGCTGCCCCTCTGACAGCAGGACTGGAAAGGCACCAGCTGCAGCATCCCCTCTCAGCAAGGGGGTGCTGGCATCACAGCCCTGACTATGGGGTCACAGTGGGCTGGGCCTGCGGGGCTCAGGCGTGATGGGGACCCTGGGGCTGGAGTTTGGGATGGAGCTCAAGGAGCCTTGGGGCCAGAGCCTGGGATGAAGGGGAGCTTGGCATGGAGACTGGGGTGTCCTGGTGCTGGAGCTCGAGGTGCCCCACGGCTGGAGCTGAAGCTGGAGCTCGGCGTGGAAAAGAAAAGAGGAGACTGAGGGGGATATGATAGAGGTCTATAAAATCATGAGTGGTGTGGAGAGGGTGAATAAAGAAAAGTTATTTATTAGTTCCCATAATAGAAGAACTAGAGGACACCAAATGAAATTAATGGGGAGCAGGTTTAAAACTAATAAAAGAAAGTTCTTCTTCACACAGCGTGTAGTCAACCTGTGGAACTCCTTGCCAGAGGAGGCTGTGAAGGCTAGGACTATAATAGAGTTTAAAGAGAAGCTGGATAATTTCATGGAGGTTAGGTCCATAAAAGGCTATTAGCCAGGGGATAAAATGGTGTCCCTGGCCTCTGTTTGTCAGAGGCTGGAGAGAGATGGCAGGAGACAAATCGCTTGATCATTGTCTTCGGTCCACCCCCTCTGGGATGGGCAGGCAGGATACTGGGCTAGATGGACCTTTGGTCTGACCCAGCACGGCCGTTCTCATGTTCTGATGTGGAGCCTGGGGTGCCAGACCGAGCCTGCTCCAGGGTGCGCACGACGGGAATCCTCAGTGCTCGCGTTGCTGGGCGGGCAGGGGGCCAAGGCCTGGGGTGGCTGCCCAGGTGCTGGAGCCCCGGCAGGATGGGCCATCCGGGGGACGCTGGGAGCACCACACGGACTTTGGGCCGGAGCTGCCATCAGGACCCCTGCCCCCCAACTGCCCTTTGCCTCCTGCCCCCCCAACTGCCCCCTGCCCCCCAACTGCCCTTTCCCCCTGCCCCCCCAACTGCCCCCTGCCCCCCAACTGCCCTTTGCCCCTGCCCCCCAACTGCCCCCTGCCCCCCAACTGCCCTTTCCCCCTGCCCCCCCAACTGCCCCCTGCCCCCCAACTGCCCTTTGCCCCCTGCCCCCCAACTGCCCCCTGCCCCCCAACTGCCCTTTGCCCCTGCCCCCCCAACTGCCCCCTGCCCCCCAACTGCCCTTTGCCCCTGCCCCCCCAACTGCCCCCTGCCCCCAACTGCCCTTTGCCCCCTACCCCCCCAACTACCCCCTGCCCCCCAACTGCCCTTTGCCCCCTGCCCCCCAACTGCCCCCTGCCCCCCAACTGCCCTTTGCCCCTGCCCCCAACTGCCCTTTGCCCCCTGCCCCCCCAATTGCCCCCTGCCCCCCAACTGCCCTTTGCCCCCTGCCCAGAGGCTGCCTGGGGGGGTCTCCCGGGGGCAGTGGTAGAGGCGGGGGGGCGCTTCCCCCTCAGGCCTGGCTCAGGGCTGGGAACTGGCGCTGGGCCCCTCGGCCCTTTCCGTGCACGCGGGGGCGGGCTCGGGGATCCCCGGCAGCGCTCGGCAATTTCCGTGAGATCCGCGAGGGGCGGGGGGGCGGGCTCGGGGATCCCCGGCAGCGCTCGGCAATTTCCGTGAGATCCGCGAGGGGCGGGGGGGCGGGCTCGGCCAGTTGGGGGGCCCACGGCCTATCTCCTCCCCACCAGCCGTGGGCGAGCCAGCTGCAGAGCCGGCTCCAGCGGGAGGCAGCCGCCATGGCCACTCGGCACGTTTTCAACCGAGCCCGTTGGCCCATCTGCTAGCAGCAGGGCCTCCCCAGAAACAGCTGCAGCGCGGCCTCAGGTCCCCTCCCAGCGTCTCTCCTGGGAGGCCTGCGGGAGCCTTGGCCAGGGCGGTGGGCACGTCCTCTCTCCCTGGGGCGTGGGCCCTGCTTACGGTGGTCTGACGCGTTCCTGCCCCACGCCGCGGGCAGGCTCCACTCGCTCCACAGCCGGGTGCTGCCGCAGTACTGGCTGATCTTGCTCCTCACGTAGAACGTGTAGTGCTTCTCGAAGTCCACGCTGGGCAAGGAGAAGATCTCGTCTCTGACCACGTGCTCCTGGGGCAGACAGAAGGGCAGCACCACACACCTACGTGAGGTGTGGGCTCCCTCGGCTGGGCTCAGCACCATGAAAGCGGATCCCAGAGCTGGGCTCAGCTGCTGTCTCCCTCCCTTTCCCTGCCCACGCCTGTTCTGGCGCACCTGGCCCCTCGCTCTGCCTGCCCGGCACCCAGTTCGGGGCTGGCAGAGGGGGCCCGCGGGCAGTGCAGAGAACGGGGCTGCGGTGGGAGGAGCATGGGCCGGGGCCTGCAGCCCGAGGGGCCTTTGGGTCGGGAGAAGGCCCAGTGGAAGCGAGGGGAGGCCTGTGGTGCGGGGAAGCAGCAGCCCATGGGGCCCGGGCGCGAGCCCGCGGGGGGCTGCAGGCTGCCCGTACCGTCCAGTCAGTGTCCTTGTTGCTCTTGTATCGGACGGTGTGTTCTAGGCAGGCAGGCTTGTGGTACACGGAGGCCCAGGTCAGCTGCAGCTGGTTGTTGCTCGTGTTGCAGATGCTCAGGTTCGCTGGCGCAGCGGGTTTCACTGCAAGAGACAGGGCCTGGCTCAGGCGGCCTCCCATTGTGTGCAGCAGCAGCTCCGGCCAGTCCCCATGCGGCAGGGGCAGGCGCAGGGGCAGGGCAGGGCAGGGCAGGGGCGGGGCAGGGGGGTGGCCCGCTCAGGCCCTGGCTGGGCAGTTCCCCCGGGTGTACTCAGCAGGGCCCTTGGACTGTTCCATAGTCCCCAGGAGTGGGGCCGGCAGCCAGTGCGCCCCTGCCCCAATGCCAGGGAGCCCCCCCGCCCCGCGCTGCTGCCCCTGTACCAGGCGGGAGCTGGGCCGTGAGGGGAGCCCGTTTAGAAACCAGCTCCCCTCCCGTCGCCCCGCACTGCTGCCTCTGATACTGTGGGGGGTCTGAGCGCCCCGTGGACAGAGGCTGCTGGCTGGGGGAAGCTGCTGCGTGGCAGCCTGCCCTGCCCCCCTTGCTGCTGCCCAGCTCCCCCCAGCACTGGCTCCCACACCCCCGCCTTGCTGCTTCTGGGCCGAGGAGGGAGGGGAACTCTGAGGGCTGGGAGAGGGCAGAGCGGACCCCCAGCAAGGGGCTCTTGGCACGTTCTTGGAAAGGCCCCTGCACGGTGACGTGGCTGCGCCGAGGGGCCCACGGGGGACATCAGAAGGGCCAGAGCTAGTCCCCAAGGGGCTCAGCAGAGAACAGAAGCCCCCGTGCGACGGGTTCGCTCTGAAAGCCGTGGCTAGGACCAGAGCAAGGGGCACGTCAGGAGCGGAGCTGCCAGCCCCCGGGGAGCGCGTGGCCAGAGCCTCCGGTGCACCGCCGCCCCGGGGAGCGCGTGGCCAGAGCCCCCGGTGCACCGCCGCCCCGGGGAGCACGTGGCCAGAGCCCCCGGTGCACCGCCGCACCCGGGGAGCGCGTGGCCAGAGCCCCCGGTGCACCGCCGCCCCCGGGGAGCGCGTGGCCAGAGCCCCCGGTGCACCGCCGCCCCCGGGGAGCGCGTGGCCAGAGCCCCCGGTGCACCGCCGCCCCGGGGAGCGCGTGGCCAGAGCCCCCGGTGCACCGCCGCCCCGGGGAGCGCGTGGCCAGAGCCCCCGGTGCACCGCCGCCCCGGGGAGCGCGTGGCCAGAGCCCCCGGTGCACCGCCGCCCCGGGGAGCGCGTGGCCAGAGCCCCCGGTGCACCGCCGCCCCGGGGAGCGCGTGGCCAGAGCCCCCGGTGCACCGCCGCCCCGGGGAGCGCGTGGCCAGAGCCCCCGGTGCACCGCCGCCCCCGGGGAGCGCGTGGCCAGAGCCCCCGGTGCACCGCCGCCCCCGGGGAGCGCGTGGCCAGAGCCCCCGGTGCACCGCCGCCCCCGGGGAGCGCGTGACCAGAGCCCCCGGTGCACCGCCGCCCCGGGGAGCGCGTGGCCAGAGCCCCCGGTGCACCGCCGCCCCGGGGAGCGCGTGGCCAGAGCCCCCGGTGCACCGCCGCCCCGGGGAGCGCGTGGCCAGAGCCCCCGGTGCACCGCCGCCCCCGGGGTGCGCGTGGCCAGAGCCCCCGGTGCACCGCCGCCCCCGGGGAGCGCGTGGCCAGAGCCCCTGGTGCACCGCCGCCCCGGGGAGCGCGTGGCCAGAGCCCCCGGTGCACCGCCGCCCCGGGGAGCGCGTGGCCAGAGCCCCCGGTGCACCGCCGCCCCCGGGCTGATCCCCTACCTAGGTCCTGCAGCTTCATGGCACTGCTGGGGATGACGAGCTGGGAGCCCTGCTGGCTGGCGTTGACGTGGATGTGGAAGCTGCGGAACTGCAGGATCTCGCTGCGGGCGAACCAGCAGCCGGTGTTGAGGCCCTGCTCCTGGAGGTAGCGCTTGCACTCCACTGCTGACGACTGGTTTCCAGGCCTACGGCAGGAGCTCGACAATCAGCCCCAAGGCCAGGCTCTGGGGGCGCCCTCAGTGCTGCTCCTGGCGTGACTGCTGGGCACTCAGGCCCCCAGCACCCCTCTCAGGGCTCTGCCAGGGGCAGCGATGCTCAGTCCCCCAGACTAGAGCCTGGGCTGGCACGAACTCCCCAGCCATTCCAGGGTGTGCCCCAAGCTCTCCCCACCACAGACAAAGTCCCGAGAGAGATGCCCATTCCCCAATGGGTGCTGCCAGCAGCAGGACCCCCAGACCAGGCAGGGAGGGCACAGCCCCAGCACATGCGCCAGGCTGGCCCGAGGGGCTGGGCTCTGCCTGTGCCCTGGCTCCCTGCCCGAGTCCAGATGGGAGCCTCAGAGGCTGGCTCTTGGGGACCCTGCCTGCAAAGAACCCAAGAATTGCCTGCTGGGATCAGGGGTCTGCAGGGCTCTGCTCTCTGCTCCTCTCGGCCCGCAGCTTGTCCTCGTGCCTGCAGGCCCCATCGCAGACGCTCCCGCCTGAGGTCTAGTGCCACGGGGCTGCCAGACAGAGCCACTCCAGCCCTGCTGGGAGCAGGGAGCTGTCCCGGCTGCCAGGGCCCAAAGTCTGCCCCAGAGGGTCTACCCAGGTCCCTTGGGTGCCCCTGGGAGCCCCTACCCATTGCACTGGCTGCAGGCGGGCTACGGCCAGGCCAGCGAGGAGCTGCCTACCTGGGCAGCGTGTACCAGTAGTAGAGGGAGTAGTTGGCTGTCAGGGTAGCTCTGCTGCCCCACACGCAGGTCAGGTACTCGTCGTTGAAGACCACGCACTCCACGCCTGCGGGGGAAGCACATTCTGTGGCTGGCACCGGCACAGTCGGGACTGACCTCAGCCCTGCCTCCAGGCCCTGCTCTGCCCAGTCGCAGAAGCAGGGGGTGCCAGGGCAGAGCGCAAACGGCGTGCCCACCGGGGAGGGCAGGGGCAGGGCTTCGGGCTGCGCCGTGCGCATATGTGATTGGCGGAGGCTCAGGTCCAGCCTTTCAACCCTCATCTCTCAGCTCCGGCGGTTCACTGCTTTGGCGTGCCATGCCCTGCGCCCACAGCTGGGCTGGACAGTGCCTGCGGCTGTCGACCGTGGCCTGCGCCTCCCCCTTTCAGTCCTAGCAGGAAATCGGGTAGGGCTGTGGGGACCAGAACGCTGGGGCCGTGCTGAGAGGGGAGCCAGGCCCTTGGAGCAGACTGGGGGGGCTCCCCGGGGGGCGTTCTGCCCACAGCCTGGGACTTGAGCTCGCTCGTCCTTTGGCTCCCTGAGCTGTCCCGCCCCCAGGCCCTTCAACAAACTTGTCCGGCTGGACCGAGATCTTCAGCTCAACTCTGTTTCCTATGGGAAGCCAACATAGGGCGGGGAGGACAAGCAGGGGGCAGGGAAACCCGTCCCAGGCTCTGCCCTTGCCAGGCCTCCTCCGTCACGCCCTCCGCTCCGCCCCTCCCCTCGAAGGGTGCAGCCTGAGGGGTCAGCAGGGGGCCTGGAGCCAGCAGAAAGGGCTGGGCCTCCCCTGCACTCAGCAGCAGCAGTGGGAAGCAGAGTGACCTGGCCCCAGCCATGCTGCTCCACTTCCTGCTGCTGGGACATGCAGGGCTGGTTCCACGCTGCCCCCGCGGCTGGGAGAGCGGAGCAGGCTCACCCCGTGTCCTGTGTCTGCTGGCAAGTGTGGGAGTGGGCCTGAGCCTGGTGCCAGACTCCCCTCCCCCTGGGCTGCCCTGGGCCCGGCGGGACGATTGCCCCAGACCGGCCAATGGGGCGGGTGAGGGGCACCTGTGAGCCCGTGTTGCTGAATGTGCTGCCGCATTCATGGTGGGTTCTCTAGCGGCGGCGGGCCGCGTGCCACGGCTGAGTGGTGGAGAGCTTGAGACGGAGGGAGCGGCTGGGGCATGGCTCTGTGTTCAGACACACGGGGGCCCCCCGGCGTGTTGCTGGCTTGTCAGAGAAACGCACAAAACGCGGGTGCAGCTGCCGCTCTCTGCGCCCCGCAGCTCGGCCAACGTGGGCCGAGGTCTGTGCAACGCTGAGGAGTGCTGGGCGGTTGTTGCTCACGCCCAGGTATCCGACGGGCTCCTATTCCACAGGATTGCTTCTGGGTGACAGCCACAGGCTCGGCCAGCTTATTGGGAAAGGGCTGCTAAGTCACGCGATGGTGCCAATCCACCCCTGAAGAGCATGGCCGAGGGTGCTCAGAGCCCACGTGAGCAAGGGCTGCTGCCCAACAAGGGCTGGGCCAGGCATGGAGCGGTGGCCTGCTCCCGGGACACGCTGTCTTGGGCCAGAAGGAGCCTGGGATCCCTCCACACGAGCAAGGGGACAAAGCAGGCCCTGCGTGTTCCTCCAGTTTTAGCTTCAGGCCGGTCTTCATTCTGGCGAGTGTGGCGGCGCGTTGGGGTTTCCCGTCTCCTGCACCCCCTTAGGGCACGGACAGACTCCCCCAGCCGGTAGAACAGAGGGAGTTTATTGCTTCTCCAGGATGCAGCACAGCTCAGATGTCATCTGGTTACAGGGCAGGCCTAGGATGCCTCAGCCCCCCTTGAGATGGGGAAGCCTGAGCCCCTAAATCCCAGCCCGTTGCCTAGGCTGCTTCCTCCATGATCCCAGACAGAAACCTAACTCACTTACGGTATGTCTACACTACCACCCTAGTTCGAACTAGGGTGGTAATGTAGGAACCGGAGTTGCAAATGAAGCCCGGGATTGGAATTTCCCGGGCTTCATTTGCATGTTTCCGGGCGCCGCCATTTTTAAATGTCCGCTAGTGTGGACTCCATGCCATGCGGCACGGACTAGGACTAGGGGGGAGGGGCCCGCTGCAGGCCCGCTGGGCCCGGGCACTGCCATGTTCATCTGTGTCAAGCATGGAGGTGAGGACGGGGGAGCAGGACGTGCTGCAGCTCCCCCCAGGGGCCGGGGCAGGGAGCCTGGTAGCTCTGCCGGGGCGGAGGCCAAGCTCTCCCCTGGGGTTCTCCCTTGGGCTGCCACAGCCCCTCGGGATCCAGGGACACAGCCGGGCACGGCTCGACCTGGGCAAAGGGATGGGCAGGAGCAGGGCCGCTGGCTGGGCTGGCATGGGCACGCCCTGGGCACTAGGGCAGTCCCACGCAGTCTCAGGCCACGGGGGTTGGTCGGAAGGACCAGCCCTCGCTAGTGCTGCTGGCGCTGGGGGGAACCAGCCTCCCGCCCCAGTCCCACGCAGTCTCAGGCCACGGGGGTCGGTCGGTAGGACCAGCCCTCGCTAGTGCTGCTGGGTGCTGGGGGGAGCCAGCCTCCTGCCCCAGTCCCACGCAGTCTCAGGCCACGGGGGTCGGTCGGTAGGACCAGCCCTCGCTAGTGCTGCTGGCGCTGGGGGGAACCAGCCTCCCGCCCCAGTCCCACGCAGTCTCAGGCCACGGGGGTTGGTCGGAAGGACCAGCCCTCGCTAGTGCTGCTGGCGCTGGGGGGAACCAGCCTCCCGCCCCAGTCCCACGCAGTCTCAGGCCACGGGGGTCGGTCAGTAGGACCAGCCCTCGCTAGTGCTGCTGGGTGCTGGGGGGAGCCAGCCTCCCGCCCCAGTCCCACGCAGTCTCAGGCCACGGGGGTCGGTCGGTAGGACCAGCCCTCGCTAGTGCTGCTGGCGCTGGGGGGAACCAGCCTCCCGCCCCAGTCCCACGCAGTCTCAGGCCACGGGGGTCGGTCGGTAGGACCAGCCCTCGCTAGTGCTGCTGGGTGCTGGGGGGAGCCAGCCTCCCGCCCCAGTCCCACGCAGTCTCAGGCCACGGGGGTCGGTCGGTAGGACCAGCCCTCGCTAGTGCTGCTGGGTGCTGGGGAGAGCCAGCCTCCCGCCCCAGTCCCACGCAGTCTCAGGCCACGGGGGTCGGTCGGTAGGACCAGCCCTAGTGCCGCTGGCGCTGGGGGGAACCAGCCTCCCGCCCCAGTCCCACGCAGTCTCAGGCCACGGGGGTCGGTCGGTAGGACCAGCCCTAGCTAGTGCCGCTGGCGCTGGGGGGAACCAGCCTCCCGCCCCAGTCCCACGCAGTCTCAGGCCACGGGGGTTGGTCGGAAGGACCAGCCCTCGCTAGTGCTGCTGGCGCTGGGGGGAACCAGCCTCCCGCCCCAGTCCCACGCAGTCTCAGGCCACGGGGGTCGGTCGGTAGGACCAGCCCTCGCTAGTGCTGCTGGCGCTGGGGGGAACCAGCCTCCCGCCCCAGTCCCACGCAGTCTCAGGCCACGGGGGTCGGTCGGTAGGACCAGCCCTAGCTAGTGCTGCTGGGTGCTGGGGGGAGCTAGCCTCCCGCCCCAGTCCCACGCAGTCTCAGGCCACGGGGGTCGGTCGGTAGGACCAGCCCTAGCTAGTGCTGCTGGCGCTGGGGGGAACCAGCCTCCCGCCCCAGTCCCACGCAGTCTCAGGCCACGGGGGTCGGTCGGTAGGACCAGCCCTAGCTAGTGCTGCTGGCGCTGGGGGGAACCAGCCTCCCGCCCCAGTCCCACGCAGTCTCAGGCCACGGGGGTCGGTCGGTAGGACCAGCCCTAGCTAGTGCTGCTGGCGCTGGGGGGAACCAGCCTCCCGCCCCAGTCCCACGCAGTCTCAGGCCACGGGGGTCGGTCGGTAGGACCAGCCCTAGCTAGTGCTGCTGGCGCTGGGGGGAACCAGCCTCCCGCCCCAGTCCCACGCAGTCTCAGGCCACGGGGGTCGGTCGGTAGGACCAGCCCTAGCTAGTGCTGCTGGCGCTGGGGGGAACCAGCCTCCCGCCCCAGTCCCACGCAGTCTCAGGCCACGGGGGTCGGTCGGTAGGACCAGCCCTCGCTAGTGCCGCTGGCGCTGGGGGGAACCAGCCTCCCGCCCCAGTCCCACGCAGTCTCAGGCCACGGGGGTCGGTCGGTAGGACCAGCCCTAGCTAGTGCTGCTGGGTGCTGGGGGGAGCCAGCCTCCCGCCCCAGCGGGTGGATGGGCCTGGGCAGCGATGCTACAGCAGCGCCTTAACCCCCCATTCCAGCCCCCGCCCTGAGCCCCCCAAACCTCAGCCCTGAGCCCCGCCATTCCAGCCTCCGCCCTGAGCCCCCCAAACCTCAGCCCTGAGCCCCCCATTCCAGCCCCTGCCCTGAGCCCCCCATTCCAGCCCCCGCCCTGAGCCCCCCAAACCTCAGCCCTGAGCCTCCCCATTCCAGCCCCCGCCCTGAGCCCCCCAAACCTCAGCCCTGAGCCCCGCCATTCCAGCCTCTGCCCTGAGCCCCCCAAACCTCAGCCCTGAGCCCCCCATTCCAGCCCCTGCCCTGAGCCCCCCATTCCAGCCCCCGCCCTGAGCCCCCCAAACCTCAGCCCTGAGCCTCCCCATTCCAGCCCCCGCCCTGAGCCCCCCAAACCTCAGCCCTGAGCCCCCCATTCCAGCCCCTGCCCTGAGTCCCCCCATTCCAGCCCCCGCCCTGAGCCCCCCAAACCTCAGCCCTGAGCCTCCCCATTCCAGCCTTCGCCCTGAGCCCCCCAAACCTCAGCCCTGAGCCCCACCATTCCAGCCCCCGCCCTGAGCCCCCGAAACCTCAGCCCTGAGCCGCCCCATTGCAGCCCCCGCCCTGAGCCCCCCAAACCTCAGCCCTGAGCTCCCCCATTCCAGCCCCCACCCTGAGCCCCCCAAACCTCAGCCCCGAGCCCCCCATTCCAGCCCCCAACCTGAGCCCCCCAAACCTCAGGGCAGGGGGGCTGGGGTGTGGGAGGACACAGGGCGGGGATACGTGGGGACACAGGGCAGGGGGGCTGGGGTGTGGGAGGACACAGGGCAGGGGGTACGTGGGGACACAGGGCAGGGGGGCTGGGGTGTGAGAGGACACAGGGCAGGGGATACGTGGGGACACAGGGCGGGGGGGCTGGGGTGTGGGAGGATACAGGGCAGGGGTACGTGGGGACACAGGGCGGGGGGGCTGGGGTGTGGGAGGATACAGGGCGGGGGTACGTGGGGACACAGGGCGGGGGGGCTGGGGTGTGGGAGGACACAGGGCGGGGGTACATGGGGACACAGGGCGGGGGGGTTGGGGTGTGGGAGGACACAGGGCGGGGATACATGGGGACACAGGGCGGGGGGTTGGGGTGTGGGAGGACACAGGGCGGGGGTACATGGGGACACAGGGCGGGGGGGCTGGGGTGTGGGAGGACACAGGGCGGGGGTACGTGGGGACACAGGGCGGGGGGGTTGGGGTGTGGGAGGACACAGGGCGGGGGTACATGGGGACACAGGGCGGGGGGGTTGGGGTGTGGGAGGACACAGGGCGGGGATACATGGGGACACAGGGCGGGGGGTTGGGGTGTGGGAGGACACAGGGCGGGGGTACATGGGGACACAGGGCGGGGGGGTTGGGGTGTGGGAGGACACAGGGCGGGGATACATGGGGACACAGGGCGGGGGGTTGGGGTGTGGGAGGACACAGGGCGGGGGTACATGGGGACACAGGGCGGGGGGGTTGGGGTGTGGGAGGACACAGGGCGGGGGTACGTGGGGACACAGGGCGGGGGGGTTGGGGTGTGGTAGGACACAGGGCGGGGGTACGTGGGGACACAGGGCAGGAGGGCTGGGGGGGGCAGGGCCAGGGATGCAGGGGCTCAGGGCTCACCGGGGGCAGCCCTGGTTGCTGGCCCCCTGGGGATCCCTGCCGAGGGAGCCGTGGCTACGGGGTGCACCCCCGGCCTGCAGGCAGACAGCCACTGCGTGTAGCCCCGGCCTGTTGCTTTCCTCCCCTGCCCGCCGTCCGGCCAGCGTGGTGAGTGGGAGACAGGACAGGCTGCCCCCGCGGGCCACGCACCCCCAGCCGCCTCTTTCACGTGCCTGCTGCTTAGCGTGGCGGGGCCAGCCTAGGAGGGGGAGGCGCATGCGCCGCGCCCGCCCGTCTTACCGGGGCAGTGCCCCCCCTGCTCTCCGCGGGAGCTGCCCTGTGGCGGGGAGGGCCTGGGGCTGGGGCTGGGGCTGGGCCAGGCTGGCAGGCGCGCCACGCAGCTGTGAATCTTAGCCACTCCCTCAGGAGACAGCCGTGTCTCCTCTCCCCGCCTGCCACGCCTCGCCCGGCTCCCCGTCGCCTCTGGCTCCCCCTTGGCTAGCACAGCCATCGGCCTATCTCCTCTCCCCGCCTGCCACGCCTCGCCCGGCTCCCCGTCACCTCTGGCTCCCCCGTGGCAGCTGCCCTCGCTGGCCGCCAGGCACACAGGCCAGCGCACCTCTGGCTCCCCCTTGGCTAGCACAGCCATCGGCCTATCTCCTCCCCACCAGCCGTGGGCGAGCCAGCTGCAGAGCCGGCTCCAGCGGGAGGCAGCCGCCATGGCCACTCGGCACGTTTTCAACCGAGCCCGTTGGCCCATCTGCTAGCAGCAGGGCCTCCCCAGAAACAGCTGCAGCGCGGCCTCAGGTCCCCTCCCAGCGTCTCTCCTGGGAGGCCTGCGGGAGCCTTGGCCAGGGCGGTGGGCACGTCCTCTCTCCCTGGGGCGTGGGCCCTGCTTACGGTGGTCTGACGCGTTCCTGCCCCACGCCGCGGGCAGGCTCCACTCGCTCCACAGCCGGGTGCTGCCGCAGTACTGGCTGATCTTGCTCCTCACGTAGAACGTGTAGTGCTTCTCGAAGTCCACGCTGGGCAAGGAGAAGATCTCGTCTCTGACCACGTGCTCCTGGGGCAGACAGAAGGGCAGCACCACACACCTACGTGAGGTGTGGGCTCCCTCGGCTGGGCTCAGCACCATGAAAGCGGATCCCAGAGCTGGGCTCAGCTGCTGTCTCCCTCCCTTTCCCTGCCCACGCCTGTTCTGGCGCACCTGGCCCCTCGCTCTGCCTGCCCGGCACCCAGTTCGGGGCTGGCAGAGGGGGCCCGCGGGCAGTGCAGAGAACGGGGCTGCGGTGGGAGGAGCATGGGCCGGGGCCTGCAGCCCGAGGGGCCTTTGGGTCGGGAGAAGGCCCAGTGGAAGCGAGGGGAGGCCTGTGGTGCGGGGAAGCAGCAGCCCATGGGGCCCGGGCGCGAGCCCGCGGGGGGCTGCAGGCTGCCCGTACCGTCCAGTCAGTGTCCTTGTTGCTCTTGTATCGGACGGTGTGTTCTAGGCAGGCAGGCTTGTGGTACACGGAGGCCCAGGTCAGCTGCAGCTGGTTGTTGCTCGTGTTGCAGATGCTCAGGTTCGCTGGCGCAGCGGGTTTCACTGCAAGAGACAGGGCCTGGCTCAGGCGGCCTCCCATTGTGTGCAGCAGCAGCTCCGGCCAGTCCCCATGCGGCAGGGGCAGGCGCAGGGGCAGGGCAGGGCAGGGCAGGGGCGGGGCAGGGGGGTGGCCCGCTCAGGCCCTGGCTGGGCAGTTCCCCCGGGTGTACTCAGCAGGGCCCTTGGACTGTTCCATAGTCCCCAGGAGTGGGGCCGGCAGCCAGTGCGCCCCTGCCCCAATGCCAGGGAGCCCCCCCGCCCCGCGCTGCTGCCCCTGTACCAGGCGGGAGCTGGGCCGTGAGGGGAGCCCGTTTAGAAACCAGCTCCCCTCCCGTCGCCCCGCACTGCTGCCTCTGATACTGTGGGGGGTCTGAGCGCCCCGTGGACAGAGGCTGCTGGCTGGGGGAAGCTGCTGCGTGGCAGCCTGCCCTGCCCCCCTTGCTGCTGCCCAGCTCCCCCCAGCACTGGCTCCCACACCCCCGCCTTGCTGCTTCTGGGCCGAGGAGGGAGGGGAACTCTGAGGGCTGGGAGAGGGCAGAGCGGACCCCCAGCAAGGGGCTCTTGGCACGTTCTTGGAAAGGCCCCTGCACGGTGACGTGGCTGCGCCGAGGGGCCCACGGGGGACATCAGAAGGGCCAGAGCTAGTCCCCAAGGGGCTCAGCAGAGAACAGAAGCCCCCGTGCGACGGGTTCGCTCTGAAAGCCGTGGCTAGGACCAGAGCAAGGGGCACGTCAGGAGCGGAGCTGCCAGCCCCCGGGGAGCGCGTGGCCAGAGCCTCCGGTGCACCGCCGCCCCGGGGAGCGCGTGGCCAGAGCCCCCGGTGCACCGCCGCCCCGGGGAGCACGTGGCCAGAGCCCCCGGTGCACCGCCGCACCCGGGGAGCGCGTGGCCAGAGCCCCCGGTGCACCGCCGCCCCCGGGGAGCGCGTGGCCAGAGCCCCCGGTGCACCGCCGCCCCCGGGGAGCGCGTGGCCAGAGCCCCCGGTGCACCGCCGCCCCGGGGAGCGCGTGGCCAGAGCCCCCGGTGCACCGCCGCCCCGGGGAGCGCGTGGCCAGAGCCCCCGGTGCACCGCCGCCCCGGGGAGCGCGTGGCCAGAGCCCCCGGTGCACCGCCGCCCCGGGGAGCGCGTGGCCAGAGCCCCCGGTGCACCGCCGCCCCGGGGAGCGCGTGGCCAGAGCCCCCGGTGCACCGCCGCCCCCGGGGAGCGCGTGGCCAGAGCCCCCGGTGCACCGCCGCCCCCGGGGAGCGCGTGGCCAGAGCCCCCGGTGCACCGCCGCCCCCGGGGAGCGCGTGACCAGAGCCCCCGGTGCACCGCCGCCCCGGGGAGCGCGTGGCCAGAGCCCCCGGTGCACCGCCGCCCCGGGGAGCGCGTGGCCAGAGCCCCCGGTGCACCGCCGCCCCGGGGAGCGCGTGGCCAGAGCCCCCGGTGCACCGCCGCCCCCGGGGAGCGCGTGGCCAGAGCCCCCGGTGCACCGCCGCCCCCGGGGAGCGCGTGGCCAGAGCCCCTGGTGCACCGCCGCCCCGGGGAGCGCGTGGCCAGAGCCCCCGGTGCACCGCCGCCCCGGGGAGCGCGTGGCCAGAGCCCCCGGTGCACCGCCGCCCCCGGGCTGATCCCCTACCTAGGTCCTGCAGCTTCATGGCACTGCTGGGGATGACGAGCTGGGAGCCCTGCTGGCTGGCGTTGACGTGGATGTGGAAGCTGCGGAACTGCAGGATCTCGCTGCGGGCGAACCAGCAGCCGGTGTTGAGGCCCTGCTCCTGGAGGTAGCGCTTGCACTCCACTGCTGACGACTGGTTTCCAGGCCTACGGCAGGAGCTCGACAATCAGCCCCAAGGCCAGGCTCTGGGGGCGCCCTCAGTGCTGCTCCTGGCGTGACTGCTGGGCACTCAGGCCCCCAGCACCCCTCTCAGGGCTCTGCCAGGGGCAGCGATGCTCAGTCCCCCAGACTAGAGCCTGGGCTGGCACGAACTCCCCAGCCATTCCAGGGTGTGCCCCAAGCTCTCCCCACCACAGACAAAGTCCCGAGAGAGATGCCCATTCCCCAATGGGTGCTGCCAGCAGCAGGACCCCCAGACCAGGCAGGGAGGGCACAGCCCCAGCACATGCGCCAGGCTGGCCCGAGGGGCTGGGCTCTGCCTGTGCCCTGGCTCCCTGCCCGAGTCCAGATGGGAGCCTCAGAGGCTGGCTCTTGGGGACCCTGCCTGCAAAGAACCCAAGAATTGCCTGCTGGGATCAGGGGTCTGCAGGGCTCTGCTCTCTGCTCCTCTCGGCCCGCAGCTTGTCCTCGTGCCTGCAGGCCCCATCGCAGACGCTCCCGCCTGAGGTCTAGTGCCACGGGGCTGCCAGACAGAGCCACTCCAGCCCTGCTGGGAGCAGGGAGCTGTCCCGGCTGCCAGGGCCCAAAGTCTGCCCCAGAGGGTCTACCCAGGTCCCTTGGGTGCCCCTGGGAGCCCCTACCCATTGCACTGGCTGCAGGCGGGCTACGGCCAGGCCAGCGAGGAGCTGCCTACCTGGGCAGCGTGTACCAGTAGTAGAGGGAGTAGTTGGCTGTCAGGGTAGCTCTGCTGCCCCACACGCAGGTCAGGTACTCGTCGTTGAAGACCACGCACTCCACGCCTGCGGGGGAAGCACATTCTGTGGCTGGCACCGGCACAGTCGGGACTGACCTCAGCCCTGCCTCCAGGCCCTGCTCTGCCCAGTCGCAGAAGCAGGGGGTGCCAGGGCAGAGCGCAAACGGCGTGCCCACCGGGGAGGGCAGGGGCAGGGCTTCGGGCTGCGCCGTGCGCATATGTGATTGGCGGAGGCTCAGGTCCAGCCTTTCAACCCTCATCTCTCAGCTCCGGCGGTTCACTGCTTTGGCGTGCCATGCCCTGCGCCCACAGCTGGGCTGGACAGTGCCTGCGGCTGTCGACCGTGGCCTGCGCCTCCCCCTTTCAGTCCTAGCAGGAAATCGGGTAGGGCTTTGGGGACCAGAACGCTGGGGCCGTGCTGAGAGGGGAGCCAGGCC
Source organism: Pelodiscus sinensis (assembly GCF_052426305.1). NCBI lineage: Eukaryota > Metazoa > Chordata > Testudines > Trionychidae > Pelodiscus > Pelodiscus sinensis. Next base: position 1,039,009 of record NC_143064.1, on the reverse strand, counting down.
CTTGGAGCAGACTGGGGGGGCTCCCCGGGGGGCGTTCTGCCCACAGCCTGGGACTTGAGCTCGCTCGTCCTTTGGCTCCCTGAGCTGTCCCGCCCCCAGGCCCTTCAACAAACTTGTCCGGCTGGACCGAGATCTTCAGCTCAACTCTGTTTCCTATGGGAAGCCAACATAGGGCGGGGAGGACAAGCAGGGGGCAGGGAAACCCGTCCCAGGCTCTGCCCTTGCCAGGCCTCCTCCGTCACGCCCTCCGCTCCGCCCCTCCCCTCGAAGGGTGCAGCCTGAGGGGTCAGCAGGGGGCCTGGAGCCAGCAGAAAGGGCTGGGCCTCCCCTGCACTCAGCAGCAGCAGTGGGAAGCAGAGTGACCTGGCCCCAGCCATGCTGCTCCACTTCCTGCTGCTGGGACATGCAGGGCTGGTTCCACGCTGCCCCCGCGGCTGGGAGAGCGGAGCAGGCTCACCCCGTGTCCTGTGTCTGCTGGCAAGTGTGGGAGTGGGCCTGAGCCTGGTGCCAGACTCCCCTCCCCCTGGGCTGCCCTGGGCCCGGCGGGACGATTGCCCCAGACCGGCCAATGGGGCGGGTGAGGGGCACCTGTGAGCCCGTGTTGCTGAATGTGCTGCCGCATTCATGGTGGGTTCTCTAGCGGCGGCGGGCCGCGTGCCACGGCTGAGTGGTGGAGAGCTTGAGACGGAGGGAGCGGCTGGGGCATGTCTCTGTGTTCAGACACACGGGGGCCCCCCGGCGTGTTGCTGGCTTGTCAGAGAAACGCACAAAACGCGGGTGCAGCTGCCGCTCTCTGCGCCCCGCAGCTCGGCCAACGTGGGCCGAGGTCTGTGCAACGCTGAGGAGTGCTGGGCGGTTGTTGCTCACGCCCAGGTATCCGACGGGCTCCTATTCCACAGGATTGCTTCTGGGTGACAGCCACAGGCTCGGCCAGCTTATTGGGAAAGGGCTGCTAAGTCACGCGATGGTGCCAATCCACCCCTGAAGAGCATGGCCGAGGGTGCTCAGAGCCCACGTGAGCAAGGGCTGCTGCCCAACAAGGGCTGGGCCAGGCATGGAGCGGTGGCCTGCTCCCGGGACACGCTGTCTTGGGCCAGAAGGAGCCTGGGATCCCTCCACACGAGCAAGGGGACAAAGCAGGCCCTGCGTGTTCCTCCAGTTTTAGCTTCAGGCCGGTCTTCATTCTGGCGAGTGTGGCGGCGCGTTGGGGTTTCCCGTCTCCTGCACCCCCTTAGGGCACGGACAGACTCCCCCAGCCAGTAGAACAGAGGGAGTTTATTACTTCTCCAGGATACAGCACAGCTCAGATGTCATCTGGTTACAGGGCAGGCCTAGGATGCCTCAGCCCCCCTTGAGATGGGGAAGCCTGAGCCCCTAAATCCCAGCCCGTTGCCTAGGCTGCTTCCTCCATGATCCCAGCCAGAAACCTAACTCACTTAGGGTATGTCTACACTACCACCCTAGTTCGAACTAGGGTGGTAATGTAGGAACCGGAGTTGCAAATGAAGCCCGGGAGGGGCCTGTGCCTAGCACTCTGCCTTGCCCCAAGGGGGAGTCCAGCAGCGGGGTGGCTGGTCAGGGAGCTGTGCTGGAAATCCCCAGGGCCTCCCTTGGCGCGGCCACACGGCCGTGGCCTGGCCAGCCCAGCCCACGCAGCCTCCATGGGAGCAAGGCTCCGAGTGCTGCCGTTTGCTACCGGACCTTGCTGCCTGCCGGCCATGCGGGCGCTGGGCATGTCAGCAGAGGGGGCTGCGCCCCGCCTGGGACGAGCCACGTCTCCTGTGGCAGTCCCGCGCCCTCCTGGCTTTGCCACCTCCCCCACCTGTGGGCTCACCACTGCCCCTCCTCCCTTTGCAAACCCAGTGCCCAGGCAGCCTCTTCCGTACTGCCAAGCTGTGGCTGAACCAGCTGGGCCCTGGCTCCCTGTGCGAGCCCTGCAGGGGAACGGGGCCTGGAAAGTCCCGCTGTGCCTGCCCTTCCCCCAGACAGGGCTGTGGTGAGCAGCGCTTTGTAAACAGCCACAGGAAGCCTGCATGGGCCTGTCTCCCTGGGACTGTGGTCAGTCAGCAGCTAGAAACCAGGGCAGGAAAGTGGGCCACGCCCTGATCTGGGGCTTCTGCACCTCACCCTGTCGGAGCCCCAGGCGCCCGGAGCAGGGTCCTGCCACTGCATTCAGCCTCACGGCTCAATGCTGCACAGGCTCCTCCAGGGGTACAGGACACAGCCACGTCCCCTACAGCGGGAGAGGGCCCCCGAAATTGGGAGGACCCTAGTTATGGCAGGTCTCTGACTGAGGAAGAGCCAGCAATCTGCAGCAGTTGCAGGCTGGTGTCTCTGGCGTGACTCAACAGGCGAGGCGCAGAGAACCCCACAAATGAAGCTCAAGGGTTAGCCCTTGTCTGCATTGCAGGAGACTCTTGTGTCACTCGCGGGTGGGACTAACCCAGGCCCCTGCCTGGGCACTAGTGTCCAGTGCTGACAGCTGCTGCTTCTTGTGCAGGCAGGAGCTATTAAGTGGCCAGCACGCGGCATTGGGGCCACTGGGTGAGCTGTCGTGTAGAAGCGGCTTTGGAGGAAGGTTAAAAACCAGGCATGTGTAGTCTGAGGACTGAGGGGGACACACCAGGTCTTCGGTTGTGAGAAGGGCTGTGTGTTTGGCCGGCTGAGCGTGGCTCGTTCGCCACAGCAGTAGCCACTATAGTGAACTGGCTGGACGCCACAGCTCTAGTGAATCTCTGAAATAGAATTCCCAGGACTCCTGTGGAACCCCAGCCAGGGAGGCTTTTAAGCCCTGTCAAAGGTGGCCTGTCCCAGCGCGATGACCACACGAGGGCCCTGCCAGTCCCGCATGGCTACGCTGAGGAGAAGGCATGAAAACAGCCCGAAGGCAAAGCACCTTGGAGCTGCTGCAGTCCCAGCGGTCGGTGAGAGATGGGGGGCACATTGCACAGCACCTGCACTAGGGATGCTAAATACTGACGACTGACTCATCGAATGCATTTGGCATCGACTATTTCCTGAGTCGACAGGACGCCTCCTTCGGCTGTTGCTACAGTTGAAAGGCAAAAGTGCCACATGGAGCTGTCACGTTGTTGGATCTTGAGGGGAGCAGCCAGATCGCTGCTGCACCCCTAGGTGGGGGTGTTGGCCCCAAAAATGGTATAGAAGGGGGCCATGTGAGGTATTGAATAGAAGCTTATTATCTGCTAATCCTATGTACACTGTTCTGGTGTTTGTAGAATGTCTGTGTGTGCAATTATCAGCATGTACTCGTATGGACACTGAAGATTTCCCTGCATGTGGTTAAGCATTGGGCAGGGCCGAGCCTGTGGAACAATGGCTCTCAATGGGCTATGGACACACCCAAAGAATGGGGGCTGTCACCTGAGAGCAGCCAGCAGGAAACACAGAGATTGGCCTCTGTCCAGGTGACCTGCTACATACTAGAAGAGGCCAGGAAGGAGTATAAAGAGGCCATGTGGTCGATGCCATTTTTGTCTTCAGCTCAGCACTTCATCCCAGAGGCAGCACTGCAGGGATCGAAGAGCCTGGAAGACCTGTGAACCCATCCTGATCGTAGGATGTGCAATAAGAACTTTTAAACCAGCAGCTGCAACATCTCTGCTAGAGCCTGCATCGAGGACTGGGAGATTCGGTGCATGTAACGTACTGTACTTTAATAACCTCACTCTCAGGCTTTTCTTTCTTGTAATAATAAACCTTTAGTTGTTAGATGCTAAAGGATTGGCCCAGCGTGATTTGTGGGTAAGGTCCAAAGGATAAATTGGCCAGAGATCTGTGGCTGGTTTCCTGGAACCGGACAGAACTTGTTCGGGGTAGGTGGGATTGGGTGCTAGCACCCCCCCACCTGTGTATGAGGCCCGGGGCCATCTGGGGCACGGATATTGCTGGGGTGTCGGAGGGGTTTTGCTCATGAGGCTTCAGGCAGGCAGCTGAAGCGCTCTGTGGGACTGGTTTGTGGCCTGTTTGGAGAGGTCACCAGTCTGGGGGCTGTAAGGAGCCCCGGATTTGAGCAATTCGTCCTGAGCGGACGCCCTCAGCTGTGCCCAGACACGGCCCGGTCCGTCACAGTGGCGTAGTCGGCAGGATCCACAGATCTTGGTCAATTGAGCTTTGGGATCAGGACCCCACGCTGTCTAAATTTGATTTTTAGTACTGAGAGTTTGGTTGGGTAAAGGGCAGCCGAAATGAGTCAGTGCCAGTATGAGAGCCGAAGTAGAGAGGCTCTGAAGGATTTGTGCTCGGGGAGAGGCATTGCCTTTAGGAAAAGGGCCTCTAAACTAGATCTGGTAGTGTTGTTATTAACCAGAGATGTGGATGAAAAGGAGCAGAAGCAAGCCAAGGAAGCTGCTGAAAGAAGGCGGAAGGCAGATGAAGAAATTGCTAAGAGAAAGCAGGAGATGGATCGGGAACTTGAGATGAGAAAAGCAGAACATGCAGAGAGAAGGGCAGAGCATGCAAAGAAGATGGCCCTAGCCAAGGAGGAACATGCTAGACTTGACCTCCAGCTTAAGAGACTAAAAGAACAAGAGAGACTGTATCCTCCTGAAGGTTCAATGTGTAACTCTGTGGGTGTGCGGTGTGCTTATGATATGGCAGACGTATTTTGCCCACCTGATGTGATGACCCAACCCCAAAGCATGTGTGAATGCAAACCTTTTATGTTACCTGTAGCTAGCAGGGAGGTTTGGGAAGGGGGTGCATGTGGGTATGGAAAGTTTCCTGGAGCTGGTCAGTCTCCCTGTAACCAAGGGGAAAGTGTCTCTATATGTGAGCCTGTGGCAGATAGCTGTGTGTCTGTGCAGGGGGGCAGTGAGCCTGGGGGTGAGGGCCCGTCTGACGCCTCAGAGGTGAGGCTGGAATCAGACCCAGGGCAGGAAGAGCCCAGAAGTCAGGGAAATGTTTCTCTGGGGCAGCCTGGAGTGGCTGGCCAGAGTGAAGTTTTAGTTGAGGAGTTGGTGGCTGGTGAGGTTTGTGGAATTGAACCTGCACAAGCTGAAATTGAGTTGTGTGAAGCACAGTGTGTGCAAGCTGGCAATTTGGCTGGTGGAAGTAGCAGTGGGGCAGTAAAGGAAGCTGTCCCAGTGGCTAGCTGTATGCCTGAGATTAGCCAGGGGTGTGGGGACAAGGGAGAAGCTGTCTCTGGTTGTCTGTCCGTGTGTGGGGAAGAGTTTCTTCCTATGTCTGAGGAAGGTGCCCCACAGCCTGTGAAGGCTGAGAGCAGTGTGGTTGTCCCAGAGTTGGGTCTGGATATGGCTAAGGCCCAGGAAGGGGGTGGCCCAAGGTTTGTGTCTGCTGGGGAGAGGGATGAGGTGACTCAGGTAGAGTCAGTCAGTGTTTTACCAGAACCCCAGAGATCAGACAGTGGTGACCCTGATATTGTGCCTGATGCTGCTGTGTTGCTGGCAGAGGGGGGAGCGACTCTGTGGGAGCAGGGAGACCCCTTAGCCCGGGCACAAGGAGAGAATGAGGGTGTGTTAACTCTGGTGCCTAATGATGGTGTGGACGTTTACAGCCATCTAGAGAGCCGCACAGGGAGTGAAGATGCCTCTGACCCTGTCTCTTGTGAGTCTGTCTATGTGCCTGAAAGGGGATTGTCTGTGAATCCACCTGAGGGGCCAGAGATAACTCAGGGAGTAAGGGAATTGCGGGAGGAGTTGGTTGTGGCTCAGCAGGGCAAGGCTACTGCAGAACCAGAGAAGGGTGAACTGCTGCTTAAGGAAGCTCAGAGAGAGGAGAGTCCTGGCAGTGCTTGTAGCAAGCAGTTTGCAGTAACTGAGAGAGGTGACAGGGCCTGGCTTGGAGAAGGCATTCAGGAGAAAGCTCTGCCTGTAAAAGGCAGCAGCTTGTTGTGTGAGGCACTTGTTGCAGTGCCTGAGGGACAGAATTTGTCCATTAACAGTGACTCCACTGACTTGGATATAGCCAAATCCAGTGTGGATGGTTGTGAAGTCTCGGAGGGACTGAGGGTTGTTCCAGATGAGGCAGGAACATCCAGAGAACTGGAGCAGGCTGCTAACCCAGTGACTGTGGGTGACCAGCTTGCTGGGAAGTCAGTGTGTGTGGGACAGGATTGTTCCCAGTTGAAGGAGGAGAGTGGGAACTTAGTGTCTCAGATTCAGGAGAAGGGCTGGGTAGGTAAGTATGCAGAGCAGAACAGCTGTGTGGTCACTCTCCCTAGGATGCAGGAGATGGCAATTAAGCTCCCATCTCTGGACACTGTGGACACTCATAATCAATCAGGGAAGTTGATATCTGGTTCCATGTGGAAACAGAGGTTGGGGGTGGACAGAGGAGAGACTTGCAGCTCACTCCTGTTACCCCACTGAGTGGGGGAAGGGGGAGAATTCCAGGGCCATTGTGAGCCAGGGAGTCACGCCCAGCCAGCCCTTTGTCTTGGTCTGGCCAGAGGTTTCAGGCCTGGAGCCCACAGGACAAGGGGGAGGGGCAGAAATTGCTTTGGCAAAGAAGATTTGCAGGTTGAACCTGAAGGGCCAAAACTGCAATGGTGTGGGGCCAGAGAAGGGGCCTGACGGGGAATGTCAATATACACCTGATATAGGATTGTTCTTGTTACTGATGTTAATTCTTGTAACCAATGTATTATTGTTGCAGAGAATTGTAACGGTATACAGTGTGCATGAGCTTATGAAAATACCATGTAATCTGTCTGGAGATGTACCAAACGACAGACGGTATGTAAGGGGACATTGTGATGTTGCTATTTCGTGGTTAACACTTGTAACTGGTCTTGGAACTTCTTACAGGACAAAAAGGGTTCCCGCCAGAAGGTCCTGTGTGAGAAGGGAAACTGAGGCACGCCGCCATTTTGTTTGGGGAGGCCTGTGATGCCCTCAGTGATGTTACTGGCATCACTTCCTGCATCAGTTTTGTGTTGGGGGTATCACGTGCCTGGATCTTGAGGGGAGCAGCCAGATCGCTGCTGCACCCCTAGGTGGGGGTGTTGGCCCCAAAAATGGTATAGAAGGGGGCCATGTGAGGTATTGAATAGAAGCTTATTATCTGCTAATCCTATGTACGCTGTTCTGGTGTTAGTAGAATGTCTGTGTGTGCAATTATTAGCATGTACTCGTATGGACACTGAAGATTTCCCTGCATGTGGTTAAGCATTGGGCAGGGCCGAGCCTGTGGAACAATGGCTCTCAATGGGCTATGGACACACCCAAAGAATGGGTGCTGTCACCTGAGAGGAGCCAGCAGGGAACATAGAGATTGGCCTCTGTCCAGGTGACCTGCTACATACTAGAAGAGGCCAGGAAGGAGGTATAAAGAGGCCATGTGGTCGATGCCATTTTTGTCTTCAGCTCAGCACTTCATCCCAGAGGCAGCACTGCAGGGATCGAAGAGCCCAGACGACCTGTGAACCCATCCTGATCGTAGGATGTGCAATAAGAACTTTTAAACCAGCAGCTGCAACATCTCTGCTAGAGCCTGCATCGAGAACTGGGAGATTCGGTGCATGTAACGTACTGTACTTTAATAACTTTACTCTCAGGCTTTTCTTTCTTGTGTTAATAAACCTTTAGTTGTTAGATGCGTGATTTGTGGGTAAGGTCTAAAGGATAAATTGACCAGGGATCTGTGGCTGGTTTCCTGGAACCGGACAGAACTTGTTCGGGGTAGGTGGGATTGGGTGCTAGGACCCCCCACCTGTGTATGAGGCCCGGGGCCATCTGGGGCATGGATATTGCTGGGGTGTCGGAGGGGTTTTGCTCGGGAGGCTTCAGGCAGGCAGCTGAAGCGCTCTGTGGGACTGGTTTGTGGCCTGTTTGGAGAGGTCACCAGTCTGGGGGCTGTAAGGAGCCCCGGATTTGAGCAATTCGCCCTGAGCAGGCGCCCTCAGCTGTGCCCAGACACGGCCCGGTCCGTCACAGGAGCCTAGGGTCGGCCGGGGGCTCCGGGCTCCCCACGGCGTGTCAAAGCGGCAGCGCTGTGTGGAGCCTCAGGGCTGGCCCCCGGCTCGCCGTGGCACGACCACTTTGAAGTAGCCCTCCTCGCCCACAGCTGCCTCTTTCTGACTAGCCCTGCGCATCGCTGACCTGCACTCACCCGGCCAGAACACGGATTCCGGCCTGAGGCGGCTGAGATCTCAGAGGTGCCAGGCAAAGGATCTCTCGCCCTTCTCGGCAGTTGGGGATGTTTCCTGTCTTGCTCCTCCTCTGTGGCGCTGCTGGGAAGCCTGCGGTGGGTTCTCCAGGCGTGCTCAGGGAATGATGGAACAGGAGCGACGGGTGACACCGGCAGAGTCCCGAGCACTCCATGCTAGTGATGAACAGCAGGGCTGGGAGAGAGCCTGGGCCCTGGGTGCCCGTCCAGGGAGGAGCCCCCTTTCTCCGGAGGTTCTCGCACTAGGGACACGAGGGCTGCCAGCCTCCTTGCTGACGTCAGAGCAGACGAACCCAGAGACGGGAGCTGATACACATCTGAACTGAGAGAGGCCCACGCTTCGGTGCAGATACTCACATCCTGCTGCTAAATGCCATGCAGAGGGAGGAACACGAGCAGCACTGGTAATGCATTGCCGGCAGGCAGCACTGCAGGAAAATGCTGCGTCCTTCGTTCCAGGTACACGTCACACGCCAGTGACTCCTTCCCTCGCCCGTGGCCCACAGCTGACTTCCAGGTCCCTCTCCGAAGACCGTGGATTTGAGCAGCCTCTGCCTCCTGCCCCCACTGTTGGAACAGGGCTGGCCCTAGGCGGTGCAGGGCCCAGGGCAACTCCGCCCACCACCACTCTACCTCCTGAGCAACGCGAGCCAGGGGCCCTGGTGCGGGCGGGAGCAGGGGTCCATGGGGTGTAACGCCGTGTCAGGGTTTGTCTTTAAACAGTGGCGAGGGGCAGGTCAAATAGTGCTCATGAGCATCAGGCCAAACACCTGTCGCCACCCCGTCTCCCCACTGGCATCCAGCATCGGCGCCTGCTTCGCCAGCGTGGTCCCCTGCAGGGGACACCCTCGCTCAGGGCAGACCAGGACCATTCTCTGCACGAAGGACAGTCCATCCCCCGGCACTCCAGGGACTGGAACCAAGCCCCAGCCAAAGCAACAACTGACAACTTGAGGGGTGTTGGGGAAATTCAGGGAGGGGGGTTCCTCACCCTAAGGGTGTCTGGGGAAATCCCAGGGAAGCAGCAATACTTCCCCAATTCCTGCAGCTAGTAGCAGTGGTGCTGCCAGGCTGCTGGGAGAACGCAAAAGAGAACAGATGTCACCTACAGCCCTATGGCCAGCCATTGGCCCGCAGCTGCCAACCTGACCGTACCACGTACCGCTCTGCACCCAGAAGTCATCCCCCAGCTGTCGCCCCGACAGGTCCCACGTATTGCCCTGCGGCCAGCCGCCACCCCGACAGGTCCCACGTACTGTCCTGAGACTATCCGCCACCCCGACAGGTCCCACGTACTGCCCTGCGGCCAGCCGCCACCCCGACAGGTCCCACGTACTGCCCTGCAGCCAGCCGCCACCCCGACAGGTCCCATGTACTGTCCTGAGACGATCCGCCACCCCGACAGGTCCCACGTACTGCCCTGCGGCCAGCCGCCACCCCGACAGGTCCCACGTACTGTCCTGAGACCAACCGTCACCCCGACAGGTCCCACGTACTGTCCTGAGACTATCCGCCACCCCGACCGGTCCCACGTACTGCCCTGTGGCCAGCCGCCACCCCGACAGGTCCCACGTACTGTCCTTTGACCAGCCACCATCCCGACAGGTCCCACGTACTGCCCTGCGGCCAGCCGCCACCCCGACAGGTCCCACGTACTGCCCTGCAGCCAGCCGCCACTCCGACAGGTCCCACGTACTGTCCTTTGACCAGCCACCATCCCGACAGGTCCCACGTACTGCCCTGCAGCCAGCCGCCACCCCGACAGGTCCCACGTACTGTCCTTTGACCAGCCACCATCCCGACAGGTCCCACGTACTGCCCTGCAGCCAGCCGCCACCCCGACAGGTCCCACGTACTGTCCTTTGACCAGCCACCACCCCGACAGGTCCCACGTACTGCCCTGCGGCCAGCCGCCACCCCGACAGGTCCCACGTACTGCCCTGCGGCCAGCCGCCACCCCGACAGGTCCCACCTACTGTCCTGAGACCAACCGTCACCCCGACAGGTCCCATGAACTGTCCTGAGACGATCCGCCACCCCGACAGGTCCCACGTACTGTCCTGAGACCAACCGTCACCCCGACAGGTCCCACGTATTGTCCTGAGACGATCCGCCACCCCGACAGGTCCCACGTACTGTCCTTTGACCAGCCACCATCCCGACAGGTCCCACGTACTGCCCTGCGGCCAGCCGCCACCCCGACAGGTCCCACGTACTGTCCTGAGACCAACCGTCACCCCGACAGGTCCCATGTGCTGTCCTGAGACTATCCGCCACCCCGACAGGTCCCACATACTGTCCTGAGACCAGCCGCCACCCCGACAGGTCCCACGTACTGCCCTGAGGCCAGCCGCCACCCCGACAGGTCCCACGTACTGTCCTGAGACCAACCGTCACCCCGACAGGTCCCACGTATTGTCCTGAGACGATCCGCCACCCCGACAGGTCCCACGTACTGCCCTGTGGCCAGCCGCCACTCCGACAGGTCCCACGTACTGTCCTGAGACCAACCGTGACCCCGACAGGTCCCACGTATTGTCCTGAGACTATCCACCACCCCGACAGGTCCCACATACTGTCCTGAGACCAGCCGCCACCCCGACAGGTCCCACATACTGCCCTGCGGCCAGCCGCCACCCCGACAGGTCCCACATACTGTCCTGAGACCAGCTGCCACCCCGACAGGTCCCACGTACTGTCCTGCAGCCAGTCGCCACCCCAACAGGTCCCATTTACTGTCCTGTGGCCAGCCGCCACCTTGACAGGTGCCATGTAATGCCCTGTGGCCAACCGTCACCCTGACATGTACTGCCCGGCAGCCAGCTGCCACCCCCAACAGGTACCACGTATTGTCCCGTGACCAGCCATCACCTTGACAGGTGCCACGTAATGCCCCGTGGCCAACCGCAACCCCGACACGTACTGCCCTGTGGCCAGCCCTCACCCCCATGGATACCACGGAGCATCCCTCCATGGATACCACCTCATGCCCCTGCAGACACATATCCTGACAGACACCATGCACTGCCCAATGGCTAGATGTCATCCCTCGAGCAACATCTTCACCCTTCATTGCTATTTCACTTGTGCCAAGGTATTTTCCAGCGCATCAGCACAACAAGGTACCCGGCAGCAGCATCCTCGGGCAACGGAGGAGTTACGGCTCAAGCCTCTTCCCTGCCCCTGCCCCCAGCCCTGGGACTAAGCGGGAGAAGTGAATTCAGCCTCCATGGATGATTCAGGCCTAACCCTTGAAACGAAGAACAAATGGGTCAGTTTGTGCCAACAGTGGGGCCCTGTGCCACAGAGAAAGCACCATGAGGAAGTGACCTGTTTTACAAATGCTTCCCAAAGGCCCCTCTGTGGTGTCCATGGGGGTGCTGGGTCAAGTCCTTCTAAGCTGGGATGGCTCTGAGCCCACAGGGCAAAGGCCTCCAGCCAATGCCGAACCTCCAGAGCCAGCATGGCCCCCCCTCGCCCCTCTCAGCATCATGCTGAGGTGCGCCTGCCTTGCCTGCTCCCCGACCCACAAAGCTGACCTGCAGGACACGGGGAATGAGGGATCGAGGGCTGCCAGGAGGCTGGGAGAGAAGCGTGAGCATTACCTTGTGGGCCCTGGGCGGCTGTGGCTCGCTGGCTGTGCCTGGACAGCAGCAGGAGCAGAGTCAGGAACATCCCAGCTTCCGTGGTGGCGGAGGGGAGAGTAAGAGAGGAATCCATGGGCCTGGGCTGCCACCTGTTCTCAGGGCCCCAGGGCCAGGCGGGCGGCGGAGCTGGCTGTGTCACAGCTCCTTGTGGCTTGAGCACTCGCTGTGAAAGGAGGATACCACGCAGCTTGCTCTCAGCTTCCGCACACATTGCTGCTTCCTGTGCTAGCCCTCAACCCCAGTTCTTGCAGGCGGGCCAATGCTAGGTCGCAGCAACCCTGGGGGCTAGGCACAGCATGTGCTTCCTTCTACAGCCAAGGGAAACTCCCTGTGAGCTGCAGCCCAGCCTGCGAACATCGCCTGGGCTGGGCTAGCTGTGACAGCGCGTTGGGGGTTCCCCGTCTCCTGCACCCCGAAATGGCACAAACAGACTGCACCAGCCAGTGCAATTGAGGGTGGTTTATTGCTCCTCCAGCACAGCGCAGCACAGATGTAATCTGGTCACAGTGCTGGGCTAGGATGCCTCAGGCCCCCTTGAGATGGGGAGACTGGGCCCCTAAACTCCAGCCCCTTCCCCTAGGCTCTCCTCCATGCCCTCCGACAGCCAGCCACCAACTCACTAACTTCCAGCCCTGCCCCCCAGCCAGGGCAGCATCCACCTTCCTTTGTTCCTCTCCTTGGGGGGTGTCTGGCCACTGGTTCAACAAGTTTGGCATCACCTCTGCCTAGTGAGGTTTTCCCTGCTGGGTCTTGCTCCAGACAGCAGGGGTCACCACAGCCCAGCAAGTACCCCCACTACGTCACACTAGCCAGGCCCCAGCACGGCAGGGCGTTCACACCGGGGGGCGGCCTGGGCAGCTTGGGGCACCCCAAACTGCTGCCCCTCTGACAGCAGGACTGGAAAGGCACCAGCTGCAGCATCCCCTCTCAGCAAGGGGGTGCTGGCATCACAGCCCTGACTATGGGGTCACAGTGGGCTGGGCCTGCGGGGCTCAGGCGTGATGGGGACCCTGGGGCTGGAGTTTGGGATGGAGCTCAAGGAGCCTTGGGGCCAGAGTCTGGGATGAAGGGGAGCTTGGCATGGAGACTGGGGTGTCCTGGTGCTGGAGCTCGAGGTGCCCCACGGCTGGAGCTGAAGCTGGAGCCCGGCGTGGAAAAGAAAAGAGGAGACTGAGGGGGATATGATAGAGGTCTATAAAATCATGAGTGGTGTGGAGAGGGTGAATAAAGAAAAGTTATTTATTAGTTCCCATAATAGAAGAACTAGAGGACACCAAATGAAATTAATGGGGAGCAGGTTTAAAACTAAGAAAAGAAAGTTCTTCTTCACACAGCGTGTAGTCAACCTGTGGAACTCCTTGCCAGAGGAGGCTGTGAAGGCTAGGACTATAATAGAGTTTAAAGAGAAGCTGGATAATTTCCTGGAGGTTACGTCCATAAAAGGCTATTCGCCAGGGGATAAAATGGTGTCCCTGGCCTGTTTGTCAGAGGCTGGAGAGGGACGGCAGGAGACAAATCGCTTGATCATTGTCTTCGGTCCACCCCCTCTGGGATGGGCAGGCAGGATACTGGGCTAGATGGACCTTTGGTCTGACCCAGCACGGCCGTTCTCATGTTCTGATGTGGAGCCTGGGGTGCCAGACCGAGCCTGCTCCAGGGTGCGCACGACGGGAATCCTCAGTGCTCGCGTTGCTGGGCGGGCAGGGGGCCAAGGCCTGGGGTGGCTGCCCAGGTGCTGGAGCCCCGGCAGGATGGGCCATCCGGGGGACGCTGGGAGCACCACACGGACTTTGGGCCGGAGCTGCCATCAGGACCCCTGCCCCCCAACTGCCCTTTGCCCCCTGCCCCCCCAACTGCCCCCTGCCCCCCAACTGCCCTTTCCCCCTGCCCCCCCAACTGCCCCCTGCCCCCCAACTGCCCTTTCCCCCTGCCCCCCCAACTGCCCCCTGCCCCCCAACTGCCCTTTCCCCCTGCCCCCCCAACTGCCCCCTGCCCCCCAACTGCCCTTTGCCCCCTGCCCCCCAACTGCCCTTTCCCCCTGCCCCCCCCAACTGCCCTTTGCCCCCTGCCCCCCCAACTGCCCCCTGCCCCCCAACTGCCCTTTGCCCCCTGCCCCCCCAACTGCCCCCTGCCCCCCAACTGCCCTTTCCCCCTGCCCACCCAACTGCCCCCTGTCCCCCAACTGCCCTTTGCCCCTGCCCCAACTGCCCCCTGCCCCCCAACTGCCCCCTGCCCCCCAACTGCCCTTTGCCCCTGCCCCCCCAACTGCCCCCTACCCCCGAACTGCACTTTGCCCCTGCCCCCCCAACTGCCCCCTGCCCCCCAACTGCCCCTGCCCCCTGCCCCCCCAACTGCCCCCTGCCCCCCAACTGCCCTTTGCCCCTGCCCCCACAACTGCCCCCTGCCCCCCAACTGCCCTTTGCCCCCTGCCCCCCAACTGCCCCCTATCCCCCAACTGCCCTTTGCCCCTGCCCCCCAACTGCCCCCTGCCCCCCAACTGCCCTTTGCCCCCTGCCCCCCAACTGCCCCCTGCCCCCCAACTGCCCTTTGCCCCTGCCCCCCCAACTGCCCCCTGCCCCCCAACTGCCCTTTGCCCCTGCCCCCCAACTGCCCCCTGCCCCCCAACTGCCCTTTGCCCCCTGCCCCCCAACTGCCCCCTGCCCCCCAACTGCCCTTTGCCCCTGCCCCCCAACTGCCCCCTGCCCCCCAACTGCCCTTTGCCCCCTGCCCAGAGGCTGCCTGGGGGGGTCTCCCGGGGGCAGTGGTAGAGGCGGGGGGGCGCTTCCCCCTCAGGCCCGGCTCAGGGCTGGGAACTGGCGCTGGGCCCCTCGGCCCTTTCCGTGCGCGCGGGGCGGGCTCGGGGATCCCCGGCAGCGCTCGGCAATTTCCGTGAGATCCGCGAGGGGCGGGGGGGCGGGCTCGGGGATCCCCGGCAGCGCTCGGCAATTTCCGTGAGAGCCGGGGCGGGAGGGGCGGGCTCGGGGATCCCCGGCAGCGCTCGGCAATTTCCGTGAGAGCCGGGAGGGGCGGGGGGGCGGGCTCGGGGATCCCCGGCAGCGCTCGGCAATTTCCGTGAGAGCCGGGAGAGGCGGGGGGCGGGCTCGGGTATCCCCGGCAGCACTCGGCAATTTCCGTGAGATCCGGGAGGGGCGGGGGGGCGGGCTCGGGGATCCCCGGCAGCGCTCGGCAATTTCCGTGAGATCCGGGAGGGGCGGGGGGCGGGCTCGGGGATCCCCGGCAGCGCTCGGCAATTTCCGTGAGAGCCAGGAGGGGCGGGGGGGCGGGCTCGGGGATCCCCGGCAGCGCTCGGCTAGTTCCGTGAGATCCGCGAGGGGCGGGGGGGCGGGCTCGGGGATCCCCGGCAGCGCTCGGCAATTTCCGTGAGAGCCGGGAGGGGCGGGGGGGCTGTCTCGGGGATCCCCGGCAGCGCTCGGCAATTTCCGTGAGAGCCTGGAGAGGCGGGGGGCGGGCTCGGGGATCCCCGGCAGCACTCGGCAATTTCCGTGAGAGCCGGGGGGGGGGGAGGGGCGAGCTCGGGGATCCCCGGCAGCGCTCGGCAATTTCCGTGAGAGCCGCGAGGGGCGGGGGGGCGGGCTCGGGGATCCCCGGCAGCGCTCGGCAATTTCCGTGAGAGCCGCGAGGGGCGGGGGGGCGGGCTCGGGGATCCCCGGCAGCGCTCGGCAATTTCCGTGAGAGCCGCGAGGGGCGGGGGGGCGGGCTCGGGGATCCCCGGCAGCGCTCGGCAATTTCCGTGAGAGCCGGGGGGGGGGGAGGGGCGAGCTCGGGGATCCCCGGCAGCGCTCGGCAATTTCCGTGAGAGCCGCGAGGGGCGGGGGGGCGGGCTCGGGGATCCCCGGCAGCGCTCGGCAATTTCCGTGAGAGCCGCGAGGGGCGGGGGGGCGGGCTCGGGGATCCCCGGCAGCGCTCGGCAATTTCCGTGAGAGCCGGGAGAGGCGGGGGGGGGGGGGCGGGCTCGGGGATCCCCGGCAGCGCTCGGCAATTTCCGTGAGAGCCGGGAGAGGCGGGGGGGGCGGGCTCGGGGATCCCCGGCAGCGCTCGGCAATTTCCGTGAGAGCCGCGAGGGGCGGGGGGCGGGCTCGGGGATCCCCGGCAGCGCTCGACAATTTCCGTGAGAGCCGGGAGAGGCGGGGGGGGCGGGCTCGGGGATCCCCGGCAGCGCTCGGCAATTTCCGTGAGATCCGGGAGGGGCGGGGGGCGGGCTCGGGGATCCCCGGCAGCGCTCGGCAATTTCCGTGAGAGCCGGGAGGGGCGGGGGGGGCGGGCTCGGGGATCCCCGGCAGCGCTCGGCAATTTCCGTGAGAGCCGCGAGGGGCGGGGGGGCGGGCTCGGGGATCCCCGGCAGCGCTCGGCAATTTCCGTGAGAGCCGCGAGGGGCGGGGGGGCGGGCTCGGGGATCCCCGGCAGCGCTCGGCAATTTCCGTGAGAGCCGCGAGGGGCGGGGGGGCGGGCTCGGGGATCCCCGGCAGCGCTCGGCAATTTCCGTGAGAGCCGGGGGGGGGGAGGGGCGAGCTCGGGGATCCCCGGCAGCGCTCGGCAATTTCCGTGAGAGCCGCGAGGGGCGGGGGGGCGGGCTCGGGGATCCCCGGCAGCGCTCGGCAATTTCCGTGAGAGCCGCGAGGGGCGGGGGGGCGGGCTCGGGGATCCCCGGCAGCGCTCGGCAATTTCCGTGAGAGCCGGGAGAGGCGGGGGGGGGGGGGGCGGGCTCGGGGATCCCCGGCAGCGCTCGGCAATTTCCGTGAGAGCCGGGAGAGGCGGGGGGGGCGGGCTCGGGGATCCCCGGCAGCGCTCGGCAATTTCCGTGAGAGCCGCGAGGGGCGGGGGGCGGGCTCGGGGATCCCCGGCAGCGCTCGACAATTTCCGTGAGAGCCGGGAGAGGCGGGGGGGGCGGGCTCGGGGATCCCCGGCAGCGCTCGGCAATTTCCGTGAGAGCCGGGAGGGGCGGGGGGGGCGGGCTCGGGGATCCCCGGCAGCGCTCGGCAATTTCCGTGAGAGCCGGGAGGGGCGGGGGGGGCGGGCTCGGGGATCCCCGGCAGCGCTCGGCAATTTCCGTGAGAGCCGGGGCGGGCTCGGCTGGCTCCGCCGTCCCTTGTTGTGCCCGGCGGCTCCCCCGGCTGCCGGCCCCGCCGCCCCTCCCCCCGCCATGGCGGCCTTCGGGATCCTGAGCTACGAGCACCGGCCCCTCAAGCGCCCGCGCCTCGGCCCGCCCGACGTCTACCCGCAGGACCCCAAGCAGAAGGAGGTGGGGCCGGCGCGAGCCCATCGCCGGGGGGGGGAGCCCAAAGCCGGGGGGGCTGTCGGGGGGGGAGCCCTGTCGCTGGGGGGCTGTCGCGGGGGGGGGAGCCCTGTCGCTGGGGGGCTGTCGGGGGGGAGCCCTGTCGCTGGGGGGCTGTCGGGGGGGGGAGCCCTGTCGCTGGGGGGCTGTCGGGGGGGAGCCCTGTCGCTGGGGGGCTGTCGGGGGGGGGGAGCCCTGTCGCTGGGGGGCTGTCGGGGGGGAGCCCTGTCGCTGGGGGGGGGAGCCCTGTCGCTGGGGGGGGGAGCCCCGTCGCTGGGGGGCTGTCGGGGGGGAGCCCTGTCGCTGGGGGACTGTCGGGGGGGAGCCCTGTCGCTGGGGGGGCTGTCGGGGGGGGAGCCCTGTCTCTGGGGGGGCTGTCGGGGGGGGAGCCCATCGCCGGGGGGGCTGTTCGGGGGGGGAGCCCTGTCGCTGGGGGGCTGTCGCGGGGGGGTGAGCCCTGTCGCTGGGGGGCTGTCCGAGGGGGGAGCCCTGTCGCTGGGGGACTGTCGGGGGGGGGGAGCCCTGTCGCTGGGGGGGCTGTCGGGGGGGGGAGCCCTGTCGCTGGGGGGCTGTCGCGGGGGGGTGAGCCCTGTCGCTGGGGGGCTGTCCGAGGGGGGGAGCCCTGTCGCTGGGGGACTGTCGGGGGGGAGCCCTGTCGCTGGGGGGCTGTCCGAGGGGGGGAGCCCTGTCGCTGGGGGACTGTCGGGGGGGAGCCCTGTCGCTGGGGGGGGGAGCCCCGTCGCTGGGGAGCTGTCGCGGGGGGGGAGCCCTGTCGCTGGGGAGCTGTCGCGTGGGGGAGCCCTGTCGCTGGGGGGCTGTCGCGGGGGGATGAGCCCTGTCGCTGAGGGGCTGTCCGAGGGGGGGGAGCCCCGTCGCTGGGGGGTTGTCGGGGGGGGGGCCCATTCGCTGGGGGGCTGTCTGGGGGAGGGGAGCCCTGTCGCTGGGGGGCTGTCGCGGGGGGGTGAGCCCTGTCGCTGGGGGATTGTCGGGGGGGAGGGGAGTCCATCGCTGGGGGGCTGTCGCGGGGGGGTGAGCCCCGTCGCTGGAGGGCTGTCCGAGGGGGGGGAGCCCCGTCGCTGGGGGGCAGTTGGGGGGGAGCCCCATTGCTGGGCGGGTTGAGGAGTGAGCCCTGTTGCTGGGGGGCTGTCCCAGGGGGTGGGGGCTGAGCCCTTTTGCTGGGGGTTTGGGGAGTGAGCCCCGTTGCTGGCGGGAGCGGCCCCAGAGGGGTCAAAGGCTGAGTTCCGGTGCCTAAGCTCCGTGCAGGCGGTTGCCCGGGGGCCCTGCGGGAGGCCGGCGGGGGAGGCTGGGCGGTTGCCCGGGGCCCTGCGGGAGGCTGGCGGGGGAGGCTGGGCGGTTGCCCGGGGGCCCGCGGGAGGCTGGCGGGTGAGGCTGGGCGGTTGCCCGGGGGCCCTGCGGGAGGCCGGCGAGGGAGGCTGGGCGGTTGCCCGGGGGCCCTGCGGGAGGCCGGCGGGTGAGGCTGGGCGGTTGCCCGGGGCCCGCAGGAGGCCGGCGGGGGAGGCTGGGCGGTTGCCCGGGGGCCCTGCGGGAGGCCGGCGGGTGAGGCTGGGCGGTTGCCCGGGGCCCGCGGGAGGCCGGCGGGGGAGGCTGGGCGGTTGCCCGGGGCCCTGCGGGAGGCTGGCGGGGGAGGCTGGGCGGTTGCCCGGGGGCCCGCGGGAGGCTGGCGGGTGAGGCTGGGCGGTTGCCCGGGGGCCCTGCGGGAGGCCGGCGGAGGAGGCTGGGCGGTTGCCCGGGGGCCCTGCGGGAGGCTGGCGGGTGAGGCTGGGCGGTTGCCTGGGGGCCCTGCGGGAGGCCGGCGGGTGAGGCTGGGCGGTTGCCCGGGGGCCCGCGGGAGCCTGGCGGGTGAGGATGGGCGGTTGCCCGGGGCCCGCGGGAGGCTGGCGGGTGAGGCTGGGCGGTTGCCCGGGAGGCCGGCGGGTGAGGCTGGGCGGTTGCCCGGGGCCCGCGGGAGGCCGGCGGGGGAGGCTGGGCGGTTGCCCGGGGCCCGCGGGAGGCCGGCGGGGGAGGCTGGGCGGTTGCCCGGGGGCCCGCGGGAGGCCGGCGGGTGAGGCTGGGCGGTTGCCCGGGGGCCCTGCGGGAGGCTGGCGGGTGAGGCTGGGCGGTTGCCCGGGGGCCCTGCGGGAGGCTGGCGGGTGAGGCTGGGCGGTTGCCTGGGGGCCCTGCGGGAGGCCGGCGGGTGAGGCTGGGCGGTTGCCCGGGGCCCGCGGGAGGCCGGTGGGGGAGGCTGGGTGGTTGCCCGGGGCCCGCGGGAGGCTGGCGGGTGAGGCTGGGCGGTTGCCCGGGGGCCCTGCGGGAGGCTGGCGGGTGAGGCTGGGCGGTTGCCCGGGGGCCCTGCGGGAGGCCAGCGGGGGAGGCTGGGCGGTTGCCCGGGGCCCGCGGGAGGCTGGCGGGGGAGGCTGGGCGGTTGCCCGGGGCCCGCGGAAGGCTGGCGGGTGAGGCTGGGCGGTTGCCTGGGGGCCCTGCGGGAGGCCGGTGGGGGAGGCTGGGCGGTTGCCCGGGGCGCCGCGGGAGGCTGGCGGGTGAGGCTGGGCGGTTGCCCGGGGGCTCGCGGGAGGCCGGCGGGGGAGGCTGGGCGGTTGCCCGGGGCCCGCTGGAGGCCGGCGGGGGAGGCTGGGCGGTTGCCCGGGGCCCGCGGGAGGCCGGCGGGTGAGGCTGGGCGGTTGCCCGGGGGCCCGCGGGAGGCCGGCGGGGGAGGCTGGGCGGTTGCCCGGGGCCCGCTGGAGGCCGGCGGGGGAGGCTGGGCGGTTGCCCGGGGCCCGCGGGAGGCCGGCGGGTGAGGCTGGGCGGTTGCCCGGGGGCCCTGCGGGAGGCCGGCGAGGGAGGCTGGGCGGTTGCCCGGGGGCCCTGCGGGAGGCCGGCGGGTGAGGCTGGGCGGTTGCCCGGGGCCCGCAGGAGGCCGGCGGGGGAGGCTGGGCGGTTGCCCGGGGGCCCTGCGGGAGGCCGGCGGGTGAGGCTGGGCGGTTGCCCGGGGCCCGCGGGAGGCCGGCGGGGGAGGCTGGGCGGTTGCCCGGGGCCCTGCGGGAGGCTGGCGGGGGAGGCTGGGCGGTTGCCCGGGGGCCCGCGGGAGGCTGGCGGGTGAGGCTGGGCGGTTGCCCGGGGGCCCTGCGGGAGGCCGGCGGGGGAGGCTGGGCGGTTGCCCGGGGGCCCTGCGGGAGGCTGGCGGGTGAGGCTGGGCGGTTGCCTGGGGGCCCTGCGGGAGGCCGGCGGGTGAGGCTGGGCGGTTGCCCGGGGGCCCGCGGGAGGCTGGCGGGTGAGGATGGGCGGTTGCCCGGGGCCCGCGGGAGGCTGGCGGGTGAGGCTGGGCGGTTGCCCGGGAGGCCGGCGGGTGAGGCTGGGCGGTTGCCCGGGGCCCGCGGGAGGCCGGCGGGGGAGGCTGGGCGGTTGCCCGGGGCCCGCGGGAGGCCGGCGGGGGAGGCTGGGCGGTTGCCCGGGGGCCCGCGGGAGGCCGGCGGGTGAGGCTGGGCGGTTGCCCGGGGGCCCTGCGGGAGGCTGGCGGGTGAGGCTGGGCGGTTGCCCGGGGGCCCTGCGGGAGGCTGGCGGGTGAGGCTGGGCGGTTGCCTGGGGGCCCTGCGGGAGGCCGGCGGGTGAGGCTGGGCGGTTGCCCGGGGCCCGCGGGAGGCCGGTGGGGGAGGCTGGGTGGTTGCCCGGGGCCCGCGGGAGGCTGGCGGGTGAGGCTGGGCGGTTGCCCGGGGGCCCTGCGGGAGGCTGGCGGGTGAGGCTGGGCGGTTGCCCGGGGGCCCTGCGGGAGGCCAGCGGGGGAGGCTGGGCGGTTGCCCGGGGCCCGCGGGAGGCTGGCGGGGGAGGCTGGGCGGTTGCCCGGGGCCCGCGGAAGGCTGGCGGGTGAGGCTGGGCGGTTGCCTGGGGGCCCTGCGGGAGGCCGGTGGGGGAGGCTGGGCGGTTGCCCGGGGCGCCGCGGGAGGCTGGCGGGTGAGGCTGGGCGGTTGCCCGGGGGCCCGCGGGAGGCCGGCGGGGGAGGCTGGGCGGTTGCCCGGGGCCCTGCGAGAGGCCGGCGGGTGAGGCTGGGCGGTTGCCCGGGGCCCGCGGGAGGCCGGCGGGTGAGGCTGGGCGGTTGCCCGGGGCCCGCGGGAGGCCGGCGGGGGAGGCTGGGCGGTTGCCCGGGGCCCTGCGAGAGGCTGGCGGGTGAGGCTGGGCGGTTGCCCGGGGGCCCGCGAGAGGCTGGCGGGTGAGGCTGGGCGGTTGCCCGGGGGCCCGCGAGAGGCCGGCGGGGGAGGCTGGGCGGTTGCCCGGGGGCCCGCGAGAGGCTGGCGGGTGAGGCTGGGCGGTTGCCCGGGGCCCGCTGGAGGCCGGCGGGGGAGGCTGGGCGGTTGCCCGGGGCCCGCGGGAGGCCGGCGGGTGAGGCTGGGCGGTTGCCCGGGGGCCCGCGAGAGGCCGGCGGGTGAGGCTGGGCGGTTGCCCGGGGGCCCTGCGGGAGGCCGGCGGGGGAGGCTGGGCGGTTGCCCGGGGGCCCGCGGGAGGCCGGCGGGGGAGGCTGGGCGGTTGCCCGGGGGCCCGCGGGAGGCCGGCGGGTGAGGCTGGGCGGTTGCCCGGGGCCCGCGGGAGGCCGGCGGGGGAGGCTGGGCGGTTGCCCGGGGCCCTGCGGGAGGCTGGCGGGGGAGGCTGGGCGGTTGCCCGGGGGCCCGCGAGAGGCCGGCGGGTGAGGCTGGGCGGTTGCCCGGGGGCCCTGTGGGAGGCCGGCGGGGGAGGCTGGGCGGTTGCCCGGGGGCCCGCGGGAGGCCGGTGGGGGAGGCTGGGCGGTTGCCCGGGGGCCCGCGGGAGGCTGGCGGGGGAGGCTGGGCGGTTGCCCGGGGGCCCGCGGGAGGCCGGCGGGGGAGGCTGGGCGGTTGCCCGGGGCCCGCGGGAGGCCGGCGGGTGACGCTGGGCGGTTGCCCGGGGCCCGCGGGAGACCGGCGGGGGAGGCTGGGCGGTTGCCCGGGGGCCCGCGGGAGGCCGGCGGGGGAGGCTGGGCGGTTGCCCGGGGCCCGCGGGAGGCCGGCGGGTGACGCTGGGCGGTTGCCCGGGGCCCGCGGGAGACCGGCGGGGGAGGCTGGGCGGTTGCCCGGGGCCCGCGGGAGGCCGGCGGGGGAGGCTGGGCGGTTGTCTGCCCTCCCTCGGTGGTGGCTGCCTTGCAGAGCCGGGTCCCCTCTCTCGCGCAGGACGAGCTCACCGCTCTGAACGTGAAGCAGGGTTTTAACAATCAGCCGGCAGTCTCGGGGGACGAACATGGCACGGCCAAAAACGTCAACTTCAATCCAGCCAAGGTGAGTTCCCAGCGGGAGGCCTGGTCCTGAATGGCGGGATTGCTCCAGGGGCTGTGGGCTAGGGGTGCAGGGTGCCCGAGGCCGTGCTCTAGGAGCGTCTCTCCCCCTCGTGGCGGTGGGCCCCGTGTTCCCAGCTTGGGGGCAGACGAAGCTGCCCAGCTGCTGAGCCAAGGTGTAGGTGTCTGGACGCCCCCGCTCCCAGATCTCCGGGGCCCACACGGGAGCTGCGTGTCCAGGTTAGAAGCTGAGTGTTGGCTTGCTGCAGGACCACTGGGGGTGGATAGCTTTGGCCTGGTGTCCAGTGCAGTGCGCCTCGGGCCTCCCTCCTCAGGCGGAAGGGCAGACAGGAAGTGCCAGGAAGGAGAGACGCCCAGGCTGTAGTGTTCAGTGAGGGGGCTCCCCCGGGCCGGCTGCCGATGCTCTTCTTGTTGCTTGCAGCAAAGGGAGCCATTGGCTGGGGGGGGGGTGAAAGTTACTGCTAAGGAGACTCTTGGGATAACAGCAAATGTCTGTCAGTCAGGGTGAAGCCAGGCCTCTCCCGGAGACTGGCCCGTGGGTAGAGGCTTCCCACCTCTGTCTCTTTCAGATCAGCTCCAATTTTAGCAGCATTATCGCAGAGAAGCTGCGCTGCAACACGCTGCCGGACACGGGAAGACGGAAACCTCAGGTGAACCAGAAGGATAACTTCTGGCTGGTGACCGCGCGCTCGCAGAGTGCCATAAACAACTGGTTCACAGATCTGTCTGGGACCAAGCCCCTCACCCACCTGGCCAAGAAGGTATGTTGCAGGGCAGGCTGCCAGAAGGGGCAGATCAGGCCCTCTCTGAGCTCTCCCGGGGCTGAGGAGTGCACTGGAGGGTTGCCAGACTGGTAACGGTTCCCCGTGTGTGTCCAGGTCTCAGCGTGGGCTGCCTGTGTCCCCAGCTTCCCAACCACTCACACAAGGCTAAACTTTGTGTCTTGGCTTGTGGAGCTTGAATGTTTCCTTTCAGTCTTGACTGCTTCCCTCTCCCGGCTGCCTGCTCCACTGAGGGGAGACCATGCTGCTGCGTGTTTCCAAGGGTTGTCTAGCTCTGCCCTCCTGTGTGACTTCGCACACTCCTGCGGCTGTGGCAGCCTTCTCCTAGGGAAGGGCTCTGTGCATTGGCCTAGTGTGAGCAGTTCGCGTCTGTGCTCCAGCAGCTAGGCCTTGGTACTGGTGTAGCAGAACTGGGCTAGGAATTCTCCCGGGGTAGGATGGGGAAAGAAGGCTCTGTCTTCTGGAGGGGGGGTTCTGTGAGCAGGGGGCTGGCACAGCTTGGCAGTGGGAAGTTCAGTGCCTACTGTAGCAGCTGAGCATATTATGGAGAAGTTAGTTTCCCAGGCCAGTGTTCACAGGCTGTCGGTGTGACCTGTCGCTTTGTCCCTTGCACGCGTCTCAGCGTCGTCCCTCTCTGCAGTTTCCTGCTGCATTTCCCGGGGTGTTGCACTGCTGCCCAGGGCCATGGTCCTGTGTGGTAAGCGTCCCGACAGACTGGCGCAGGTGTGAGAGTGGATGTTACTCTGGGGCGTGTCCTTTCTGGGTTCTCAGACGCTAGCTCTTCTCTTCTGCTCCTCGAGGTGCCCATCTTCAGTAAGAAGGAGGAGGTCTTTGGTTATTTGGCAAAATACACTGTCCCAGTGATGAGAGCAGCCTGGCTGATCAAAATGACTTGTGCCTACTATGCCGCCATCACAGAAACCAAGGTGAAAAAACGGCACGTCATCGATCCCTTTATCGGTAAGTGCCCGGGTAGAGCCGTGGCCCTCTGCCTGCCAGGCCTGCCGCTGGGCTTGCACCTCCTCCCTGGCATAGCACTTGAGCCTCCTTGAACTGGGACGCCTGCATGGCTCGAAGTGGGAGCCCAGAGCCTTGTGGGCCAGATCGAGGCAGGGGCAGGGGCAGGAGGAAGCATCTCAGCTCCTCCCACCTGGGGAACTCCAGGAAGTGCTTGTCTGCAGGCTTTTCCCCGCTGCTCCCATTGGCCACAATTCATGGCCAATGGGCGCGGCGGAGGGCGGTGCCTGGGAGCAGTGCGGGGGAGGTGCGGGGCACCGAGTTAGTGCCCCATCCCAACCCCTCACGCGCAGGCCCTTCACCTGCATCCCGCACACACCCCCTCCCTGACCTCTCAAACCCACCCCATGCTACTCCTGCCCCTGCCCTCTCATAGCCCCCTCCTCCCCCGGAAGAGTGTAACTGGAGAGCAGGGAGGGTTCTCTTCCGGCGCGCCGTACCCGTACAGTGCTCTAGGATAGCTTGTACGCACAGAAGCTTTAGTCAGAGATGCTGTTTGTCCCTCGTCCCATAGTCCGGCGTCGCCTAGTTCCCCAGCTTGCTGCATTGAGCAGGGCTGAGCGTAGTTGTTAAGGATGGCAGAGCCCTGTCTGGGAGGGCATAGGCCCAGCTGTCAGAGACCCAAGGGGGGTGAGGCGACATGAACGAGAGCTCTCTCTGGCTCCAAAGCTTGTCTCTCTGGGCGCGGTAACGGCGTTCCCTCCCCTGCCTCCTCTTTCTAACAAGAGGGGCAGCGCAGGGTTGTTCCTGCTGGATCGCGCCCGCTGCTGTTGTCCTCCTGGTGACGCCCCAGGACCACAGACAAACGTGGCTGGCCGAGCGTGACCTGTTCCCTGTCACTAGGCACCCTCGGGCCTCCTCCGCCCACCTGCGTGTTCCTTCCGTTCTCCCCTCGGTGCTTATGCTGGGAACACGTTTGCAGACTCTCACGCCCGCCCTTAGGCGTGTCTTAGCCGAGCTAGACAGGAGCGTGTGAGGAGAAATAGCCCTGCACTTACAAGCTGCCTTCCCCTCGGCTTGCTATTCCCTGCATGGCTCTAGCCTTGCTGGCCTGTGGAGCCAGGTTCTGGCCTCTGTGGCATCCCAGCACCCTTGCAGTTGGCCAGCGCTGGGAAAAGGTGCGTCTGGCGGAGCGCTGCTGCCCAGCGCGTGCCGTGTGGCAGGACGCGGGGCGGCCGGTCGGGGCGTTTGTGTACAGCGCTTTGCTTTGCTTTGATCTCAGCCCCGCCAGGAGTGTTTTATTCCCTACTCTCATGCGCCTTGTCCTAGGCTTTGTCATCGGGAGCCTCCCAGAGGCACCTAAATATTTGGCAGTTCATAGAAGGGAATGTGGGCTTTAGTGTAGCTGGGCCGTCCGTGAGTCGTTGCTCCGAGAAGCAACACCAAGTCCGTGAGCAGGCATCTGAAACTGGCTGGGAGCCATTGAGAGACCTGGGAATGTCCCTAGCATGCTGCTGTCCTCATCTCTCCGATCCGTCGTGGGGATGCTACGTCAGGCTGTCCTGCCCCGTCCCCTCCTAGTCCTGCTCTTGCTGGCTCTTCCACAAACGCTTTTAAGGAATCTTGTGTGCTAAAAGCCTGTTTTAAAACGCAATTGAGAATTCCTGCCCCTTGGTCTCCAACTTCCCCTGCAACCCACAGGCCTCTTTCCTGGAGGTTTTTCCTCCAGCCCAAGAACTCTTTGGCTCCTCCTTCCTCTGGCTGGATCAGCCTTCTCCCCGCAGGACCAACAGACTTGCCCGGCCCCTGGGCAATGGGGGCGGGGAGGGCTGGTGCCGCAGGGACAGGGCTGAAGGGTTGGGGCAGGGCAGTCAGCCCTTAGCATCGTTTGGAGCACACCATGCTGGCCTCCTGCCCCTAGCCAGCCCTGAGAGCTGTCTGCATGGCACCGGGCTGCACTCCAGTGGCAATGGAAAAGGGCCACGGCTCACAGGGATGTCAGCGGCCGGAGTCCTGGGCCCTTTGGAATCACTGGGTCCCAGGGCAGCCGCCTCTTTTCCTCCCCCCCGTCGGCAGGCCCGCTCTCCAGTGCCCCTTCTTGCTTGTCTTGGTTCCAGAGTGGACACAGATCATCACCAAGTACCTGTCAGAGCAGCTGCAGAAGATTTCCGAGTTCTATAGGCAGCTCTCCGGGCAGGGCTGTGGCTCGCCGGCTGGGCCGATGCCACAGGAGGTGGAGCATGCTTTGAAACAGTGGGACTACAATGAGAAACTGGCCATGTTCATGTTCCAGGTGAGCTGCTGGCTGAGCGGGGTACTCGAGGCTCAGAGCAATGTGTGGTTGCAGAATGTCGTCTGCCCTGGAGCCCTGTGGGGCCAGCAGAGAGAGAAGGGTAGAATAACTCCAGAACGCGTCTTTGGGTTTTCCACAACGGGGCCTGCGCCCCAAAACGGCAGATGAAATTCAGTGCTGATAACCGCAAAGGACCGTGTGCTGGGCAGCGTCATTCCAGCGATGCACCCAAAACGATGGGGGCCGTTACCACGCGGGAGAGATCTTGGAGTCGTGGAGAGTTCTCTGAAAGCAGCCGCTCAGTGCCCAGCGGCAGTCACACAACAGACAGAGTGTGGGGAGTCATCCAGACAGGGATAGAAAACGAGGCAGAGAATCTCTCATTGCCGCTCTAGAAAACCATGGGACACCCACATCTGGAACGCTGTGGGCAGATGTGGGCACCTCCTCTCAAAAAAGACGTATTGGCATTTCAAAAAGTTCAGAAAAGGGCAACAAAAATGATTCGGGGTTTGGAATGGCTTCCCTAGGAGGAGAGATTAAAAAGACTGGGACTTTTCAGCTTGGAAAAGAGGAGACTAAGGGGATAGTAGAGGTCTATGAAATCCCGAGTGGGAAAAGTGAATAAGGAAGAGTTATTTACTGCTTGCCATAACACAAGAACTAGGGGTCCCCAAATGGCATGAATAGGCGCAGGTTTAAAACAAACACCTGCCGAGCACAGTCAGCCGGCGGAACCCCTCGCCAGAGGATGTGGTGAAGGCCAGGACTTGAACAGGGTTCAGAACATTACAGAAGTTCACGGAGGACTATTGGCCAGGCTGGGCAGGGCGGGGGTCCCTGGCCTCTGTCAGGAGCTGGGAATGGGCGACGGGAGGGAGGGTTCCCTGGGGCACCCGGCACTGGCCACGGTCGTGAGACGGGACGCTGGGCGAGACGGACCTTGCTCTGCCCCCACCTGGCCGCTCTGCCGCTTCTCACCCTGTCTGTGTCTCAGGACGGGACGCTGGGCGAGACGGACCTTGCTCTGCCCCCGCCTGGCCGCTCTGCCGCTTCTCACCCTGTCTGTGTCTCAGGACGGGACGCTGGGCGAGACGGACCTTGCTCTGCCCCTGCCTGGCCGCTCTGCCGCTTCTCACCCTGTCTGTGTCTCAGGACGGGACGCTGGGCGAGACGGACCTTGCTCTGCCCCTGCCTGGCCGCTCTGCCGCTTCTCACCCTGTCTGTGTCTCAGGACGGGATGCTGGACAGACACGAGTTCCTGACCTGGGTGCTGGAGTGCTTTGAGAAGATCCGGCCGGGAGAGGATGAGCTGTTGAAGCTGCTCTTGCCCCTGCTGCTGCGGGTGAGCTGCAGGAGAGAAGTGCCTGGTCCGGCCGGCTCTGGCGAGCGCGAGCCAAGTGCCCCTCCCTACGTTGGCAGAAGCCACTGCTGCATAGCCCGGCGCCGCCTTCTGCTGGGGCTGCTCCGGTGCCCGTCCCTGCCTTGCCTGTGGCTGCTGGACTTGGCCGTGCGGAGTTCCTTAGATGGAACAGGGAGAAAGGGCCTTTCTCTAAGCTCCCGGCCGGGTTCCGCTGAGCAGGCTGGGACGGGGCGCACTGAGGTCTGTGCCTCTCACTGGTGCTTGAATGCCATTGGGGGGCCGTTTTCCCCGGCTGCCTCGGCCTGGGCCCTGCCTGCACGGCTGGAAGGGTTTCTCTTCTTCCCCACAGTACTCGGGAGAATTTGTGCAGTCCGCCTACCTGTCCAGGCGCCTGGCCTACTTCTGTACCCGCAGGCTTGCCATGCAGCTGGATGGCAGTGGGGGGCACCTGCCCCACATCCTCACCACACAGACAGGACCTGCCCTCCCTTCCACACCTGCCCCTCAGCCAGCCGCAGGAAATCCGCCCCCCAGTCCCTTCAGCGACCTGCTGCTCTGTCCCCAGCACCGCCCGGTGGTGTTCGGGCTCAGCTGCATTCTGCAGGTAGGGCTGGGCTGGGTTTTCACACCCGCGGGGAGGGGGGTGATGCGAGTGGCTGGCGGCCGGAATAGGGACTTGCCGGGGGGAGGGAGAGAGCCAGCACTTCTAGGCAGGTCGCCCGGGCTCAGTTCTTGGCCCAGCACTCGCCGGTCTTACGGGGATCATGCCTGGGAAGGGGGCGGCTAGCAGCCAGGCTGAGATGGCCAGTGAGGACGCGGGGCCCTGGGCACGATATGCAGTGGAAACGGCAAAGCAGGGGCCTCCCCTCTAGGCATGAGTGCAGGTGTGGGGAGGCGGTGGGATCCCTGGCCAGCCCACGCGGAGCAGCTGCAAGTGGTTCGGAAGCATGCCGCTGCGAGTGGGCGTGGCCGCCGCCGCGAGTGGGCGTGGCCGCCGCCGCGAGTGGGCGTGGCCGCCGGTGGCAGGGAGCGGCTGGAGGGCAGGGTGTTCGTTCTGACGAGGGCCGTGTCTGCCAGGGTCCCTGCGCCGGGCGGCTTGGCAGCAGATGGCTCTTTCATCTGGCAGACAATGCAGAGGCTGGAAGCGGTGCCACGGGCCTGGCCGGCCCTTGTTACCCAGTGGGGCAGCGAGCGAGGCTTGTGCTGGGCTGTTGCCTTTCTACAGACCTGCTGAGTCCGATGCCCTGGGCTCGGGGCGCTGCCTGCAGGCCTGTGTGAGAAGCCCTGGCACTGCCGGAGGCGGCTGCCCGCTGCCCCGGCACATGGCCCCTTTGTGCTGGGGAGCCCTCGGCCAGGCCGCAGGGGAATTCGCGGGGTGCTGTCCTGGGTCACTGGCCTACAGTGCCGGGTTTGGTCTTGGCCATGGAAATGCATCGAGGCTGCGAGGCCGGTGCAGCCGCCTGCAGGGAGGGGGCCCCTCTGGACCCCAGCATACGCCAGCCGCTTTCGGGGGGAGCCTTTCCCCAGGGCGGGGAGGCTGAGGCTGATCTGCTCAGCGTGCCCCTTGGCTGTCTGCTGCAGAGCATCACGCTGTGCTGCCCGAGCGCGCTGGTCTGGCATTACTCCCTGACGGACACCCGGATAAAGACCGGCTCCCCCCTGGATCATCTGCCCATCGCCCCCTCCAGCCTGCCCATGCCTGGAGGCACCTCAGCCTTCACCCAGCAGGTGAGCAGCTTGCGAAGGGCGTGTCTCTGAGCCGGCGCAGCGCCGGGGGCAGGCGGTCTCTCCCTGGCCCCGGGCTCTGTGGGCAGCTCACCCTGGCCGCTCATGCGTGTGTCCACGGGCTCCTCTGCCTTCAGGTGCGGGCGAAGCTCCGGGAGATTGAGCAGCAGATAAAGGAGCGGGGCCAGGCCGTCGAGGTCCGCTGGTCGTTTGACAAGTGCCAGGAAACCACGGCAGGTAACTTCCTGCAGGTCTGCAGCCCCTCCCCTGCCCCTGGCACTGGAGCCAGCTCCGTGGCCGTCCGCCCCTCTGGCAGGTCCTCGGCCCCCATCGCCCTGAGCACTCATGCACTCCCCTCTCCTTCCGGTGGCGCCCCAGGGTTCACTATTGGCCGGGTGCTGCACACGCTGGAGGTGCTGGACAGTCACAGCTTCGAGAGGTCTGACTTCAGCAACTCCTTGGATTCCTTGTACAACAGGATCTTTGGGCTGGGGCCAAGCAAGGACAGTCACGAGGTGGGTGTTGCGGTGACGTGGGTGCTGGGCTGGGGAGCTGTGCCCAGCAGGCACCGGAGGGGACCAGCTCCACGGGTGCCCAGAGCAGTGGCCCATTGCAGGCCCTGGAGGGGGGCTCCAGGAGAGCCCCTGCGTTTCGGCACAGCCTGTGTGGGGCGGGCGAGGGCTGGCTGTCCTGTGCCCTCCGGGACACGGGAATCGCAGCCACTAGGAGCAGCAGGAGGTGGTGCCTGGAAGCAGTGGAGGACAGAGAGCCAAGGGCATCCCCAGGGAGCTGTGCCAGGTAATCACCCGCCACCACCCAGCCCCACGCCCTGCTCCTGCCCAGACCCCCCTCCCCAGCCTGCCCCTCCCCCCTGCTCCTCCCCCACCCCCTCCTGCCCCCCTCCTGCCCAGACCCCCCTCCCCAGCCTGCCCCTCCACCCTGCTCCTCCCCCACCCCCTCCTGCCCCCCTCCTGCCCAGACCCCCCTCCCCAGCCTGCCCCTCCCACCCTGCCCCTCCCCCACCTCCCTCCTGCCCCCCCTCCTGCCCAGACCCCTCTCCCCAGCCTGCCCCTCCACCCTGCTCCTCCCCCACCCCCTCCTGTCCCCCCTCCCCAGCCTGCCCCTGTAGCCCCCTCCCACCCTGCCCCTCCCCCACCTCCCTCCTGCCCCCCTCCTGCCCAGACCCCTCTCCCCAGCCTGCCCCTCCACCCTGCTCCTCCCCTACCCCCTCCTGCCCCCCCTCCTGCCCAGACCCCACTCCCCAGCCTGCCCCTGTAGTCCCCTCCCACCCTGCCCCTCCACCCTGCTGCTCCCCCACCCCCTCCTGCCCCCCTCCTGCCCAGACCCCACTCCCCAGCCTGCCCCTGTAGTCCCCTCCCACCCTGTGGCCCCTCCCAGCCTGCTCCTCCCCCACCTGCTCCTCCATCCCCCTCTTGTCCAGACCCCACTCCCCAGCCCATTCCTGCACCCTACTACCCTCTGAGATCTAGCAAGCTACAACCCCCTCCCGCACCCGCCCTCCTGCCCACACTCCTTCCTGGCAGCCCCCTTGCAGACACTGAACCCCTCATTTTTGGCCCCACCCCAGGGCCATGGGGGCCCCACGAAGTCTCCTAGCCCGGGCCCCTCGGCTCTGGCTGGGCGATGCTGGGAGCGTCTTTCTCCTCAGCCAGGGGCCAGTCAGCGATGGGGGCTTTGCTTCTCTTTCCACGGCCCGGGCGGATCTGAACGTGGGTCGGAGGCCCAGACCCCAGAAAGGCTCCCACCCCTCTGGAGGGCCCGTGAGCTCGTCCTCAGCCTGACCCTGAAAAGGGGGCTCCCGTGCGGAGAGCCCTGCCTGGGGTTCCCGGGCCCGTGTCGGAGCCAGCGCGGAGCCCCAGCGTCGGGCGCTGGGAAGACAGGAGCAGAGCAGCTTTCGGGCAGGGTCTGGGGCATGGCCTGGGCTCAGCGCTGCGCCCCCGCCCGTGTCCCGGCAGATCTCCCCGGACGACGACGCCGTGGTGGCCTTGCTGTGCGAATGGGCTGTGAGCTGCAAGCGCTCGGGCCGCCACCGGGCCATGGTCGTGGCTAAACTGCTGGAAAAGCGCCAGGCGGAGATCGAGGCGGAGGTGGGTCTTGGAAGAGCAGTGGCCCGGCTGCTGGGCCGTGAGCAGGGCTCTGCAGAGCCACGAGCTGAGTGCGGGCACCAAGGCCCCGGGGCTGGAGCTGGAGCATTTGGCCCGAGAGCCGCCCGCTCCGAGTGGGTTGGGGGCGGGCCGGGTTTCTCCTCCCGGCAGCGGCCTGGACTCGTGTCTCTCTCGCAGCGATGTGGGGACTCTGAAGTCGTGGATGAGAAAGGCTCCATCTCCTCCGGCTCCCTGTCCGCAGCCAGCACGCCCGTCTTCCAGGACGTCCTCATGCAGTTCCTCGACACCCAGGCTCCTGTGCTGAGTACGCGCCGAGAACCCGGGGCTGGGAGGGATGCTGCCGAGCCTGGCTCTGGCCGTGGGCCCCGCCGTGGGCGGCGGAGGGGCCAGGCTCAGGAGCTGTCGCTGTGCCCCTGCAGCGGAGCCGGGCAACGAGAGCGAGAAGGTGGAGTTCTTCAACCTGGTGCTGCTGTTCTGCGAGCTGATCCGGCACGACGTCTTCTCGCACAACATCTACATGTGCACGCTCATCTCCCGGGGCGACCTGGCCATGGACGCGCAGGGGCCCCGCCCCCCCTCGCCCTTCGACGACCCCGCCGAGGAGCCGGACAGGAAGGAGGGGATGGGCAGCAGCAGCATCAAGTTGGAGGTGAGGCCCCTTCCTGCGGGCCCTGGCGTCCCTGCAAAGCACCCGCCGTTGCCCCTCGCCCCGGGCCCAGCCCTGCCGGCGGCCGGAGCGTGGCGGTGGCTGGCCCGGCTCTGCGTTGCGCTGCTGGAGGGCTTCCCACTGCCACACTCAGGTAATGGCTGTCCCGCTTGTCCCCCAGGACGCAGGCCTCTCGGAGTCCATGGATATCGACCCCAGCTCCAGCGCGCTGTTTGATGACATGGAGAAGACGGATTTCTCGGTGGGTCCCTGGTGCCCAGTGAGTAGCCCGGCTGGGGGATTGCCGGGCCCGGCCGAAAGGGCTGGTGCCGCGTGGCTGGTTGGGGCTGTCGGCAGGCTAGGACCCAGCTGGCCCCCAGATGTGCCATCCCTGGGCTGCCTCCTTCTCAGGGCGTGGCCGGTGCTGCTCCCTTGGCGAGGCGGCGAGGCGAGGGAGCAGGGGGGCCACAGGGAAGTGGGCCAGTGGGGGCAGTGACTCGCTCGTGTGCTGCTGGGCCCCGGGACGGGGCTTCTCCAGCCAGCGCGTCTCAGGTGCACGCTGGCCCCTGCAGGGCCTTGCGTCTTGGGAGCGCTCTCCTGCAGTGCGCCTGCAGTGGGGCAGGAGGCTGCACTGGTGCGGCGGGTGCCTGGGCTGGGGGCTGTCCCTGCTCACTCGCCTCCTTCGCCGTGAGCGTCTTTGGGAACCCCGGCAAGCCTGTCTCCTCCCCTAGATGTTCTCTCCTCCCATGCACTGCGAGTCCAAGGCCAGCCCCTCCCCGGAGAAGGCAGACCCTGAGAAGGATGCCAAGCCGCTGCCGAAGGAGAAGGCCGCAGAAGGAACACTAGCATCCCTGTACGAGCAGCCCCGGCACATCCAGTATGCCACGCACTTCCCTATCCCGCAGGTAGGAGAGCTGGGCCCATCCTGAGACCTGCTGCGTGTGCCTTGGATGCTGGGGGCCTTGGGCTTTGAGGGGGCTTCCTCATTGCCCAGGTCGCTCCCCGGGCCACCTGCCTTCTCTGAGAGAGCCAGGGGTGGCGAAGGGACTGATGCCGCTGTCCCCTGGGTTCCCAGGAGGAGTCCTGCAGCCACGAGTGTAACCAGCGGCTGGTGGTTCTCTTCGGGGTCGGGAAGCAGCGGGACGACGCCCGCCACGCCATCAAGAAGATCACCAAAGACATTCTGAAGGTGTTGAACAGGAAGAGCACGGCGGAGACAGGTGGGTGCCGCCTGCGCTGGGTGCATCTTGCTCCCTGCGTGGGCTGCAAGGCACGTGAGACGTGGGGGTGACTGTTTCTGCCTTGGGCAGGCGGAGAGGAAGGCCAGAAGAGGAAGAGGAGCAAGCCAGAGGCATTCCCAACCGCTGAGGATATCTTCGCTAAATTCCAGCACCTCTCGCACTTCGATCAGCACCAGGTCACCTCTCAGGTATGGTCTCCTGGCCAGCCCAGGCCGGTCCGTCCCTGGCGCCGCGCGGAGACGGGAGAGGAACCTGGATCTGCGAGGGGCTGACCCCTGTGCCTCCCTGCCCGCAGGTCTCTCGCAATGTCTTGGAACAGATCACCAGCTTTGCCTTAGGGATGTCCTACCACCTGCCCCTGGTGCAGCACGTGCAGTTCATCTTCGACCTGATGGAGTATTCGCTCAACATCAGCGGCCTCATGGACTTTGCCATCCAGGTGAGCCCTGGGCTCCGAGGTGCTCCCCAGTTAAACCGGACTGAGGGGGGCTCTTGCTCAGCCACAGGGTCCCGGGTTGGAGGCAGAGCCGCTGGCCTGTGTCTTGCAGGGAGCCGGGGGGCACAGAGTGTAGCCCTCCTGTGGGGCTCGGGCTCGGAGGGTCCTCTCTGGACGTGCTGCCTGCAGTGAGCGCCAGGGGCAGCCCTGCCTGGTTCCCTGCGGTGCAGGCTGTGGCTAGTGGCAGGCTCGGCCAGAAGTGCCCCAGAGATTTGCTACGTGGAGGCGCAGCTGGGGGTCCCGGCCCCGCTAGCGGATGATCAGTCCTGGGGACGGAAAGTCAGAGCCATAGGGAGGAAGCCAGTGCCCTGCTTGTGTGCAGCCAGCAGGCTCCGGCGCGGCGTGCTACCGCTGCAGACGGCCTGAGCTGCCCGGAGCCGGGCCGGCAGGCGTTGCCCAGCGTGCAGGCTCAGGCCGGGGAGCGGCTGGCTGGCTGGGGTGCTGAGGGCTTTGTCTGTCATGGTGCAGCTACTGAACGAGCTGAGCGTGGTGGAGGCAGAGCTGCTGCTGAAATCTTCTGACCTCGTTGGCAGCTACACCACCAGCCTGTGCCTGTGCATCGTGGCTGTGCTCCGGCACTACCACTCCTGCCTTATCCTCAACCAAGACCAGATGGCCCAGGTCTTCGAAGGGTAAGAGAGCCTGGGCTTGGGGCTTTGCCCAGACGGGTGGGAGACCAGGGGCCTTCTGCCATGGCACGCCGGGGCCCCCGCCCGCAGCCGGCTGTGACTCTCAGGAATCCCACGGAGTAGAAGGGTTATTGGCTCCATGTTCCTCTCGGGCCCCTGAAGCCCCTGTCCTGGACTTAGTCTGCTCGCCCAGCTCCCCGGCCCTGCCCCCAGCCAGGCGGCGTCTCCACCTCCTTCCCTTCCTCTGCTCAGGCCGGGCCTGGGTGTCTGGGGTGAGTCAGCGGGAATCGCCACGTGGGCAGAGGGCCCCTCTGGCTGGGGCTTGGTCCTGTGGAGGAGGGGAGGGGTCTGCTCCTGTGCCCGGGCGGGGGCTCCCAGCGGGTCCCTGCGCGCTGCTGCAGCATCTCTTCTCTCGCAGCCTGTGCGGGGTGGTGAAGCACGGCATGAACCGCTCCGACGGCACCTCCGCCGAGCGCTGCATCCTGGCCTACCTCTACGACCTGTACACCTCCTGCAGCCACCTCAAGAGCAAATTCGGGGAGCTCTTCAGGTGCGTCAGGCAGGCTGGGCGCGTGGGCCCTGGCCTCACCTTGCGGCTGCAGGCGCGAGCCCCTCCTGCTGTGCTTTGCTCGTGGCCGGAGCTCGGCCTGGCTCTAGGGGCCAGCCCTGCCCACGGGACGCGGCCGTTCCAAAGGGCCCAGGGCTCCTGCCTGCTGTGGGGGCGACTGGTGCCCCGGCCATTCAGATCGCCGCCGGAGCCCCAGCAATGCGCCCCAGGCAGCGGCAAGGGCTGACTGGGGAGGTGCCTGGGGGGCTGCTGAGGGCTGACTGGGGAGGTGCCTGGGGGGCTGCAGAGGGCTGACTGGGGAGGTGCCTGGGGGGCTGCAGAGGGCTGACTGGGGAGGTGCCTGGGGGGCTGCAGAGGGCTGACTGGGGAGGTGCCTGGGGGCTGCTGAGGGCTGACTGGGGAGGTGCCTGGGGGCTGCAGAGGGCTGGCTGGGGAGGTGCCGGTGGCCTGGGGGCTGCTGAGGGCTGGCTGGGGCGGTGCCGGTGGCCTGGGGGGCTGCTGAGGGCTGGCTGGGGAGGTGCCTGGGGGCTGCTGAGGGCGGGCTGTGGAGGTGCCTGGGGGCTGCTGAGGGCTGGCTGGGGAGGTGCCTGGGGGCTGCAGAGGGCTGGCTGGGGAGGTGCCGGTGGCCTGGGGGCTGCTGAGGGCTGGCTGGGGCGGTGCCGGTGGCCTGGGGGCTGCAGAGGGCTGGCTGGGGCGGTGCCGGTGGCCTGGGGGCTGCAGAGGGCTGACTGGGGAGGTGCCGGTGGCCTGGGGGCTGCAGAGGGCTGACTGGGGAGGTGCCGGTGGCCTGGGGGCTGCTGAGGGCTGGCTGGGGCGGTGCCGGTGGCCTGGGGGCTGCAGAGGGCTGACTGGGGAGGTGCCGGTGGCCTGGGGGCTGCAGAGGGCTGGCTGGGGCGGTGCCGGTGGCCTGGGGGCTGCTGAGGGCTGGCTGGGGCGGTGCGACTGCCCCCTGCCCTGCCTTTTGTGCCTGAGGCTCCGTCCCGTCCCGCAGTGCGGGGCCACCCGTAGCTTTGCCCAGGGGCCGGGCCGGCCTGTCCGCCCCTGGGCTGGGCACGCAGGGGTCGTGGTACTGCCCCGGGGGCTGCAGGCCGGCTGAGGGGCGAGCGCTGGGGAGTCCATGGCCCAGGAGGAAGCGGCCGCCCCGCGCGTGGTCTCTGCCCCCCTCCAGCAATTCCCGGGGATTCCACCGAGGCGGAAACGTGGCCCTTGCGCAGGCTGCTTGGGCTGCGCCCCTCCCCCGTCAGCTGGGTGGTGGGGGGGGCCCGGCCTCTGCAGTGCTTGGAGGGGCCCGGGCGGCGTGTCTGCCGAGGCCCAACCCCCCTTCCCGCCCCGCCAGCGACTTCTGCTCCAAGGTGAAGAACAGCATCTACTGCAACGTGGAGCCGTCCGACTCCAACATGCTGTGGGAGCCCGAGTTCATGATCGACACCATCGAGAACCCGTCCGCCCACAACTTCACCTACACCACCCTGGGCAAGAGCCTCAGCGACAACCCGGCCAACCGCTACAGCTTCGTGTGCAACGCCCTCATGCACGTGTGCGTGGGCCACCACGACCCCGACCGGTGAGCCGCAGGGCAGCCCGGGAGGCCTGGAGCCGCAGGGCACCGATCCAGCCCTGCAATCCCCGGCCTCTCCCTCGGCGAAGGACTCCACCCTGCAGCGCAGGCCAGCGCCTAGGAGGCAGCTGGACTCCGGCATGCAGGTCCCTCATCTCAGATGGAGAAGTGACGGGGGCCTGGCCTGTGCCTGGGATGCCACCTCTCCTCCTCCTCCCAAACGGCACTTGTGTGTCCGGCGGCTGGCCCTCCGCGGGGCCTGGCCTGTGCCTGGGATGCCACCTCTCCTCCTCCTCCCAAACGGCACTTGTGTGTCCGGCGGCTGGCCCTCCGCGGGGCCTGGCCTGCCTGGGATGCCACCTCTCCTCCTCCTCCCAAACGGCACTTGTGTGTCCGGCGGCTGGCCCTCCGCGGGGCCTGGCCTGCCTGGGATGCCACCTCTCCTCCTCCTCCCAAACGGCACTTGTGTGTCCGGCGGCTGGCCCTCCGCGGGGCCTGGCCTGAGCCTGGGATGCCACCTCTCCTCCTCCTCCCAAACGGCACTTGTGTGTCCGGCGGCTGGCCCTCCGCGGGGCCTGGCCTGCCTGGGATGCCACCTCTCCTCCTCCTCCCAAACGGCACTTGTGTGTCCGGCGGCTGGCCCTCCGCGGGGCCTGGCCTGCCTGGGATGCCACCTCTCCTCCTCCTCCCAAACGGCACTTGTGTGTCCGGCGGCTGGCCCTCCGCGGGGCCTGGCCTGAGCCTGGGATGCCACCTCTCCTCCTCCTCCCAAACGGCACTTGTGTGTCCGGCGGCTGGCCCTCCGCGGGGCCTGGCCTGCCTGGGATGCCACCTCTCCTCCTCCTTCCAAACGGCACTTGTGTGTCCGGCGGCTGGCCCTCCGCGGGGCCTGGCCTGTGCCTGGGATGCCACCTCTCCTCCTCCTCCCAAACGGCACTTGTGTGTCCGGCGGCTGGCCCTCCGCGGGGCCTGGCCTGTGCCTGGGATGCCACCTCTCCTCCTCCTTCCAAACGGCACTTGTGTGTCCGGCGGCTGGCCCTCCGCGGGGCCTGGCCTGCCTGGGATGCCACCTCTCCTCCTCCTTCCAAACGGCACTTGTGTGTCCGGCGGCTGGCCCTCCGCGGGGCCTGGCCTGTGCCTGGGATGCCACCTCTCCTCCTCCTTCCAAACGGCACTTGTGTGTCCGGCGGCTGGCCCTCCGCGGGGCCTGGCCTGCCTGGGATGCCACCTCTCCTCCTCCTTCCAAACGGCACTTGTGTGTCCGGCGGCTGGCCCTCCGCGGGGCCTGGCCTGTGCCTGGGATGCCACCTCTCCTCCTCCTTCCAAACGGCACTTGTGTGTCCGGCGGCTGGCCCTCCGCGGGGCCTGGCCTGTGCCTGGGATGCCACCTCTCCTCCTCCTTCCAAACGGCACTTGTGTGTCCGGCGGCTGGCCCTCCGCGGGGCCTGGCCTGCCTGGGATGCCACCTCTCCTCCTCCTTCCAAACGGCACTTGTGTGTCCGGCGGCTGGCCCTCCGCGGGGCCTGGCCTGTGCCTGGGATGCCACCTCTCCTCCTCCTTCCAAACGGCACTTGTGTGTCCGGCGGCTGGCCCTCCGCGGGGCCTGGCCTGCCTGGGATGCCACCTCTCCTCCTCCTTCCAAACGGCACTTGTGTGTCCGGCAGCTGGCCCTCCGCGGGGCCTGGCCTGAGCCTGGGATGCCACCTCTCCTCCTCCTCCCAAACGGCACTTGTGTGTCCGGCGGCTGGCCCTCCGCGGGGCCTGGCCTGCCTGGGATGCCACCTCTCCTCCTCCTTCCAAACGGCACTTGTGTGTCCGGCGGCTGGCCCTCCGCGGGGCCTGGCCTGCCTGGCCAGAGTTCATCCCGCCCTGCCGCGGTCCCTGGGCCCTAGCCATCGCCTTTCCGCCCTTCCAGGCTGTGGACTCCCCGTGCTTGGCCCAGCGGGTCGGCCCTGCAGGCTGTTCAGGCAGGGAGAGAGTCGCCCGGGTCCCAGGCAGTGCTCCGAAAGCAAAGCAGCTTAGTGGGAGCCCTTCCGGCCATTGCGGGGCCCAGCTCGCCTGGCCTCTGCCGGGGCTAGTGGCTGGCCCCTAGGTCCGGAGAGGCACAGCCGGGCTGCTAGGACTCTTGAGCCAGGCGAGAGACGTCTCTGTTACTAACCACCCTCTCCCCCGGCCGCTGGTGCTAATGCGGCCCCTCAGCTCCCCTGCTGACGTGGCCCCCAGGCCTTTCAGTCCAGGGCCCTCGGCAGGGAGCAGCCCAAGCCCTTGGCTCTGTGCCTTGCGCTGGGGGCAGAAGGCTTTGCGCACGGCTCCTGCCCCGGCACAATCTCCCAGCATCTGTTGGCTGGAAACTGGCCAATGGGGGCGGAGAGATTGTGAGGGGGCGGGGCAGCAGGCAAAGCCTCCCCGCCCTCCACACGCGGCACCGAGCGCCACGTGGAGACGCCGGCTGCGTTGAGCCTAAAGCTGCTGCGGGCAAGGAGCCTGCCTGAGGGGCTGCTGGCTGGGAGCAACCTGGGGAAGCACCTTCCGGTGGGAGCCTGCCTCCGGCACCCCCGCCCACCAGCCGAGCCTTCTGCGCCCCTCCCGCTCCCCTGGCCAGTCTCCTTCGCCCACAGCCCCTGCAGGACCCTGCACCCAAACTCCCTCTCAGACCCCACGGCCCCCTGCACCCGGATCCCTGCCCGTCTCCATAGGAAAGTGCAGCCCTTCCCAACGTCTCGGAGTGCTCCCCCGTCTAGATACTCCGCGCTCCTGCCTTAGCGCGGGGCCGGCCTAGGAACGGCCTGGCGGGGACCTCGACCGGCCGTATCAGCCAGTCCCATGACTCCGGAGCTAGCCAGCCCCCGCGAGAGAGAGCGCCTGAGTGCGGCTGCTTGAAGAGTGAGTGACTAGAATCAGTCCCCTCTGAACAGTCGGTGTTTGGCACCTACCAGCCCCGTCTCGCCTGCCCCCCCGGGACCTGAGCGTGCTGTCGCTGTGCGGTGCTCACCCGAGGCAGAGCGCCGGGAAGGAGCTGCCTTTTACGCAGGTTGTCAGCAGCTCGACCTTGCGTTGCCATTCGCTAGACGCGCGCCCTCTCCTGTGGCGCTGTGGGGCAGACGCACACAGGAGACTCACCGGGAAGGCGCTCTCCCGTTGCAGGGCCCTGGGGGAGCGCGGCTCCCCAGAGAGCCATGGGGATCTTTTGCCAGAATCAGCCCGCAGCGAGCTCCCGCGCCGGATGCGGGTGCTTGCTTGTCTTTTTGCTTTAATGCCAACGCGAGGAGCAAGGAACGCCCCGAGTCCCGCTCTGCCAGCCTGGCTGTGCTCCGGACGGGGGCTCTGGCTCTGGCTCCGGCGCGCTCGCTGACCCTGGCTCCCCCGGCAGAGTCAATGACATCGCTATCCTGTGTGCGGAGCTCACTGGCTACTGCAAGTCCCTGAGTGCCGAGTGGCTGGGCGTGCTGAAGGCTTTGTGCTGCTCCTCCAATAACGGGACCTGTGGCTTCAACGACCTGCTCTGCAATGTAGACGTGAGTGCCGCAGCCCCCAGAGAGCATGTCCCCGAGGGGGGCGGAGCTGCGGGAGGGCATGTCCCCCCGAGGAGGGCGGAGCTGTGGGAGGGCGTGTCCGTCTGAGGGGGGCGGAGCTGCGGGGGGCGTGTCTGTCTGAGGGGGGGCGCAGCTGCTAAGGGGCGTGTCCCCCCGAGGGGGGCGGAGCTGCGGGGGCGGAGCTGCTAAGGGGCGTGTCCCCCCGAGGGGGGCGGAGCTGCGGGAGGGCATGTCCCCCGAGGGGGGCGGAGCTGCGGGGGCGTGTCCCCCCGAGGGGGGGGGGCGGGAGGGGGAGGGGGGGGGGGCGCAGCTGCGAAGGGGCATGTCCCCTGAGGGGGGCGCAGCTGCGGGGGGGCGTGTCCCCCCGAGGGGGGCGCAGCTGCTAAGGGGCGTGTCCCCCCGAGGGGGTGCAGCTGCTAAGGGGCGTGTCCCCCGAGGGGGGCGGAGCTGCGGGAGGGCGTGTCCCCCGAGGGGGGCGGAGCTGCGGGAGGGCATGTCCCCCGAGGGGGGCGGAGCTGGGGAACTCACTCTCAGGCGGGAGCCGCCTGCTGGAGGGTTTGGCGGGCTGGCCCTAGTCTCCATGTGGGGGTCACTGGCTGCTCTTGCCCCTCCCAGGTCAGCGACTTGTCCTTCCATGATTCCTTGGCCACCTTTGTGGCCATTCTCATTGCCCGTCAGTGCTTGCTGCTGGAGGACCTGATCCGCTGCGCGGCCATCCCCTCGCTGCTCAACGCCGGTGAGTGAGCCCTGCGGAGCGCGCCCGCGCACGGGACTGGCACCTCCTCCACCCGCACGCCAGCCTGCTGCCCGCGTCGCGAAACCTCCCCCGCCCCCCCTGCAGGGCCAGGCTGCCCCCCCCCACCCCCCCCCTGCAGGGCCAGGCTGCCCCCCCCCTCCACCCCCCCCCTGCAGGGCCAGGCTGCCCCCCCCTCCACCCCCCCCCCCTGCAGGGCCAGGCTGCCCCCCCCCTCCCCCCCCCCGCGGGGCCAGGCTGCCCCTCCCCCCTTCCCCTCCCCCCCCCTGCAGGGCCAGGCTTCCCCTCCCCCCCACGGGGCCAGGCTGCCCCTCCCCCCCTCTCCCCCCCACGGGGCCAGGCTGCCCCTCCCCCCTTCCCCTCCCCCCCGCGGTGCCAGGCTGCCCCTCCCCCCTTCCCCTCCCCCCCCCTGCAGGGCCAGGCTGCCCCGCCCCTCTCCACCCCCCCCCCCCCCGGCGGGGCCAGGCTGCCCCTCCCCCCTTCCCCTCCCCCGGGGCCCGCCCCTCCCCCCCTCTCCCCCCCACGGGGCCAGGCTGCCCCTCCCCCCCTCTCCCCCCCACGGGGCCAGGCTGCCCCTCCCCCCTTCCCCTCCCCCCCGCGGTGCCAGGCTGCCCCTCCCCCCTTCCCCTCCCCCCCCTGCAGGGCCAGGCTGCCCCGCCCCTCTCCACCCCCCCCAGGGGGCCCCCCCTCCCCCCCCCCCCCCCCCCCCCCGCGGGCCTGGCTGCTGGAGAACAGCTGGAGTGCTCCGGGGCGTGCGGCAGCGGGCGGGGAAGAGGCTGCTCGCAGTGGGGAAGTGCCGCGTGGGTGCCGGGCAGCCCGTCGGGCGGGAGCGGCTTTGGCCGAATAGGCTGCGAGCAGGGGACTGCTGGCGCGGTCCAAGACGAGACTCCAGCCACATCGCTGCTGCCCCCTTGCCCCCCGGCAGTGGCTGTCAGCCGGGCGGGGGTCCCTGGCCTCCGCTTGTCAGAGGCTGGAAATCACCGCGCCCGTTGCCAGCCCCTGGGAGAGGCCAGGGACCCCCGCCCTGCCCAGCCTGACCCGCAGCCCTGGCTGGCCCGAGAACTTCCCTCGCTCTGTTCGGAGTCCTGGCCAGGACGTGCCCGGGCTGGCTGCTGCCTGGGGCGAGCTCTGCTCCTGGAGGTCCCCAGCAATTCCTTTGCTCTCCGTAGCCTGCAGCGAACAGGACTCGGAGCCGGGAGCCCGCCTGACCTGTCGGATTTTGCTGCACCTCTTCAAGACGCCCCAGCTGAACCCGTGCCAGCAGGATGGCAGTGAGTGAGCTGGGTCCAGGCACTGCAGGCCACCTGTGCTGCCGTAGGAAGCCCATTGCCCCTGGGCGTGCCCGCGTGTCACGGTGTGGGTAGGCGCCGTGCTGGCCCGGCCCTTGCTCTGTCCCCCACGTGACGTGCGTGCTGAGGGGTTCGTCAGCCTGGACCTCGGCTGGCAGAGCTCAGCTGCTCCAGCCTCCCCGACCCCTGCCTCCTTCAGCCTGCCCTGCGCCTCTAGCCAGCTGGGCCCCGAGGGAGGCTCTGTAGCTGGCGCTGGGACAAAGGCACCGGAGCCCTGAGCTCTGGGGTTAGAGAAGGAAGCTGCGCCTTGGGGAGGGAGCGGAGGGGAGCCAGGAGAGCCTGGAAAACACGCCTGAGAGCGAGAGGCTCACGGAGCTCGGTGCGTCAGTCTCCTGGTAAGCTGCTGCCGTTCTCTTCCGTCTGCCACGGGACCCTCACTGCCCCTCCTGCGCCCGCGCCGGCCGCTCCCACTGGCTCCTGCAGGCCTGTGCAGCCCCCTGGCCCCCCGACGAGGCAGGCCGCCCCTGCCGGCTCCTCCACGTGGACCCACCTGCCTCTGTGCCAGCCGCTCGGGGTCCCAGTGCCCCCAGCAGCCCCCCTCGGCAGGCCACCCCCGCCAGCGCTGGCTCACGGACCCCCCAGCAGGTCGCTGATGCGGCAGGCTGGGTCCCTTCCCCCCAGCAGCTCCGGATCACAGCCCCCCCGGCCCAACTCAAACTGGCTCCCTTGGCAAGCCACCCCCAGCAGCTCTGGCTCACAGCACTCCCCCGGCAGACCGCAAACTGGCTCCTGGTCCCCTCTGGCAGCCTGTCCCCCCTCGCCAGGCTGCATCCCGGCCATCCCCTGAGGTGGCAGGCCACCCCTGCCAGCTCTGGCTCATGGCATCCATGGCAGGCTGTCCCCTCCCCCCGCTTAAAACCAAAAAAAAAAAAATCTTTAAAAGACAATCTTTCCAAAAGCGAACCAAAAGAGTGGAAAGAACGTTTCAGCTACCAATGTAGGAGAGAGATTGGCTGGCTAAGTAGGATTCAAACTGTTACCAGCCAGTCCGGCCGCGCAAACTGTTACCAGCCAGTCCGGCCGCGCAAACTGTTACCAGCCAGTTCGGCCGCGCAAACTGTTACCAGCCAGTCCGGCCGCGCAAACTGTTACCAGCCAGTCTGGCCGCGCAAACTGTTA
Source organism: Pelodiscus sinensis (assembly GCF_052426305.1). Taxonomy (NCBI): domain Eukaryota; kingdom Metazoa; phylum Chordata; order Testudines; family Trionychidae; genus Pelodiscus; species Pelodiscus sinensis. The sequence continues at coordinate 995,489 of NC_143064.1, read as the reverse complement.
CCAGCCAGTCCGGCCGCGCAAACTGTTACCAGCCAGTCCGGCCGCGCAAACTGTTACCAGCCCGTCTGGCCGCGCAAACTGTTACCAGCCAGTCCGGCCGCGCAAACTGTTACCAGCCAGTCCGGCCGCGCAAACTGTTACCAGCCAGTCCGGCCGTGCAAACTGTTACCAGCCAGTCCGGCCGTGCAAACTGTTACCAGCCAGTCCGGCCGCGCAAACTGTTACCAGCCAGTCCGGCCGCGCAAACTGTTACCAGCCAGTCCGGCCGCGCAAACTGTTACCAGCCAGTCCGGCCGCGCAAACTGTTACCAGCCAGTCCGGCCGCGCAAACTGTTACCAGCCAGTCCGGCCGCGCAAACTGTTACCAGCCAGTCTGGCCGCGCAAACTGTTACCAGCCAGTCTGGCCGCGCAAACTGTTACCAGCCAGTCCGGCCGTGCAAACTGTTACCAGCCAGTCCGGCCGCGCAAACTGTTACCAGCCAGTCTGGCCGCGCAAACTGTTACCAGCCAGTCTGGCCGCGCAAACTGTTACCAGCCAGTCTGGCCGCGCAAACTGTTACCAGCCAGTCCGGCCGCGCAAACTGTTACCAGCCAGTCCGGCCGTGCAAACTGTTACCAGCCAGTCTGGCCGCGCAAACTGTTACCAGCCAGTCTGGCCGCGCAAACTGTTACCAGCCCGTCTGGCCGCGCAAACTGTTACCAGCCCGTCTGGCCGCGCAAACTGTTACCAGCCAGTCCGGCCGTGCAAACTGTTACCAGCCAGTCTGGCCGTGCAAACTGTTACCAGCCAGTCTAGCCAGTCAAACTGTTACCAGCCAGTCTAGCCAGTCAAACTGTTACCAGCCAGTCTGGCCGCGCAAACTGTTACCAGCCAGTCTAGCCAGTCAAACTGTTACCAGCCAGTCTAGCCAGTCAAACTGTTACCAGCCAGTCTGGCCGCGCAAACTGTTACCAGCCAGTCTGGCCGTGCAAACTGTTACCAGCCAGTCCGGCCGTGCAAACTGTTACCAGCCAGTCCGGCCGTGCAAACTGTTACCAGCCAGTCTAGCCGTGCAAACTGTTACCAGCCAGTCCGGCCGCGCAAACTGTTACCAGCCAGTCCGGCCGCGCAAACTGTTACCAGCCAGTCCGGCCGCGCAAACTGTTACCAGCCAGTCCGGCCGTGCAAACTGTTACCAGCCAGTCTAGCCGTGCAAACTGTTACCAGCCAGTCCGGCCGCGCAAACTGTTACCAGCCAGTCCGGCCGCGCAAACTGTTACCAGCCAGTCCGGCCGCGCAAACTGTTACCAGCCAGTCCGGCCGCGCAAACTGTTACCAGCCAGTCCGGCCGCGCAAACTGTTACCAGCCAGTCCGGCCGCGCAAACTGTTACCAGCCAGTCTGGCCGCGCAAACTGTTACCAGCCAGTCTGGCCGTGCAAACTGTTACCAGCCAGTCTGGCCGTGCAAACTGTTACCAGCCAGTCCGGCCGCGCAAACTGTTACCAGCCAGTCCGGCCGCGCAAACTGTTACCAGCCAGTGTAGCCGCGCAAACTGTTACCAGCCAGTCTGGCCGCGCAAACTGTTACCAGCCAGTCTGGCCGCCCAAACTGTTACCAGCCAGTCCGGCCGCGCAAACTGTTACCAGCCAGTCCGGCCGCGCAAACTGTTACCAGCCAGTCCGGCCGCGCAAACTGTTACCAGCCAGTCCGGCCGCGCAAACTGTTACCAGCCAGTCTGGCCGCGCAAACTGTTACCAGCCAGTCTAGCCAGTAAAACTGTTACCAGCCAGTCCGGCCGCGCAAACTGTTACCAGCCAGTCTAGCCAGTCAAACTGTTACCAGCCAGTCTGGCCGCGCAAACTGTTACCAGCCAGTCTGGCCGTGCAAACTGTTACCAGCCAGTCTAGCCAGTCAAACTGTTACCAGCCAGTCCGGCCGTGCAAACTGTTACCAGCCAGTCTGGCCGTGCAAACTGTTACCAGCCAGTCTGGCCGCGCAAACTGTTACCAGCCAGTCTGGCCGCGCAAACTGTTACCAGCCAGTCTGGCCGCGCAAACTGTTACCAGCCAGTCTGGCCGCGCAAACTGTTACCAGCCAGTCCGGCCGCGCAAACTGTTACCAGCCAGTCCGGCCGCGCAAACTGTTACCAGCCAGTCTGGCCGCGCAAACTGTTACCAGCCAGTCTGGCCGCGCAAACTGTTACCAGCCAGTCTAGCCAGGCAGACTGTTACCAGCCAGTCTGGCCGTGCAAACTGTTACCAGCCAGTCTGGCCGCGCAAACTGTTACCAGCCAGTCTAGCCAGGCAGACCGTTACCAGCCAGTCTAGCCAGGCAGACCGTTACCAGCCAGTCTTTGTCCTACATTAGTAGCTGAAACGTTCTTTCCACTCTTTTGCTGCACTTTTACGAAGTTTGTTTTTTACAAATATTTAAAAACATTTTTTAGCTTATTAAGGTCAAGCAATTGGGTCTCAGTCTGTGCCAGCCGGCACAGGGACCAGAGATTAGATAGTAAATAGCTTCTCAATGGAGTCTAGCGCGATCCAGTGGCCGGAAGTAAGCGTCAGGCTTGCATTGCGACGAGCGAGCTGGGAAAGTTAGCAGCGACAGTAATGCGAGACTACCCAGGGTCTGCTGCCTTCTCCACCACTAGACTTTCAGTCGAGGTTGGATGCTTTCCTGAACCAGGGCTGGGGAATGTTCTTTGGACCGGGGGCTGCTGACCCACAGAACAGTCAGTCGGGGCCTGCGTGTGAGAAGCAAACAACCCCCCGCATGGCCCCCGACGGAGGAGAAAGACCCTCCCTGTGCTTCCCTCCCACACCAGAGCCTGGGGGAGGGGCCAAGCTAGTAGATTTTGTACGCGCCAGCCCTGCGGTGGGCAGTGGGGGCTGCAGTGCTGGCGGGGTAAGTTCAGGCAGGCAGGGGGCCACATTCGGCCCTTGGGCCCCCCACCCCTGTTCTGAAAGGTCTGGCTCAGCTAGGGATGGCTTCAGGGCTGTAAGCGAGTAGTCGGCAGTACGATTAACCATCGAGCCTGTTCGCACCCTCCCAGCACCGGCTCCGTGGTGGCGCCTGTCCCCCCCACCCCACAGGTGGGGGGCAGTGGAGGCTGCCACGAAGCAGCCTGGGCCAGCCACGGGCAGATGCTGCTTTGCCTGCGGGGTCAGAGCTCCCCGTGGGGGGAGGCTGCAGCGCGGGGCGACGGGTAGGCAGAGCTAGTTTTCAAACGGGCTTCCCTCGCAGACCAGCTCCTGCCTGGCGCCCGCGCCGCTGCCTCCGGTACAGCCGCAGGAGTGTGGGGCGGCGGGGGCGCTGGGGAGTGGGTCTGGAGCGCACTGGCTGCCGGCCCCGCCCCCGGGGCCCGTCGAATGGTCAACTCCTGGCGAAGCGCTCGCGGGGTCCCTGGTCCTCTTGATTACCCGCTGGCTGACACCCCCGGCTCCGGCCTGTGTCCGACGGGGGCACGTCGGGTGATCACAGTGGCCTCTTCTGGTCTTATAGTTTATGTATCTTCCAATCCTAGCTGGCAGCCACCCCCCCGCCCCTTCCTGACGCCCGGCAGTGCCTCCTCGGCACCCTGCCCCGCACGAGCCCCTCTCCTGCCTCCCCCCTCGGGTGGCCCAGGCACGCCTGGGAGCTTTCCTCACAGCTGCAGCATCTGGGTTTCATGCTGGCCCCAGCACGTGAACCCCCGGGGCCTGCTGCTGGCTCCGCCCCCGCCCAGGGCCTGCTGCTGGCTCCGCCCCCGCCCGGGGCCTGCTGCTGGCTCCGCCCCCGCCCAGGGCCTGCTGCTGGCTCCGCCCCCGCCCAGGGCCTGCTGCTGGCTCCGCCCCCGCCCGGGGCCTGCCATTCACGCTGCGGGATGTGCTCTGGGTTGGGCAGCATGGTCCGTGGGGCCGCCTGTGCGAGAACTCCTCCTAGCGGCTCAGAGCTCAGGCCACCGCCCTCGCTTCCAGCGGGCAGGGCAGGGCTGCTCCTGCCAGGCATGGGATGCTTCTTGTCAAAGGGAAAAAGCGGGTTCTGCTCTGAGGTGACCACACGGGCAGATGGGGGCAGCTGTGTCCCCCTGGGAGCAGCTCTCGCGCCCCTCCCCCGGCTGTCCCCCAGCCGCCGGCCACGCGCCCCTCCCCCGGCTGTGCCCGCCGGAGTGCAGCGGTGAGGGGGGCTGGAGTGACCGTCTCTCCAGGGCGGCCGGCAGACCGAGCCCCCAGCCCCCAGCCCCAGCGCTGCCCCAGAGCAGCGATTGCAATGAAAAAGACAAACCCGGAACTGAGCGGCGCCAGGTGAATTGCCCGTGCCTCCTCCTGCCCTTCCCGTGCGGGCGGAGCCAGGCCTGCAGGGCCCCAGCCCGGGCTCTGCCCCCTCCCAGCTGTAGCGCGGACGCGGCTGCTGCGTCCTCAGGCGCCCGGACCCCCCCGCCGCGGGGGCTGGCACTGACCCTCCTCTGTCCTGGCTGCAGACAAGCCGGCGGTGGGGATCCGCTCCTCCTGCGACCGCCACCTGCTGGCTGCTTCCCAGAACCGGATCGTGGACGGCGCCGTCTTCGCCGTGCTCAAGGCTGTCTTCGTGCTGGGTGCGCCGGGAGGCCCAGGAGGGGCGGGGAGGCTTGTGGGCCCAGGGAGACGCGTGGTGACTGCGGGGGGGGCTGCGTCTCTGGGCAGCGTCACTGCTGGAGCTGGTGGGGGTGACGTAGGCTTGTGCTGAGCTCTCTGTGGGGCCATGCTGGGGGCGACAGGCCTGGCGTGTTGGTTGGGGATGGGAACAGGGTGGCCTGTGCTGACATCGCCACCGGAGACATTAACCGGACATGGGGCGGGCCTGTGCTGGGCTCTGGGGGCGTGGGGCGGGGGCTGGGCGCGGGGAGGGCCTGTGCTGGTCTCTGGGGGCGTGGGGCGGGGGCTGGGCGCGGGGAGGGCCTGTGCTGGGCTCTGGGGGCGTGGGGCGGGGGCTGGGCGCGGGGAGGGCCTGCGCTGGTCTCTGGGGGCGGGGGCTGGGCGCGGGGAGGGCCTGTGCTGGGCTCTGGGGGCGTGGGGCGGGGGCTGGGCGCGGGGAGGGCCTGTGCTGGGCTCTGGGGGCGGGGGCGGGGGCTGGGCGCGGGGAGGGCCCGTGCTGGTCTCTGGGGGCGTGGGGCGGGGGCTGGGCACGGGGAGGGCCTGCGCTGGTCTCTGGGGGCGGGGGCTGGGCGCGGGGAGGGCCTGTGCTGGTCTCTGGGGGCGTGGGCTGGGCGCGGGGAGGGCCCGTGCTGGTCTCTGGGGGCGTGGGGCGGGGGCTGGGCACGGGGAGGGCCTGCGCTGGTCTCTGGGGGCGGGGGCTGGGCGCGGGGAGGGCCTGTGCTGGTCTCTGGGGGCGTGGGGCGGGGGCTGGGCACGGGGAGGGCCTGCGCTGGTCTCTGGGGGCGGGGGCTGGGCGCGGGGAGGGCCCGTGCTGGTCTCTGGGGGCGTGGGGCGGGGGCTGGGCACGGGGAGGGCCTGCGCTGGTCTCTGGGGGCGGGGGCTGGGCGCGGGGAGGGCCTGCGCTGGTCTCTGGGGGCGGGTGCGGGGGCTGGGTGCGGGGAGGGCCTGCGCTGGTCTCTGGGGGCGGGGGGCGGGGGCTGGGCGCGGGGAGGGCCTGCGCTGGTCTCTGGGGGCGGGGGGCGGGGGCTGGGCGCGGGGAGGGCCTGCGCTGGTCTCTGGGGGCGGGGGGCGGGGGCTGGGCGCGGGGAGGGCCTGCGCTGGTCTCTGGGGGCGGGTGCGGGGGCTGGGCGCGGGGAGGGCCCGCGCTGGTCTCTGGGGGCGTGGGGCGGGGGCTGGGCACGGGGAGGGCCTGCGCTGGTCTCTGGGGGCGGGGGGCGGGGGCTGGGCGCGGGGAGGGCCTGCGCTGGTCTCTGGGGGCGGGGGGCGGGGGCTGGGCGCGGGGAGGGCCTGTGCTGGGCTCTGGGGGCGTGGGGCGGGGGCTGGGCGCGGGGAGGGCCTGCGCTGGTCTCTGGGGGCGGGGGCTGGGCGCGGGGAGGGCCTGTGCTGGGCTCTGGGGGCGTGGGGCGGGGGCTGGGCGCGGGGAGGGCCTGTGCTGGGCTCTGGGGGCGGGGGCGGGGGCTGGGCGCGGGGAGGGCCCGTGCTGGTCTCTGGGGGCGTGGGGCGGGGGCTGGGCACGGGGAGGGCCTGCGCTGGTCTCTGGGGGCGGGGGCTGGGCGCGGGGAGGGCCTGCGCTGGTCTCTGGGGGCGGGGGCTGGGCGCGGGGAGGGCCTGTGCTGGTCTCTGGGGGCGTGGGGCGGGGGCTGGGCACGGGGAGGGCCTGCGCTGGTCTCTGGGGGCGGGGGCTGGGCGCGGGGAGGGCCCGTGCTGGTCTCTGGGGGCGTGGGGCGGGGGCTGGGCACGGGGAGGGCCTGCGCTGGTCTCTGGGGGCGGGGGCTGGGCGCGGGGAGGGCCTGCGCTGGTCTCTGGGGGCGGGTGCGGGGGCTGGGTGCGGGGAGGGCCTGCGCTGGTCTCTGGGGGCGGGGGGCGGGGGCTGGGCGCGGGGAGGGCCTGCGCTGGTCTCTGGGGGCGGGGGGCGGGGGCTGGGCGCGGGGAGGGCCTGCGCTGGTCTCTGGGGGCGGGGGCTGGGCGCGGGGAGGGCCTGCGCTGGTCTCTGGGGGCGGGTGCGGGGGCTGGGCGCGGGGAGGGCCCGCGCTGGTCTCTGGGGGCGTGGGGCGGGGGCTGGGCACGGGGAGGGCCTGCGCTGGTCTCTGGGGGCGGGGGGCGGGGGCTGGGCGCGGGGAGGGCCTGCGCTGGTCTCTGGGGGCGGGGGGCGGGGGCTGGGCGCGGGGAGGGCCTGCGCTGGTCTCTGGGGGCGGGGGTGGGGGCTGGGCGCGGGGAGGGCCCGTGCTGGTCTCTGGGGGCGGGGGCTGGGCACGGGGAGGGCCTGCGCTGGTCTCTGGGGGCGGGGGGCGGGGGCTGGGCGCGGGGAGGGCCTGCGCTGGTCTCTGGGGGCGGGGGGCGGGGGCTGGGCGCGGGGAGGGCCTGCGCTGGTCTCTGGGGGCGGGTGCGGGGGCTGGGCGCGGGGAGGGCCCGCGCTGGTCTCTGGGGGCGGGTGCGGGGGCTGGGTGCGAGGAGGGCCCGCGCTGGTCTCTGGGGCCGTGGGGTGGGGCCCAGGCTGGTCTCGGGCCGGGGGGAGGTTTCAGTGCAGAGTGTGCTGTGGGGCTGGCTCTGGCTGCACTGAGTGGCCCTTCCCCTCTGGCTGCAGGGGACGCGGAGCTGAAGGGCTCTGGCTTCTCCCACCCTGGCGGCGTGGACGACCTTATGGAGGACGAGCTGGGTGCCAAGAAGTCTGCTGGCCGGACAGTGTCCATAGAGACAGCCAGCCTGGATATCTATGCCAAGTACGTCCTGCGGAGCATCTGCCAGCAGGTAAATGTGCCTCCCGCCCGCATGGCGCATGTTCTGCCGTTGAAGGCAGCCGAGCACGGCTCACCGCACGTGAGCTGCTGCCCAGAGCTGGCTGGAGCGGCGTGTGCCGCGGGGCTCGCGCACGGCCACCGGGCCATGGCCCAGCTGAGATGGGCTCTGCCGCCCCAAGCCGCGCTCCGGGGCAGAGGGTGACGTGAAGCGGCACAGGTGGCTCTTGCGTCTCAGCTTGGGACGTTCCTGGTCGCTCAGCCAGCGTGGCTCCCTGCACCTTGGGCTTCTGTGGGGTGTCGGAGAGCTGCTGACTTCTGATGTGCCCTTCGAAGGGTCCTGGCTCTCGTGTGACAGCGCCTTGGGCAGCAGCCAGGCCTGTGCTGCCAAGAGCCACCTGCCCTTCTCCACTGTGCTCGCACGTCCTGACGCCCCGAGACACGAGGGCCTGAGGAGGGGCTCTCACCAGCAGGGGCCTTGCAGGCTGGGTGCAGCAAGGGAGGCTCAGCCCGTGTCTGGTAGACCAGCGGTTCCCTTTCTAAGACCTGGCGCGCCGTGGTGCTAGCGTGGCTGTGCCCTTTCCCAGAGCTGGCGGCCGTGGTGCTGGCGTGGCTGTGCCCTTTCCCAGAGCTGGCGGCCGTGGTGCTGGCGTGGCCGTGCCCTTTCCCAGAGCTGGCGGCCGTGGTGCTGGCGTGGCCGTGCCCTTTCCCAGAGCTGGCGGCCGTGGTGCTGGCGTGGCCGTGCCTTTTCCCAGAGCTGGCGGCCGTGGTGCTGGCGTGGCCGTGCCCTTTCCCAGAGCTGGCGGCCGTGGTGCTGGCGTGGCTGTGCCCTTTCCCAGAGCTGGCGGCCGTGGTGCTGGCGTGGCCGTGCCCTTTCCCAGAGCTGGCGGCCGTGGTGCTGGCGTGGCCGTGCCCTTTCCCAGAGCTGGCGGCCGTGGTGCTGGCGTGGCTGTGCCCTTTCCCAGAGCTGGCGGCCGTGGTGCTGGCGTGGCCGTGCCCTTTCCCAGAGCTGGCGGCCGTGGTGCTGGCGTGGCCGTGCCCTTTCCCAGAGCTGGCGGCCGTGGTGCTGGCGTGGCTGTGCCCTTTCCCAGAGCTGGCGGCCGTGGTGCTGGCGTGGCTGTGCCCTTTCCCAGAGCTGGCGGCTGTGGTGCTGGCGTGGCTGTGCCCTTTCCCAGAGCTGGCGGCTGTGGTGCTGGCGTGGCTGTGCCCTTTCCCAGAGCTGGCGGCCGTGGTGCTGGCGTGGCCGTGCCCTTTCCCAGAGCTGGCGGCCGTGGTGCTGGCGTGGCCGTGCCTTTTCCCAGAGCTGGCGGCCGTGGTGCTGGCGTGGCCGTGCCCTTTCCCAGAGCTGGCGGCCGTGGTGCTGGCGTGGCTGTGCCCTTTCCCAGAGCTGGCGGCCGTGGTGCTGGCGTGGCCGTGCCCTTTCCCAGAGCTGGCGGCCGTGGTGCTGGCGTGGCCGTGCCCTTTCCCAGAGCTGGCGGCCGTGGTGCTGGCGTGGCTGTGCCCTTTCCCAGAGCTGGCGGCCGTGGTGCTGGCGTGGCCGTGCCCTTTCCCAGAGCTGGCGGCCGTGGTGCTGGCGTGGCCGTGCCCTTTCCCAGAGCTGGCGGCCGTGGTGCTGGCGTGGCTGTGCCCTTTCCCAGAGCTGGCGGCCGTGGTGCTGGCGTGGCTGTGCCCTTTCCCAGAGCTGGCGGCTGTGGTGCTGGCGTGGCTGTGCCCTTTCCCAGAGCTGGCGGCTGTGGTGCTGGCGTGGCTGTGCCCTTTCCCAGAGCTGGCGGCCGTGGTGCTGGCGTGGCCGTGCCCTTTCCCAGAGCTGGCGGCCGTGGTGCTGGTGTGGCTGTGCCCTTTCCCAGAGCTGGCGGCCGTGGTGCTGGCGTGGCTGTGCCCTTTCCCAGAGCTGGCGGCCGTGGTGCTGGCGTGGCCGTGCCCTTTCCCAGAGCTGGCGGCCGTGGTGCTGGCGTGGCCGTGCCCTTTCCCAGAGCTGGCGGCCGTGGTGCTGGCGTGGCTGTGCCCTTTCCCAGAGCTGGCGGCCGTGGTGCTGGCGTGGCTGTGCCCTTTCCCAGAGCTGGCGGCCGTGGTGCTGGCGTGGCCGTGCCCTTTCCCAGAGCTGGCGGCCGTGGTGCTGGCGTGGCCGTGCCCTTTCCCAGAGCTGGCGGCCGTGGTGCTGGCGTGGCTGTGCCCTTTCCCAGAGCTGGCGGCCGTGGTGCTGGCGTGGCTTTTCCACTTGAACGTCTTCTGAATGAGACCTTCAGCCAGTGGATTTCAGTCCTGGGCACGTGCTGAGAGCTGAGAGCGTCCAGCTGTTTCCCTCCATTGCTTTGCTTTGCCATAGAATCATAGGACTGGAAGGGACCTCAAGAGGTCATCGAGTCCAGCCCCCCGCCCTCAAGGCAGGACCAAGCTCCGTCTACACCATCCCTGACAGATGTCTATCTAACCTGTTCTTAAATATCTCCAGAGAGGGAGATTCCACCACCTCCCTTGGCAATTTATTCCAATATTTGACCACCCTGACAGTTAGGAATTTTTTCCTAATGTCCAATCTAAACCTCCCCTGCTGCACTTTAAGCCCATTACTCCTTGTCCTGTCCTCAGAAACCAAGAGGAACAAATTTTCTCCTTCCTCCTTGTGACACCCTCTTAGGGTATGTCTACACTAGAAAGTTAGTTCGAACTAACGGACGTTAGTTCGAACTAACTTTCCTATGCGCTACACTAGCGCTCCGCTAGTTCGAATTTGAATCGAACTAGCGGAGCGCTTAGTTCGAACTAGGTAAACCTCATTTTACGAGGACTAACGCCTAGTTCGAACTAGCTAGTTCGAACTAAGGGCTGTGTAGCCCTTTAGTTCGAACTAGTGGGAGGCTAGCCCTCCCCAGGTTTCCCTGGTGGCCACTCTGGCCAACACCAGGGAAACTCTATGCCCCCCTCCCGGCCCCGGACCCCTTAAAGGGGCACGGGCTGGCTACGGTGCCCGTGCCAGGTGCAAGCCTGCCAGCACCCAGCTAGCAGACCCTGCACCTGGCACGGCACAGAGCCACCCACCCGATGCCCCCCAGCCCACCCCCTCTTGCCGGGACCAGGCTGGCGGCTCCCGGGAGCTTGCCCTGGACCGCAAGAGGCGGGCACCTTCCTGGGCTAGTGCGGACATCGTGGACCTTGTCCACGATCTCCGCACTAGGCACAGGAAAGTGGCCGTCTAGGGCAGGAGAGCTGCCAGCCTGGCCACCCAGGACCAGGTGTGCATGAAAATCAAGGGGGTCCACTGAGACCCCCGACACTGAGCCCTGAGCTTACAATGGCCGTCCTGGGTCAGACCAAAGGTCCATCTAGCCCAGTAGCCTGTCTGCCCACAGCGGCCAACCCTAGGGACCCTGGAGGGGATGGACCGAAGACAATGACCAAGCCATTTGTCTCGTGCCATCCCTCTCCAGCCTTCCACAAACTTTGGGCAGGGACACCACTCCTACCCCCTGGCTAAGACCACTCCATGGACCCAACCTCCATGACTTGATCTCACTTCCCTTTAAACTCTGTTCTAGTTGTAGCCTTCACAGCCTCCTGCAGCAAGGAGTTCCACAGGTTAACTATTTGCTTTGTCAAGAACAACTTTCTCTTACTAGTTTCAAGCCTGCTACCCATTCCTTTCCTTTGGTGTCCTCTAGTCCTTCTTTATGGGATCTCAGGAAGAACTTTTCTGAATGCACCCTCTCCACCCAACCCCTGCTTTTACAGACTTCTATCCTGTCCCCCCTCCGTCTCCTCTTTTCTAAGCTGAACAGTCCCAGTCTCTGTAGCCTCTCTTCATCTGGGACCTGTTCCCAACCCCTGATCATGTTAGTTGCCCTCCCCTCTCCCAGCCTTTCTCTTCCCCTCTCCCACCTCCTTTTCCCAGTCTCCCCCAGTTTTTTTCAATAAAGACAGAGTCAATGTTGGAAGAAACGTTATCTTTATTTTGTACATCAAGAAGAAGGGGGGCTAGGGAAGGGCAAGTGGAAGGAGGTGAGGGAGGAATGGGGTACGAGCCCCCGATGGGGAGGACTGGGCTGGCTCTGCGGGCTTCTGGGGGTGGAAGCTCTCCTGCAGCCCCCCAATTACTCCCTCTCCCCAGATGGCAGCCTGCGGCAAGTGCAGCCGGGCTGATGGCCGAGTGGTGTGATGTGCCCAGTGTGGGCACTCAGGGCACTCCAAGCCAGAACTTCTTTGCAAGCGGGGCACCCCTTAGAACTGTGTGTCCGGGGTGGGGGTCGGGACCCTTTAAGCGCAGCCCTCGGCTAGCCTGAGACTGCATCTCCATGCTCTAAGTCCTCCTTTTATGCCCTGCCGGCACTGCTTCCGGCCATCCTTAAGCCCTGTTCAGAGTCCACTCAATGTGGACTTACTAGTTCGAACTAGCAAAACGCTAGTTCGAACTAGTTTTTAGTTCTAGATGCGTTAGTTCGAACTAGCTTAGTTCGAATTAACTAATTCGAACTAAGTTAGTTCGAACTAGCGCTGTAGTGTAGACGTACCCCCAGATATTTGAAAACCGCTATCATGTCCCCCCTTAATCTTCTTTTTTCCAAACTAAACAAGCCCAGTTCATGAAGCCTGGCTTCATAGGTCATGTTCTCTAGACCTTTAATCATTCTTGTCGCTCTTCTCTGTACCCTTTCCAATTTCTCCACATCTTTCTTGAAATGTGGCGCCCAGAACTGGACACAGTACTCCAGCTGAGGCCTAACTAGTGCAGAGTAGAGCGGCAGAATGACTTCACGAGTTTTGCTTACAACACACCTGTTGATACAACCTAGAATCATATTTGCTTTTTTTGCAACAGCATCACACTGTTGACTCATATTCAACTTGTGGTCCACTATGACCCCTAGATCCCTTTCCGCCATGCTCCTTCCTAGACAGTCGCTTCCCATCTTGTATGTATGGAACTGATTGTTCCTTCCTAAGTGGAGCACTTTGCATTTCTCTTTATTAAACCTCATCCTGTTTACCTCTGAACATTTCTCTAACTTGCTAAGGTCATTTTGAATTATGTCCCTATCCTCCAAAGAAGTCGCAACCCCACCCAGTTTGGTATCATCTGCAAACTTAATAAGCGTACTCTCTATCCCAATATCTACATCATTGATGAAGATATTGAACAGTACGGGTCCCAAAACAGACCCTTGAGGAACTCCACTTGTTATCCCTTTCCAGCAGGATTTAGCACCGTTAACAACAACTCTCTGACTACGGTTATCCAGCCAATTATGCACCCACCTTATCGTGGCCCTATCTAAGTTATATTTGCCTAGTTTATCAATAAGAATATCATGCGAGACCGTATCAAATGGCAAACTCCTTTACGTGTGTGAGCGCCCTAGGTCAGCCCCTTGTCCCGTCCCTTGCGGTCTGGTTGAACAGTTCCGGGATGTGCCCAGCCCTTCCCGCCCATTTGAGCCACTGCTCTTGTGTGCGTGAGGCAGGCCTGACGTCTGGCTTGGAGCTGAAGCTGCGCTGCGCTCTTGCATGGCTCTTGGATTCCCCAAAGCCAGAGGGACGCTGCGCACAGGGGTCAGTCGTGTCCCGGCTGGAACGCGCGTCTGCTGAGCTGGTCCTAGGGGCTGGCAGTGCGCCGCGACGGCCGGAGTGCTGCTCATTGAACTGGGTCCGTGTTAGCTTAAGCTCACATGGAACCGCGGAACTGATTGGTCGGGATTTTACATCCCTAGTTTGTCCTCTGCCAGCCCAGGCCTTGGCTGCGTGCCCCCAGCACTAGGAGCCTGGGTACCAACCGAGCCGTGGGAGTGCTCGTTCGGGGACATCGCTCAGCCTGTCCGGGCGCCAGCTGCTGGCTCCGTGACTCTGCTCTGACCTCCCGTGCACAGCACCTCCGCTTTGGAGTGCCCCTCCGAACGCCCGTCCCGTGGGCCCACGTGCAGGCTCTGCAGGCCAGCAGGCCGCGCCCAGTCGCTGGGGGGCCGGAGCCGTTCTGGCTGCAAGTCTGGCGGGAGCAGGACTCTGGGTGGGAGTGTTGGTCCTGGAGACACTCGATCTCTCAGCAGGAGCGCAGGGGCGCAGGAGGGAGCGTGGATGCTTGTCCCGCGCCGGGGAGAAGGCAGGCGCTGTTGTATCGAATGTCGGGTGAACGGCGTCCCATGGTTGCACAGGCGGGGGGTAGCTGGGCTTGTCAGGCGGCCCAGGGAACGGGAGGAGGGCTCGCTGCGGAGCTCTGGGCTGTGGCTGCTGGGTTTTCAGTGGCCCCGGGCAGGAGGGAGCGAACCTGTGCTCCCCTTGCAGGAGTGGGTGGGGGGGGGCCCTGGTGCTGTCGGGCGTGGGCTGACCCTCCCCTGTGCTCCCCTTGCAGGAGTGGGGGGGCCCTGGTGCTGTCGGGCGTGTGCTGACCCTCCCCTGTGCTCCCCTTGCAGGAGTAGGTGGGGGGGGCCCTGGTGCTGTCGGGCGTGTGCTGACCCTCCCCTGTGCTCCCCTTGCAGGAGTGGGTGGGGGGCCCTGGTGCTGTCGGGCGTGTGCTGACCCTCCCCTGTGCTCCCCTTGCAGGAGTGGGGGGGGGGGCCCTGGTGCTGTCGGGCGTGTGCTGACCCCCCCTGTGCTCCCCTTGCAGGAGTAGGTGGGGGGGGCCCTGGTACTGTCGGGCGTGCGCTGACCCTCCCCTGTGCTCCCCTTGCAGGAGTGGGTGGGGGGGCCCTGGTGCTGTCGGGCGTGTGCTGACCCTCCCCTGTGCTCCCCTTGCAGGAGTGGGTGGGGGGCCCTGGTGCTGTCGGGCGTGTGCTGACCCTCCCCTGTGCTCCCCTTGCAGGAGTGGGTGGGGGGGCCCTGGTGCTGTCGGGCGTGTGCTGACCCTCCCCTGTGCTCCCCTTGCAGGAGTGGGTGGGTGGGGGGCCCTGGTGCTGTCGGGCGTGTGCTGACCCTCCCCTGTGCTCCCCTTGCAGGAGTGGGTGGGGGCCCTGGTGCTGTCGGGCGTGTGCTGACCCTCCCCTGTGCTCCCCTTGCAGGAGTGGGTGGGGGGCCCTGGTGCTGTCGGGCGTGTGCTGACCCTCCCCTGTGCTCCCCTTGCAGGAGTGGGGGGGGGGGCCCTGGTGCTGTCGGGCGTGTGCTGACCCTCCCCTGTGCTCCCCTTGCAGGAGTGGGTGGGGGCCCTGGTGCTGTCGGGCGTGTGCTGACCCTCCCCTGTGCTCCCCTTGCAGGAGTGGGTGGGGGCCCTGGTGCTGTCGGGCGTGTGCTGACCCTCCCCTGTGCTCCCCTTGCAGGAGTGGGTGGGGGGGGGCCCTGGTGCTGTCGGGCGTGTGCTGACCCTCCCCTGTGCTCCCCTTGCAGGAGTGGGTGGGGGGCCCTGGTGCTGTCGGGCGTGTGCTGACCCTCCCCTGTGCTCCCCTTGCAGGAGTGGGTGGGGGGGCCTGGTGCTGTCGGGCGTGTGCTGACCCTCCCCTGTGCTCCCCTTGCAGGAGTAGGTGGGGGGGGCCCTGGTACTGTCGGGCGTGCGCTGACCCTCCCCTGTGCTCCCCTTGCAGGAGTGGGTGGGGGGCCCTGGTGCTGTCGGGCGTGCGCTGACCCTCCCCTGTGCTCCCCTTGCAGGAGTGGGGTGGGGGGGGCCCTGGTGCTGTCGGGCGTGTGCTGACCCTCCCCTGTGCTCCCCTTGCAGGAGTGGGTGGGGGGCCCTGGTGCTGTCGGGCGTGTGCTGACCCTCCCCTGTGCTCCCCTTGCAGGAGTGGGTGGGGGCCCTGGTGCTGTCGGGCGTGTGCTGACCCTCCCCTGTGCTCCCCTTGCAGGAGTGGGGGGGGGCCCTGGTGCTGTCGGGCGTGTGCTGACCCTCCCCTGTGCTCCCCTTGCAGGAGTGGGTGGGGGCCCTGGTGCTGTCGGGCGTGTGCTGACCTTCCCCTGTGCTCCCCTTGCAGGAGTGGGTGGGGGGGGGCCCTGGTGCTGTCGGGCGTGTGCTGACCCTCCCCTGTGCTCCCCTTGCAGGAGTGGGTGGGGGCCCTGGTGCTGTCGGGCGTGCGCTGACCCTCCCCTGTGCTCCCCTTGCAGGAGTAGGTGGGGGGGCCCTGGTGCTGTCGGGCGTGTGCTGACCCTCCCCTGTGCTCCCCTTGCAGGAGTGGGTGGGGGGCCCTGGTGCTGTCGGGCGTGTGCTGACCCTCCCCTGTGCTCCCCTTGCAGGAGTGGGTGGGGGGCCCTGGTGCTGTCGGGCGTGTGCTGACCCTCCCCTGTGCTCCCCTTGCAGGAGTGGGTGGGGGGCCCTGGTGCTGTCGGGCGTGTGCTGACCCTCCCCTGTGCTCCCCTTGCAGGAGTGGGTGGGGGCCCTGGTGCTGTCGGGCGTGCGCTGACCCTCCCCTGTGCTCCCCTTGCAGGAGTGGGTGGGGGGCCCTGGTGCTGTCGGGCGTGTGCTGACCCTCCCCTGTGCTCCCCTTGCAGGAGTGGGTGGGGGGGCCTGGTGCTGTCGGGCGTGTGCTGACCCTCCCCTGTGCTCCCCTTGCAGGAGTGGGTGGGGGCCCTGGTGCTGTCGGGCGTGTGCTGACCCTCCCCTGTGCTCCCCTTGCAGGAGTGGGTGGGGGGGGGCCCTGGTGCTGTCGGGCGTGTGCTGACCCTCCCCTGTGCTCCCCTTGCAGGAGTGGGTGGGGGGCCCTGGTGCTGTCGGGCGTGCGCTGACCCTCCCCTGTGCTCCCCTTGCAGGAGTGGGTCGGGGGCCCTGGTGCTGTCGGGCGTGTGCTGACCCTCCCCTGTGCTCCCCTTGCAGGAGTGGGTGGGGGGGGACCTGGTGCTGTCGGGCGTGTGCTGACCCTCCCCTGTGCTCCCCTTGCAGGAGTGGGTGGGGGGCCTGGTGCTGTCGGGCGTGCGCTGACCCTCCCCTGTGCTCCCCTTGCAGGAGTGGGTGGGGGGCCCTGGTGCTGTCGGGCGTGTGCTGACCCCCCCTGTGCTCCCCTTGCAGGAGTGGGTGGGGGGCCCTGGTGCTGTCGGGCGTGTGCTGACCCTCCCCTGTGCTCCCCTTGCAGGAGTGGGTGGGGGGTCCTGGTGCTGTCGGGCGTGTGCTGACCCTCCCCTGTGCTCCCCTTGCAGGAGTGGGTGGGGGGCCCTGGTGCTGTCGGGCGTGCGCTGACCCTCCCCTGTGCTCCCCTTGCAGGAGTGGGTGGGGGGGCCCTGGTGCTGTCGGGCGTGTGCTGACCCTCCCCTGTGCTCCCCTTGCAGGAGTGGGTGGGGGGCCCTGGTGCTGTCGGGCGTGTGCTGACCCTCCCCTGTGCTCCCCTTGCAGGAGTGGGTGGGGGGCCCTGGTGCTGTCGGGCGTGTGCTGACCCTCCCCTGTGCTCCCCTTGCAGGAGTGGGTGGGGGGCCCTGGTGCTGTCGGGCGTGTGCTGACCCTCCCCTGTGCTCCCCTTGCAGGAGTGGGTGGGGGGCCCTGGTGCTGTCGGGCGTGTGCTGACCCTCCCCTGTGCTCCCCTTGCAGGAGTGGGTGGGGGGGGCCCTGGTGCTGTCGGGCGTGTGCTGACCCTCCCCTGTGCTCCCCTTGCAGGAGTGGGTGGGGGGGCCCTGGTGCTGTCGGGCGTGCGCTGACCCTCCCCTGTGCTCCCCTTGCAGGAGTGGGTGGGGTGGGGGGCCCTGGTGCTGTTGGGCGTGCGCTGACCCTCCCCTGTGCTCCCCTTGCAGGAGTGGGTGGGGGCCCTGGTGCTGTCGGGCGTGTGCTGACCCTCCCCTGTGCTCCCCTTGCAGGAGTGGGTGGGGGGGGCCCTGGTGCTGTCGGGCGTGTGCTGACCCTCCCCTGTGCTCCCCTTGCAGGAGTGGGTGGGGGGCCCTGGTGCTGTCGGGCGTGTGCTGACCCTCCCCTGTGCTCCCCTTGCAGGAGTGGGTGGGGGGCCCTGGTGCTGTCGGGCGTGTGCTGACCCTCCCCTGTGCTCCCCTTGCAGGAGTGGGTGGGGGGCCCTGGTGCTGTCGGGCGTGTGCTGACCCTCCCCTGTGCTCCCCTTGCAGGAGTGGGTGGGGGGGGGCCCTGGTGCTGTCGGGCGTGCGCTGACCCTCCCCTGTGCTCCCCTTGCAGGAGTGGGTGGGGGCCCTGGTGCTGTCGGGCGTGTGCTGACCCTCCCCTGTGCTCCCCTTGCAGGAGTGGGTGGGGGGCCCTGGTGCTGTCGGGCGTGTGCTGACCCTCCCCTGTGCTCCCCTTGCAGGAGTGGGTGGGGGGCCCTGGTGCTGTCGGGCGTGCGCTGACCCTCCCCTGTGCTCCCCTTGCAGGAGTGGGTGGGGGGTGCCTGGTGCTGTCGGGCGTGTGCTGACCCTCCCCTGTGCTCCCCTTGCAGGAGTGGGTGGGGGGCCCTGGTGCTGTCGGGCGTGTGCTGACCCTCCCCTGTGCTCCCCTTGCAGGAGTGGGTGGGGGGGCCCTGGTGCTGTCGGGCGTGTGCTGACCCTCCCCTGTGCTCCCCTTGCAGGAGTGGGTGGGGGGGCCCTGGTGCTGTCGGGCGTGCGCTGACCCTCCCCTGTGCTCCCCTTGCAGGAGTGGGTGGGGGGGGGCCCTGGTGCTGTCGGGCGTGTGCTGACCCTCCCCTGTGCTCCCCTTGCAGGAGTGGGTGGGGGGCCCTGGTGCTGTCGGGCGTGTGCTGACCCTCCCCTGTGCTCCCCTTGCAGGAGTGGGTGGGGGGGGCCCTGGTGCTGTCGGGCGTGCGCTGACCCTCCCCTGTGCTCCCCTTGCAGGAGTGGGTGGGGGGGGGCCCTGGTGCTGTCGGGCGTGTGCTGACCCTCCCCTGTGCTCCCCTTGCAGGAGTGGGTGGGGGGCCCTGGTGCTGTCGGGCGTGTGCTGACCCTCCCCTGTGCTCCCCTTGCAGGAGTGGGTGGGGGGGCCCTGGTGCTGTCGGGCGTGCGCTGACCCTCCCCTGTGCTCCCCTTGCAGGAGTGGGTGGGGGCCCTGGTGCTGTCGGGCGTGCACTGACCCTCCCCTGTGCTCCCCTTGCAGGAGTGGGTGGGGGGCCCTGGTGCTGTCGGGCGTGCGCTGACCCTCCCCTGTGCTCCCCTTGCAGGAGTGGGTGGGGGGCCCTGGTGCTGTCGGGCGTGTGCTGACCCTCCCCTGTGCTCCCCTTGCAGGAGTGGGTGGGGGGCCCTGGTGCTGTCGGGCGTGTGCTGACCCTCCCCTGTGCTCCCCTTGCAGGAGTGGGTGGGGGGCCCTGGTGCTGTCGGGCGTGTGCTGACCCTCCCCTGTGCTCCCCTTGCAGGAGTGGGTGGGGGGGCCCTGGTGCTGTCGGGCGTGTGCTGACCCTCCCCTGTGCTCCCCTTGCAGGAGTGGGTGGGGGGGGCCTGGTGCTGTCGGGCGTGCGCTGACCCTCCCCTGTGCTCCCCTTGCAGGAGTGGGTGGGGGGGGCCCTGGTGCTGTCGGGCGTGTGCTGACCCTCCCCTGTGCTCCCCTTGCAGGAGTGGGTGGGGGGCCCTGGTGCTGTCGGGCGTGCGCTGACCCTCCCCTGTGCTCCCCTTGCAGGAGTGGGTGGGGGGCCCTGGTGCTGTCGGGCGTGTGCTGACCCTTCCCTGTGCTCCCCTTGCAGGAGTGGGTGGGGGGGGGCCCTGGTGCTGTCGGGCGTGTGCTGACCCTCCCCTGTGCTCCCCTTGCAGGAGTGGGTGGGGGGAGCCCTGGTGCTGTCGGGCGTGTGCTGACCCTCCCCTGTGCTCCCCTTGCAGGAGTGGGTGGGGGGGGGCCCTGGTGCTGTCGGGCGTGCGCTGACCCTCCCCTGTGCTCCCCTTGCAGGAGTGGGTGGGGGGCCCTGGTGCTGTCGGGCGTGTGCTGACCCTCCCCTGTGCTCCCCTTGCAGGAGTGGGTGGGGGCCCTGGTGCTGTCGGGCGTGTGCTGACCCTCCCCTGTGCTCCCCTTGCAGGAGTGGGTGGGGGGAGCCCTGGTGCTGTCGGGCGTGTGCTGACCCTCCCCTGTGCTCCCCTTGCAGGAGTGGGTGGGGGGGCCTGGTGCTGTGGGGCGTGCGCTGACCCTCCCCTGTGCTCCCCTTGCAGGAGTGGGTGGGGGGGTGCCTGGTGCTGTCGGGCGTGTGCTGACCCTCCCCTGTGCTCCCCTTGCAGGAGTGGGTGGGAGGCCCTGGTGCTGTCGGGCGTGTGCTGACCCTCCCCTTGCAGGAGTGGGTGGGGGGGGCCCTGCTGCTGTCGGGCGTGTGCTGACCCTCCCCTGTGCTCCCCTTGCAGGAGTGGGTGGGGGGCCCTGGTGCTGTCGGGCGTGTGCTGACCCTCCCCTGTGCTCCCCTTGCAGGAGTGGGTGGGGGGAGCCCTGGTGCTGTCGGGCGTGCGCTGACCCTCCCCTGTGCTCCCCTTGCAGGAGTGGGTGGGGGGCCCTGGTGCTGTCGGGCGTGCGCTGACCCTCCCCTGTGCTCCCCTTGCAGGAGTGGGTGCGGGGGGCCCTGGTGCTGTCGGGCGTGTGCTGACCCTCCCCTGTGCTCCCCTTGCAGGAGTGGGTGGGGGGCCTGGTGCTGTCGGGCGTGTGCTGACCCTCCCCTGTGCTCCCCTTGCAGGAGTGGGTGGGGGGGGCCCTGGTGCTGTCGGGCGTGTGCTGACCCTCCCCTGTGCTCCCCTTGCAGGAGTGGGGGGGGCCCTGGTACTGTCGGGCGTGCGCTGACCCTCCCCTGTGCTCCCCTTGCAGGAGTGGGTGGGGGGGTGCCTGGTGCTGTCGGGCGTGTGCTGACCCTCCCCTGTGCTCCCCTTGCAGGAGTGGGTGGGGGGGGGCCTGGTGCTGTCGGGCGTGCGCTGACCCTCCCCTGTGCTCCCCTTGCAGGAGTGGGTGGGGGGGCCTGGTGCTGTCGGGCGTGTGCTGACCCTCCCCTGTGCTCCCCTTGCAGGAGTGGGTGGGGGGGCCCTGGTGCTGTCGGGCGTGTGCTGACCCTCCCCTGTGCTCCCCTTGCAGGAGTGGGTGGGGGGCCCTGGTGCTGTCGGGCGTGTGCTGACCCTCCCCTGTGCTCCCCTTGCAGGAGTGGGTGGGGGGCCCTGGTGCTGTCGGGCGTGTGCTGACCTTCCCCTGTGCTCCCCTTGCAGGAGTGGGTGGGGGGCCCTGGTGCTGTCGGGCGTGCGCTGACCCTCCCCTGTGCTCCCCTTGCAGGAGTAGGTGGGGGGGCCCTGGTGCTGTCGGGCGTGTGCTGACCCTCCCCTGTGCTCCCCTTGCAGGAGTGGTGGGGGGGGCCCTGGTGCTGTCGGGCGTGTGCTGACCCTCCCCTGTGCTCCCCTTGCAGGAGTGGGTGGGTGGGGCCCTGGTGCTGTCGGGCGTGTGCTGACCCTCCCCTGTGCTCCCCTTGCAGGAGTGGGTGGGGGGGCCTGGTGCTGTCGGGCGTGTGCTGACCCTCCCCTGTGCTCCCCTTGCAGGAGTGGGGGGGGGGGCCCTGGTGCTGTCGGGCGTGTGCTGACCCTCCCCTGTGCTCCCCTTGCAGGAGTGGGTGGGGGGGCCCTGGTGCTGTCGGGCGTGTGCTGACCCTCCCCTGTGCTCCCCTTGCAGGAGTGGGTGGGGGGGCCTGGTGCTGTCGGGCGTGTGCTGACCCTCCCCTGTGCTCCCCTTGCAGGAGTGGGTGGGGGGGGCCCTGGTGCTGTCGGGCGTGTGCTGACCCTCCCCTGTGCTCCCCTTGCAGGAGTGGGTGGGGGGCCCTGGTGCTGTCGGGCGTGTGCTGACCCTCCCCTGTGCTCCCCTTGCAGGAGTAGGTGGGGGGGCCCTGGTGCTGTCGGGCGTGTGCTGACCCTCCCCTGTGCTCCCCTTGCAGGAGTGGGTGGGGGGCCCTGGTGCTGTCGGGCGTGTGCTGACCCTCCCCTGTGCTCCCCTTGCAGGAGTGGGTGGGGGGCCCTGGTGCTGTCGGGCGTGTGCTGACCCTCCCCTGTGCTCCCCTTGCAGGAGTGGGTGGGGGGCCCTGGTGCTGTCGGGCGTGTGCTGACCCTCCCCTGTGCTCCCCTTGCAGGAGTGGGTGGGGGGCCTGGTGCTGTCGGGCGTGTGCTGACCCTCCCCTGTGCTCCCCTTGCAGGAGTGGGTGGGGGGGCCCTGGTGCTGTCGGGCGTGCACTGACCCTCCCCTGTGCTCCCCTTGCAGGAGTGGGTGGGGGGGGCCTGGTGCTGTCGGGCGTGTGCTGACCCTCCCCTGTGCTCCCCTTGCAGGAGTGGGTGGGGGTGGGCCTGGTGCTGTCGGGCGTGTGCTGACCCTCCCCTGTGCTCCCCTTGCAGGAGTGGGTGGGGGGGGCCTGGTGCTGTCGGGCGTGTGCTGACCCTCCCCTGTGCTCCCCTTGCAGGAGTGGGTGGGGGGCCCTGGTGCTGTCGGGCGTGTGCTGACCCTCCCCTGTGCTCCCCTTGCAGGAGTGGGTGGGGGGCCCTGGTGCTGTCGGGCGTGTGCTGACCCTCCCCTGTGCTCCCCTTGCAGGAGTAGGTGGGGGGGCCCTGGTGCTGTCGGGCGTGTGCTGACCCTCCCCTGTGCTCCCCTTGCAGGAGTGGGTGGGGGGGGCCCTGGTGCTGTCGGGCGTGCGCTGACCCTCCCCTGTGCTCCCCTTGCAGGAGTGGGTGGGGGGGGCCCTGGTGCTGTCGGGCGTGTGCTGACCCTCCCCTGTGCTCCCCTTGCAGGAGTGGGTGGGGGCCCTGGTGCTGTCGGGCGTGTGCTGACCCTCCCCTGTGCTCCCCTTGCAGGAGTGGGGGGGGGGGGCCTGGTGCTGTCGGGCGTGCGCTGACCCTCCCCTGTGCTCCCCTTGCAGGAGTGGGTGGGGGGGCCCTGGTGCTGTCGGGCGTGTGCTGACCCTCCCCTGTGCTCCCCTTGCAGGAGTGGGTGGGGGGCCTGGTGCTGTCGGGCGTGTGCTGACCCTCCCCTGTGCTCCCCTTGCAGGAGTGGGGGGGGGGGGCCTGGTGCTGTCGGGCGTGCGCTGACCCTCCCCTGTGCTCCCCTTGCAGGAGTGGGTGGGGGGCCCTGGTGCTGTCGGGCGTGTGCTGACCCTCCCCTGTGCTCCCCTTGCAGGAGTGGGTGGGTGGGGCCCTGGTGCTGTCGGGCGTGCGCTGACCCTCCCCTGTGCTCCCCTTGCAGGAGTGGGTGGGGGGCCCTGGTGCTGTCGGGCGTGTGCTGACCCTCCCCTGTGCTCCCCTTGCAGGAGTGGGGGGGGGGCCCTGGTGCTGTCGGGCGTGTGCTGACCCTCCCCTGTGCTCCCCTTGCAGTAGTGGGTGGGGGGCCCTGGTGCTGTCGGGCGTGCGCTGACCCTCCCCTGTGCTCCCCTTGCAGGAGTGGGTGGGGGGCCCTGGTGCTGTCGGGCGTGCGCTGACCCTCCCCTGTGCTCCCCTTGCAGGAGTGGGTGGGGGGCCTGGTGCTGTCGGGCGTGTGCTGACCCTCCCCTGTGCTCCCCTTGCAGGAGTGGGTGGGGGGGCCCTGGTGCTGTCGGGCGTGTGCTGACCCTCCCCTGTGCTCCCCTTGCAGGAGTGGGTGGGGGGCCCTGGTGCTGTCGGGCGTGCGCTGACCCTCCCCTGTGCTCCCCTTGCAGGAGTGGGTGGGGGGGGCCCTGGTGCTGTCGGGCGTGTGCTGACCCTCCCCTGTGCTCCCCTTGCAGGAGTGGGTGGGGGGGGGCCTGGTGCTGTCGGGCGTGTGCTGACCCTCCCCTGTGCTCCCCTTGCAGGAGTGGGTGGGGGGCCCTGGTGCTGTCGGGCGTGTGCTGACCCTCCCCTGTGCTCCCCTTGCAGGAGTGGGTGGGGGGCCCTGGTGCTGTCGGGCGTGTGCTGACCCTCCCCTGTGCTCCCCTTGCAGGAGTGGGTGGGGGGCCCTGGTGCTGTCGGGCGTGCGCTGACCCTCCCCTGTGCTCCCCTTGCAGGAGTGGGTGGGGGGGCCCTGGTACTGTCGGGCGTGCGCTGACCCTCCCCTGTGCTCCCCTTGCAGGAGTGGGTGGGGGCCCTGGTGCTGTCGGGCGTGCGCTGACCCTCCCCTGTGCTCCCCTTGCAGGAGTGGGTGGGGGGGGCCCTGGTGCTGTCGGGCGTGTTCTGACCCTCCCCTGTGCTCCCCTTGCAGGAGTGGGGGGGGGGGGCCCTGGTGCTGTCGGGCGTGTGCTGACCCTCCCCTGTGCTCCCCTTGCAGGAGTGGGGGGGGGGCCCTGGTGCTGTCGGGCGTGTGCTGACCCTCCCCTGTGCTCCCCTTGCAGGAGTGGGTGGGGGGCCCTGGTGCTGTCGGGCGTGTGCTGACCCTCCCCTGTGCTCCCCTTGCAGGAGTGGGTGGGGGGCCCTGGTGCTGTCGGGCGTGTGCTGACCCTCCCCTGTGCTCCCCTTGCAGGAGTGGGTGGGGGCCCTGGTGCTGTCGGGCGTGTGCTGACCCTCCCCTGTGCTCCCCTTGCAGGAGTGGGTGGGGGGCCCTGGTGCTGTCGGGCGTGTGCTGACCCTCCCCTGTGCTCCCCTTGCAGGAGTGGGTGGGGGGCCCTGGTGCTGTCGGGCGTGTGCTGACCCTCCCCTGTGCTCCCCTTGCAGGAGTGGGTGGGGGGCCCTGGTGCTGTCGGGTGTGCGCTGACCCTCCCCTGTGCTCCCCTTGCAGGAGTGGGTGGGGGGCCCTGGTGCTGTCGGGCGTGTGCTGACCCTCCCCTGTGCTCCCCTTGCAGGAGTGGGTGGGGGGGGCCCTGGTGCTGTCGGGCGTGTGCTGACCCTCCCCTGTGCTCCCCTTGCAGGAGTGGGTGGGGGGCCCTGGTGCTGTGGGGCGTGCACTGACCCTCCCCTGTGCTCCCCCTGCAGGAGTGGGTGGGGGGCCCTGGTGCTGTCGGGCGTGTGCTGACCCTCCCCTGTGCTCCCCTTGCAGGAGTGGGTGGGGGGGCCCTGGTGCTGTCGGGCGTGTGCTGACCCTCCCCTGTGCTCCCCTTGCAGGAGTGGGTGGGGGGGCCCTGGTGCTGTCGGGCGTGCGCTGACCCTCCCCTGTGCTCCCCTTGCAGGAGTGGGTGGGGGGGCCCTGGTGCTGTCGGGCGTGCGCTGACCCTCCCCTGTGCTCCCCTTGCAGGAGTGGTGGGGGGGGCCCTGGTGCTGTCGGGCGTGCGCTGACCCTCCCCTGTGCTCCCCTTGCAGGAGTGGGTGGGGGCCCTGGTACTGTCGGGCGTGTGCTGACCCTCCCCTGTGCTCCCCTTGCAGGAGTGGGGGGGGGTGGGGGGGGGCCCTGGTGCTGTCGGGCGTGTGCTGACCCTCCCCTGTGCTCCCCTTGCAGGAGTGGGTGGGGGCCCTGGTGCTGTCGGGCGTGTGCTGACCCTCCCCTGTGCTCCCCTTGCAGGAGTGGGTGGGGGGGCCCTGGTGCTGTCGGGCGTGTGCTGATCCTCCCCTGTGCTCCCCTTGCAGGAGTGGGTGGGGGGCCCTGGTGCTGTCGGGCGTGCGCTGACCCTCCCCTGTGCTCCCCTTGCAGGAGTGGGTGGGGGCCCTGGTGCTGTCGGGCGTGCGCTGACCCTCCCCTGTGCTCCCCTTGCAGGAGTGGGTGGGGGGCCCTGGTGCTGTCGGGCGTGTGCTGACCCTCCCCTGTGCTCCCCTTGCAGGAGTGGGTGGGGGCCCTGGTGCTGTCGGGCGTGTGCTGACCCTCCCCTGTGCTCCCCTTGCAGGAGTGGGTGGGGGCCCCTGGTGCTGTCGGGCGTGTGCTGACCCTCCCCTGTGCTCCCCTTGCAGGAGTGGGTGGGGGGCCCTGGTGCTGTCGGGCGTGCGCTGACCCTCCCCTGTGCTCCCCTTGCAGGAGTGGGTGGGGGGCCCTGGTGCTGTCGGGCGTGCGCTGACCCTCCCCTGTGCTCCCCTTGCAGGAGTCGGGGGGGGGGGGCCCTGGTGCTGTCGGGCGTGTGCTGACCCTCCCCTTGCAGGAGTGGGTGGGGGGCCCTGGTGCTGTCGGGCGTGTGCTGACCCTCCCCTGTGCTCCCCTTGCAGGAGTGGGTGGGGGGCCCTGGTGCTGTCGGGCGTGTGCTGACCCTCCCCTGTGCTCCCCTTGCAGGAGTGGGGGGGGGGCCCTGGTGCTGTCGGGCGTGTGCTGACCCTCCCCTGTGCTCCCCTTGCAGGAGTGGGTGGGGGGCCCTGGTGCTGTCGGGCGTGTGCTGACCCTCCCCTGTGCTCCCCTTGCAGGAGTGGGTGGGGGGGCCCTGGTGCTGTCGGGCGTGTGCTGACCCTCCCCTGTGCTCCCCTTGCAGGAGTGGGTGGGGGGCCCTGGTGCTGTCGGGCGTGTGCTGACCCTCCCCTGTGCTCCCCTTGCAGGAGTGGGTGGGGGGCCCTGGTGCTGTCGGGCGTGCGCTGACCCTCCCCTGTGCTCCCCTTGCAGGAGTGGGTGGGGGGGCCCTGGTGCTGTCGGGCGTGTGCTGACCCTCCCCTGTGCTCCCCTTGCAGGAGTGGGTGGGGGGCCCTGGTGCTGTCGGGCGTGTGCTGACCCTCCCCTGTGCTCCCCTTGCAGGAGTGGGTGGGGGGCCCTGGTGCTGTCGGGCGTGCGCTGACCCTCCCCTGTGCTCCCCTTGCAGGAGTGGGTGGGGGGCCCTGGTGCTGTCGGGCGTGTGCTGACCCTCCCCTGTGCTCCCCTTGCAGGAGTGGGTGGGGGCCCTGGTGCTGTCGGGCGTGTGCTGACCCTCCCCTGTGCTCCCCTTGCAGGAGTGGGTGGGGGCCCTGGTGCTGTCGGGCGTGTGCTGACCCTCCCCTGTGCTCCCCTTGCAGGAGTGGGGGGGGCCCTGGTGCTGTCGGGCGTGTGCTGACCCTCCCCTGTGCTCCCCTTGCAGGAGTGGGTGGGGGGGCCCTGGTGCTGTCGGGCGTGTGCTGACCCTCCCCTGTGCTCCCCTTGCAGGAGTGGGTGGGGGGAGCCCTGGTGCTGTCGGGCGTGTGCTGACCCTCCCCTGTGCTCCCCTTGCAGGAGTGGGTGGGGGGCCCTGGTGCTGTCGGGCGTGTGCTGACCCTCCCCTGTGCTCCCCTTGCAGGAGTGGGTGGGGGGCCCTGGTGCTGTCGGGCGTGTGCTGACCCTCCCCTGTGCTCCCCTTGCAGGAGTGGGTGGGGGGGCCCTGGTGCTGTCGGGCGTGTGCTGACCCTCCCCTGTGCTCCCCTTGCAGGAGTGGGTGGGGGGCCCTGGTGCTGTCGGGCGTGTGCTGACCCTCCCCTGTGCTCCCCTTGCAGGAGTGGGTGGGGGGGCCCTGGTGCTGTCGGGCGTGTGCTGACCCTCCCCTGTGCTCCCCTTGCAGGAGTGGGTGGGGGGCCCTGGTGCTGTCGGGCGTGTGCTGACCCTCCCCTGTGCTCCCCTTGCAGGAGTGGGTGGGGGGCCCTGGTGCTGTCGGGCGTGTGCTGACCCTCCCCTGTGCTCCCCTTGCAGGAGTGGGTGGGGGGCCCTGGTGCTGTCGGGCGTGTGCTGACCCTCCCCTGTGCTCCCCTTGCAGGAGTGGGTGGGGGGGCCCTGGTGCTGTCGGGCGTGCGCTGACCCTCCCCTGTGCTCCCCTTGCAGGAGTGGGTGGGGGGCCCTGGTGCTGTCGGGCGTGTGCTGACCCTCCCCTGTGCTCCCCTTGCAGGAGTGGGTGGGGGGCCCTGGTGCTGTCGGGCGTGCGCTGACCCTCCCCTGTGCTCCCCTTGCAGGAGTGGGTGGGGGGCCCTGGTGCTGTCGGGCGTGTGCTGACCCTCCCCTGTGCTCCCCTTGCAGGAGTGGGTGGGGGGCCCTGGTGCTGTCGGGCGTGCGCTGACCCTCCCCTGTGCTCCCCTTGCAGGAGTGGGTGGGGGGCCCTGGTGCTGTCGGGCGTGTGCTGACCCTCCCCTGTGCTCCCCTTGCAGGAGTGGGTGGGGGGGCCCTGGTGCTGTCGGGCGTGCGCTGACCCTCCCCTGTGCTCCCCTTGCAGGAGTGGGTGGGGGGCCCTGGTGCTGTCGGGCGTGTGCTGACCCTCCCCTGTGCTCCCCTTGCAGGAGTGGGTGGGGGGGCCCTGGTGCTGTCGGGCGTGTGCTGACCCTCCCCTGTGCTCCCCTTGCAGGAGTGGGTGGGGGGCCCTGGTGCTGTCGGGCGTGTGCTGACCCTCCCCTGTGCTCCCCTTGCAGGAGTGGGTGGGGGGCCCTGGTGCTGTCGGGCGTGTGCTGACCCTCCCCTGTGCTCCCCTTGCAGGAGTGGGTGGGGGGCCCTGGTGCTGTCGGGCGTGTGCTGACCCTCCCCTGTGCTCCCCTTGCAGGAGTGGGTGGGGGGCCCTGGTGCTGTCGGGCGTGCGCTGACCCTCCCCTGTGCTCCCCTTGCAGGAGTGGGTGGGGGGCCCTGGTGCTGGGTGGGGGGGGCCCTGGTGCTGTCGGGCGTGCGCTGACCCTCCCCTGTGCTCCCCTTGCAGGAGTGGGTGGGGGCCCTGGTGCTGTCGGGCGTGTGCTGACCCTCCCCTGTGCTCCCCTTGCAGGAGTGGGTGGGGGGGCCCTGGTGCTGTCGGGCGTGTGCTGACCCTCCCCTGTGCTCCCCTTGCAGGAGTGGGTGGGGGGGGCCCTGGTGCTGTCGGGCGTGTGCTGACCCTCCCCTGTGCTCCCCTTGCAGGAGTGGGTGGGGGGGGCCCTGGTGCTGTCGGGCGTGTGCTGACCCTCCCCTGTGCTCCCCTTGCAGGAGTGGGTGGGGGGGCCCTGGTGCTGTCGGGCGTGTGCTGACCCTCCCCTGTGCTCCCCTTGCAGGAGTGGGTGGGGGGGCCCTGGTGCTGTCGGGCGTGTGCTGACCCTCCCCTGTGCTCCCCTTGCAGGAGTGGGTGGGGGGGACCCTGGTGCTGTCGGGCGTGTGCTGACCCTCCCCTGTGCTCCCCTTGCAGGAGTGGGTGGGGGGCCCTGGTGCTGTCGGGCGTGTGCTGACCCTCCCCTGTGCTCCCCTTGCAGGAGTGGGTGGGGGGGCCCTGGTGCTGTCGGGCGTGTGCTGACCCTCCCCTGTGCTCCCCTTGCAGGAGTGGGTGGGGGGGCCCTGGTGCTGTCGGGCGTGTGCTGACCCTCCCCTGTGCTCCCCTTGCAGGAGTGGGTGGGGGGGCCCTGGTGCTGTCGGGCGTGTGCTGACCCTCCCCTGTGCTCCCCTTGCAGGAGTGGGTGGGGGGCCCTGGTGCTGTCGGGCGTGTGCTGACCCTCCCCTGTGCTCCCCTTGCAGGAGTGGGTGGGGGGGGCCCTGGTGCTGTCGGGCGTGTGCTGACCCTCCCCTGTGCTCCCCTTGCAGGAGTGGGTGGGGGGGCCCTGGTGCTGTCGGGCGTGTGCTGACCCTCCCCTGTGCTCCCCTTGCAGGAGTGGGTGGGGGGCCCTGGTGCTGTCGGGCGTGTGCTGACCCTCCCCTGTGCTCCCCTTGCAGGAGTGGGTGGGGGGGCCCTGGTGCTGTCGGGCGTGTGCTGACCCTCCCCTGTGCTCCCCTTGCAGGAGTGGGTGGGGGCCCTGGTGCTGTCGGGCGTGCGCTGACCCTCCCCTGTGCTCCCCTTGCAGAAGTGGGTGGGGGGCCCTGGTGCTGTCGGGCGTGCGCTGACCCTCCCCTGTGCTCCCCTTGCAGGAGTGGGTGGGGGGGGGCCCTGGTGCTGTCGGGCGTGTGCTGACCCTCCCCTGTGCTCCCCTTGCAGGAGTGGGTGGGGGGGGCCCTGGTGCTGTCGGGCGTGCGCTGACCCTCCCCTGTGCTCCCCTTGCAGGAGTGGGTGGGGGGGGCCCTGGTGCTGTCGGGCGTGTGCTGACCCTCCCCTGTGCTC